>NC_090925.1:333056680-333359711 GCF_040938575.1 Ambystoma mexicanum | reverse complement strand
GGCCCATCTGAAACCGGCATCAAAACCCATCGTCGGTGCGCCCCCTCAACCAATAATCGCCAAACCCCTCAATTATAAAGACAGAGATGCGATCCTACGAATGGCCAGGGAGCAAGGCGAGCTACAACACGACAGCGACACGGTTCACTTCTACCCCGACTTCTCGCCAGCCGCTCAGGCCCAAAGAAGGTCCTTCACCAACATCAAACAACATCAAACAAAGACTCCGATCCAATCAAATCCCTTATTCAATGCTGTTTCCCGCTAGCCTCAGAATACAACACCAGGGAAGGACACAGTTTTTTCAAACACCAGAAGAAGCACACACATATCTGGATCAAGCTGGCTGCAGTCCACCAGAGAACAACCAACCACGTGCACAGAGGGAACGGGCCCAACGGAATCCACCATAGGCAACTACAGGCAACAGAACACCGCATTAACTGAAAGAATATTCCACCGGTACACCCCACAAGGGTTTACACACCCCATGGCCGTGCGACTTGGGAGGATCCTAGCACACCTAGCACAGCAATGTTCAAGACCACCAGTTTCACGTTATTAAGTTGGGTCTACATGACGAGCGAGTTGGGGATTGCTCGTGAAGAAAGGGAGGGGGATTTACACCAGTTGGGAGTTAACAAGTTGCATCAAGTTCAAGGCTGCCCACATGCGCTGCCCACGAGGAGACCACGCGACGATCTGCACCCCCCCGCCACCACACACCGCCTCCCCCTTTTGATGGCAAATCACCCAAAACTGCTGGCGCAAAAAAAACAAAAGACAGCACCTTCACCGTAGCCACATGGAATATCAAAGGAGGTAACCAGCCGGCCAAAGTGAGAAAAATGACTCAATATGTACGTCATCACAAGATCGACATAGCTCTTATTCAGGAGACCCACCTATCCCCGACCACCGAACGTCCTTGGGCAAAGGACTGGGGCTGCCACCGATATTTCGCTTCATTCTCGTCGTATGCTAGTGGGGTGGCTATCCTGATCAATAAAACGATTAACTTCAAATTAATCTCAGAAAGGAGAGACACAGAGGCCAGATCGCTACTGATACGTGGAACAATAGATGGTGAAGACATCACCCTGGTAAATTCCTACGGACCAAACACCGACAGCCCCAACAACTTCGAATGGGTAATGACCCAACTAAACTCTGTGGGGCTCTCCACGATCATATGGGGCGGAGACCTCAACACTATGCTCAATCCCTCTAAAGATAAATCGCATACATCATCTGCAACCCCTTCCAAAGCAAGCATGCAAATTAGGGAAATCTGCGGAGCCTACCACCTCGTCGACATCTGGAGAAACAAACACCCGACACCAGAGACTTCACCTTCCACTCCTGGGCACATAAATGCATCTCAAGAATAGACTACCTCTTGGTGTCCGCACACAGCCGTCTGTAATGGGGGGAGTGCAACATCCAACCACGTGCACTATCGGATCACTCCATGGTGTCTCTGGAGTGTACCAACGCACAGGCAATCAAACCTACTCCGCATGGGAGATTCAAACCCAGAGCGCTACAGGACACCATTTTCGCAGTCGAGCTCCGATCAGAATTAACATCCTTCTTAGACGTCAACCAAGGTTCAGTGACTTTGGCCGGTACTCTGTGGGAGTCCACGAAGTGCTTCACCAGGGGAGTCTGTATGGCAAAAGAATACGGAATTTTAAAACTGATACGAAGAGAACTGTACAATAGCGAAACTCGCCTTAAAGACCTCGAAAGCTCCCTCTTGTTGAGCAACAACCCACAGGTCCTCGCTGAAATCAAAAAGGAGCTGGAGACATTCAGGAACACAGCCGAAAGGGAGGTGAAATTCCTCGACCGCCACCGAAAAATCCGCCAATACGGCAAAGGGCAACAACCCGGAGCCCTCCTGGCGAGACTCATAGCAGCTGACAGAAAACCTACGTCAATTGAGTCAGTGACTGATCACTCCGGCAACACCGTCCACTCCGCAACTGAAATTGTCGAGACATTCCGCCATTTTTATCAGGACCTGTACGACTCAAGCTACTCCGTAAGCCCGGACGAGCTAACACAATGCCTAAACACAGTGGAGCTCTTCTGGGTCGACTCGGAGCCCAGAGAACTTTGAACGCCCCCATCACCACCGACGAGATCCTCAAGGCCATCAAGGAGCTACCCCACACAAAAGCACCTGGTCCAGACGGCTTGACCAGCGAATTTTATAAATTCTTCGCTGAGCTGCTCGCCCCGCTACTCCTCCAAGTGTATGAGGAAGCCCTGACCAACGACCAACAGCCGCCAACCCTGTACATGGCCAACATCATACTCTTGCACAAACCTGGCAAGGACCCAACCCACTGCGGCTTCTACATGCCCATATCTTTGATAAATCTTGACAACAAAATCTACGCAAAAATTCTAACAAAGCGACTATTGCCCCTCATGCCTGCCATGGTACTGGGCGAGCAGGCAGGCTTCATCCCTGGAAAAAACACCTAGTTCGGGATAAAACGAATGTTTGGAGCAATGGAAGCACTCGACGCGGACAGCCAAACGGTGGCGGTGCTACTTGATGCCGAAAAGGCATTCGACTCGGTCGATTGGCCCTTTCTCTTTACAATTCTCGAGAGGATGGGCCTAGGCAAATGCTTCATACACCTGCTCTCACTATTTTACAAAAAGCCAATATCCAACATCATACTAGGAGGCTTGCGATCAGCTAACATTCACCTCCGAAGGGGGACCAGACAAGGCTGTCCTCTCTCCGCACTGCTATTCGCTCTCGTAATGGAACCATTGGCTTCTGACCTGCGCCTACACCACCTCCACAGAGGCCTCTCATTCGGGCCCCACAGGATGATCATCTCCTTGTATGCAGATGACGTCACCCTGTTCCTCCAGAATGCTGAGGAGAACCTGAACGCCGTGATGAGACCAGTTATTCAATTCGGACACTTCTCAGGACTAAGAATTAACAACACCAAATCCGTCATCTTCCCACTCACCGCCGCAACCATCAAATTCACAGACGACTTTGGCTTCCAATGGCAACGCTCAAATGTGAGATATCTAGGCATTCACATGTCCAGACTGAAAGAAGACATTGTACGTGATAATTACGAGGCCACACTCGCCTCCATCCAACTCTGGATCGACAGGTGGAAGTCGCTGCCGCTGACCCTCTTGGGCAGAGTACCACTGGTAAAAATTATCATTCTGCCAAAGCTAGTGTACCTATTTGTGAATATCCCTTTGCTGCTCCCCCAGAGGCTCCTGCAACGCATTAAAAGCATGGTCCTTGACCTCATCTGGGCTGGCAAGGTGGCGAGAGTTGCATACACCACATTGACTCTACCAACTCGGCAAGGGGGTTTGGCCCTTCCGGACCTGGAAGGCTACTACTGGGCCGCCCAAGCACAATTTTTGAGCCACTGGTACGCAACACAGTTTATAAGGCCTCATGTACAAATCGAGAGGGCACTTGCATCTCCACACCTCCTTCGTGCCATAATTTTCGGTCACTTCTCAACCGGCCAACGTTCAATGAACCCCGTCGCCACCACCTACTCAATATGGAGGAATATAGCTAAGAAAAACGATGTCACAACCAGATTCTCCCCGCTTCTCCCAATCAAACACATCCCAGGAATTCCAGTCACATCTGAGAAAGTATTTCTACTATGGACCGCAAAACTCCAGTTGAATGCCATGCACGGTCTCTTCCCGGAGGGAGCCTCCCTGACCTTGCAACAAGCACGAGAAAGGGGAAGCAACAACGCTCTTGACACCTTTGTCTACCTAAGACTACGACACTCGCTGCAGGCGGCAATCCCGACCTTTCCGCATCAACCACCTGATTGGCCGCTGCTACACAACACAATTCAAGCCCAGGGAGAGGGACACCTAGTGACGAATATCTACAAAGCCCTCCTTAGTGAACAAAAACCGTCTTGCTCAAAAGCAAAGAAAAACTGGGAAAAAGCGCTAGATACCAGAATCCCTGACAATGAATGGGCCTACGTACTAAACCTAACGCAAAAGGTTGCGATAAACCCGAGATTTAAATTGATTCACTTCAACTTCATTTCCCAAACGTACCACACCCCCAAGTGACTCCATACTCAAAGAGAATCAATATCCGCAGAATGTCATAGATGTGGAGCGTCGGAGGCAGATTTTCTTCACCTAGCATGGTCCTGTCCGCCTGTAGCCACCTTCTGGAACGCAATCTTCGAAAAAACTTCGGCGATAGTAGGAACAGACCTCGATATAGACCCTAAAACGGCGATGCTCGGCTTGACGCAATCGCTGCCGGATACGGTCAGGAAACTGAAGGACTTATTACTCATCCTAGCGCGGAGAAGAGTTGCATGCACCTGGGGCAGAGGCCCCCGCCCCCCAAGCTCCCAGCTCTGGCTTAAAGACATCACATACTGTCAAGACGTAGAGACAGACTTCTTAAAGACTCTACCGCGACACTCACGCCCCCCAGACATTTGGGGGCATACATTGCGTTCCTGTTGTCAACGACAGACACATCCGGCTCACAGCCACCATCCCTGTCACAGAGTCCAGTCACCAGCGTACTGCACAACGACTCGGCCACCAAGGCGGCACCAAGCAAATAACTGTCCAAGTTTAAAGACTATGCTAATTCAAGGGGCGAGGGTGGCGGGGGGAGGAGGGAGCGGGTTTCAAGTTTTGGTCAGCGCATGGCCTCACTGTTTGTTATGTTGAAAATACCAATAAAGAAAGTTTTTTTAAAAAAAAGGAAAAAAACAAACGTTGCTGAGCCATACATGAATCCCCCTGCACCCACCGTTACAGAACAACAATACTTATCACTTGGGAATTGTGGGGTAGACAAACAGTCAAATATGCCACTGACACATAGATAGGTACAGCACATACTAACACATTCTAAACATACTCAGCGGGTGACAATCGTGGTCGGTGAACTTCCGGAATCCAAGCAGTTGTATCACAGTTTACAAAACCCTTTATTAACCTTGGGTTTGGAGGAGCCAGAGATTTCATGGGTAGGGCCGAGTCTGGGGGTCAGGGTTGGATCTAGGAGCCCACCACAGGCAGAGCTCAGGAAATAGCATTCGATGCGCAAAAATCTCGCACAGGGCACAATGGCAGACAAGCGAGAAAGTACATATGAAATGCAATATCGGAAGCTATACTTCAACCCTTCTACATATGATGCATGCAAGTATAGCTGTCGATATTTCATTTGAAATGTGCTTTCTCGCTTGTCTGCCATTGTGCCCTGTCTGAGATTTGTGTGCCCCCACCACAAATGCAGACCCAACAGGTGGCTCAGTTCTGTTGTTTGGCTGATACTTGTTAAGTACCAGTTGAACAACAGAAATGAGCCCCCTGCTGTTCTTTAAACTGCGTTTAAAGACCTTGCCCCCGGCTAGTGTCATGCAAACCTAATTACATAACATTAAACTGGAGGGGGTTGGAGGGGGGCCTTCAGCGGCCGCACCTTGGTCTGACGCTGCTTTGCTCGCAATCATGCCTGGACCATCAACAAAAAAAGAAAACCTGGCAGTCAGGCCGAAATGAAAGCAGTGAGTGCGTTATCCTCTTTTCTGTTATTTATTTATTCTTTTAAATTGTTAGGAGTTTAGGAGTGGGTGAGCAGCTGGTGGGGCTTGTGGCCGGCCCCTGCTTTGGGCAGGCACCGGCCCTTGAGGTGGGTCGGGCCAGAGCCTCCGGGCTCACCCAGCTCTATGTAGGCAGAGGGGAGATAGTGTTGTTGGGGATAGGCCAGCCCTGGCTACATATGAAAATCAAAAACCCTGAAATGTACGTCATGCAATGCTGCAGCCATAGTGGTTCAAGTCTGCCCAAATATACTTAAGAGTCCACGCAACGGCACCACCCACATGTTTAAAAAAAAAATCCAAACACTGGTTGGGTGATCTATACCATGCTCTTGTGTCTGAGGGTAATGATATGATATGATAGGTTATTTATAACTGCTTAATACCCAGAGGTTTCTTAGCGCGTACCCGGGGATCAAACCTATGTTGCTCTGTCTTGTTTCCAAGGTGAGCACGTTGCCACTGAGCTATCCTCCTGTGCACTTTTAACACCATTACCTAAGCAATGAGCAAGTCAATATTCAGATCCCAGGAACATCGTACCAGCTGTCCAGTTCACAAAGGGGTTATGACGCTGGAGCCAAGGAATGCCTAGAATGATGGGCTAATGTGCAGCCTTTATTAAATCAAATCGAATGACTTCAGAATGGGATGATAGGCAAATCATGACTTCTGAGATCTGTTCCTTAATAGGTCCAGAAGAGAGCAGTGTTCCGCCTACTCCTTCCACGGGAATGGGACAGAGGTGGATTCATGAGAAATCTGGTGTGTCATGGCCTATTCATCATTTAGGAAATTACCAGCCGCTCCGCAGTCTGTAAGGGCTGGTTTCTCATGTAGTATCCAGTCAGATAGATGAATATACACCACCTTAACTGTGTCTTGTGCGTTATGAGCTTGAGAACACAAGAGTTCCCCCTTATACGTGGTTCCCATTACGGACAGTGTTTGCCATTTCCTGCCTGTCTGGGTGGTGCAATCGTGCACTCTCTCACCAGGTGTTTATTGTAGCCACAGTTCATGCAGAGACCCTGAGTTCTGCAGTGATTCTGTTCCTCAGGAATTAGAGGACCCTGAGCTGTGCCGATCTGCATAGGCTCTTCCTCTACAGGATTTCGAAGAGTGGTACAAAAAGTGTCCAATGTCCGCTGAAGACATCCTCTGTCTCTGAGTGGCGTTCATGCAATCGGAAATCAATCTGTAACACTAAGGCAATCGTCTGTTTCAGATTTGGAAGGTCTTGGCACCCTTGAGACTTTGTCCTTAGCTCTTCAGAAAATCCTCCGCGAAAAAGTGTCAGAGCATCTTCAGGCCAGGCCGTCTTGGAACCCATTTGCTTGAATGTTATGTAGGTCAAAATGTCCATAGAGCCCTGCTTTATGTCCAAAAGATGTTCTTCAGAGCTAAAGAGCTTATTGTAAACTCTTGTTGGCTAACATGGCCTGGAAGCTATTTATGAAAACAGAATAGGAATCCAGTACCTGGTTGTTGGTGACAACCAAAGGTGTGGCCCATGCCAACGGCCTGCCAGCTAAATTTGAAACCATAAAAGAGACCTTGAGCGGTCAGTTGGAAAAAACTAAGGTTGCAAAGTAAATGTGACCAAACAGGCCTCCAGAAATTATTTTAATTTCTTTGGGTTTCTCTCGAAAATTTCCCAGAAACCAACGGAGCTGGGGGTAGTTCATTGCGGGCCGCCCATACAGTTACCATCTGTCTTAATGTTGCATTTTTATTTTTTAAATGCTGCACCTCTTGAGTAAGGTCCTGCAGTGCAGCCAATACCTGCTCCATAGTGATGGTATCAGGCATTGCGTACTGTTACAATGTTCGTGGGACTGACCTGAAAGCGGCAGCGTTAGATCTCAGCTGGACTCCAGAAGGGTTAAAGCGCGTCAATGAACCAAACCCCAAAAAGTATCAGTCTTCCCAGATGGAGACTGGAAATACGTGTACCTTATGGGAAAAGCCCAAGGGAATAAACCCTGAAGTGGTTGAAGAAGAAGTTATCCAGTACAGTAGCGATGAAATCCAATGAGGCAGCTTGTAGCAATGCTCCATGGCAGGCATAATACAGGTCGATAGAATGCCGTGGTTAGCCATAAGAGAATTCAGCTGATGTGGAACAACACAAAGAAGCAAGCAGGAGAAGTTCATAAGAACGGAGAGGGTGGGCAGCAGCAAGCAGAGCTGGAGGGTGCAGGTAAATGAATGGCTCCAGGAGCAGAGCAGCTGGTAGGCAGTAGTAAGAATAGAAACAGAAGCAAAGCAGGGAGAAAACACACAGAATCAAGAACAGCATCAGTGCTCATAGAATCGAAGCCACACACAGGTCCTACCGCAGAGGTTCAATAAATACCGTACTTCCTGAGAGCAGCGAGAGTTCCGGTAAGCGTTTCCAAAGGCTGTAACGCCACACTGTATTCCTGCAGCGTCTAAACATGCCGCCATGTTGAAGGGGCAAACACACTTTGTGGATGTAGTTTCTTCCATTGCTGCCAGAGTGACCAGGTATGGGTGTGCTTCCTTACACATTGGTCCTTGGGATTGCTCCTCTCACTGTTCGCAAAGTGTGTCCTGCTGTAAATTTCTGGCACACAATGAACTGTGCCACGTGTTCCAATAGATTGGGTGAAAACCGCTCTTCTGCAGATTGTTGCCGCTAGACTCTCTCGAGGTGTGTGTGCTAGGTAGCAAAACTCCTCCAGCACTACTCTCAATAATTCTAGAGGCATAACTGGCTTTCCAGTGCTATCTTGCCTCAGTGGGGGATAAAGAACACCCCCCGCTTTCTCCGGAAATCCTGCTCTTGTGGAGCTCGACCTTATATCTCAATTAACTGGACAATAGACAGCATGTTAAAGCCCCCTTTGCTAACATGCGCCATCCTGTCATTTAACATTTTCTCTTTCCAAACTAGATTTCAGTGGATAATAGGATGCTTTATAAGCCTCTATGTCTGCGCTTTGTTTCCTCAGGACTCAGGAAAAAATGTCTGTTTGTTTTGAATGTGCTGAGCATGTTACAACTGCTAGGGTCATTGGGAGACTCATTGCTTCTATAAGCCTATCCAAAAGGGCCGCATGTTGCACTGCAGTGCCGTCTTCGCGGAGCAAGCCCCTATTTTTCCAGCGTGACATACCTGCGTGTTCGGTTGACGTCACATAGGCGCAGTCAAAGTACATCGTCAGATCCTCATCCTCAAAATTCTGCAGCGCTTCAATGAGCGCCACTAATTCTGCAGCCTCTGCTGAATAATTCGAAGACAACCTCATGCTTGTTAATGCCTTGAATTCACCATCTCTATTCAGTTTCACTACTGCTGCTCCAGTATGCCTTTTGCGAGACAGGTGTGGCATCAGAGACACAAGGATACACGTTTCAACACCTTTATTAAGTTGGACTGGGTTTGGAGACTTCCTAGCTGGCCTTAATTCTATAATGGAAGTAGTATCGACCATCGAAGTAAATAACATTTTCCAAGTCAGTCAGTCAAATAAAGGAAGAAGTCTGTGTCAGAAACCTGTATTTGCCCTCACGTTTCACAATAACTAAGTGTGGGAAAATGAAAGAAAAGAAAAGAGCGTATGAAAAGAATGTCAGAATAGCAATGAAAGTGGCTCACCACTTCCTTCCCCAAGTTCCGTTCAGTGGGGTTCTTGCAAAGTTCCTTCAAGGTGGGCAGTATGCACAGTTAAAAAATGCCCCATAAATCTGTTCGGCTTGCATCACCTATTTCAATATCAGTTCAATATGCCTCACAGTTCTCTTCAATGGATTCTTTCAGGCTTCCGTCACCCGGTTTTCCACTTGTCAAACAAACCGATATTCACAAAGTTCCTTTTCATTTATTTTCACAGGTGGCCATTGCCTGTCTTCAAACACTTAAACATTGCTGAAACACTTTCCAGTTAAACAGCTCTGCTTAGTAGAGCTTGGGGAGAACTCCCTTTGCCAACCTTTGTACTTCTCTTTCACCTGTCGGAGACCTTTGCAACTGCATAGTATTATAACACCCATGCGTGACCTCTCTGACAGCAGGATCATTATTATTATCACTATGCGTGACCACTCTGACAATAGGGTTGGTGTCTTAATATCTGTGCCTCTTTCACTTGGTTTCATATGTAAGTGATTTCAATCCGGCACTTCACCTAAGTCAATGCCTAGCGTGGGATGCACAACTGAAACCCTTAATTATTTATTTGTGTCTATAAATTCTTTTATTCTGAATGATGTACAACTTATATCACGCCCCTCTCTTTAACCCCCCCACCCCTCCGGTCACACTGAACCAGGAATCAGGCTGGTTTACAAAGTTAAAATATTTATTATGTCTTGACAATATATATCACACTATTTTTAATGGTTATACAATGATCACCAATGGGGTGATGTTACACTAAACAATCTCTTTAATCACGAGGAGTAATAATGAGCAAAAATAATGCAGTATAGCAATAATACTGTTGTGGGTGTGTTTTCAATAAAATGGCAATGTGATTACTCTTTCCCCCTGCACACTCATCTCCCCCCCCCCCAATATGCAATATAAGGAGATGGAAGGAGAGAAAACAGGTTTCAGGAATGCAGAACTCAAGCAAGTATATCAATCCCAATTTCCCCCCAGCAAACACAAGAGATAAACAGGAATGATTACAAAATTGTCAAAAATGGTTTTAAAGTTGGCTTTGAATGGAATAGGTAAAACACTAAATCTGGATTAATTCACTGAAATTAATTAAATTCTAATGGGAGCCGCTTTATCTGGTTGTGGACGCACACTAGCAATGATTTGAGAGTAATGAGCAAGTTGAAAACTTAATTTTGAGGTCGGGGAAATGAAAAGCTATTTTACACGTTATAGAATTTGCCAAAACGAAAAATTTACGGCAAACTTTTCCACGTGCAGTAAATGTGATCGCAGGAAAACTATAAGGAGTTGAGATGCGGTTTTGGGTTCTTTAGAAAGCAGCTTAGGGTGTTAGCTACATGTAGACACTCAAATCTTGTTTCTAGCATAAAATATGAAGAAGTTATGGACGTTTTCCATGGAGGTAGTTTTTTTCAGATAAAGGCGAAATGTAAAACAAATGCGCTTTTATTTTTTTATTTTTTTCCAGTTTGAGGACCATTTCTTTTAATGAGCTACTTTGTAACCAATTAGAAGACCAGTTTATGGGGAAAAAGATGTTTTTAAATGATGCGCTTTAAAAATACAAAACAGGTTTCTTTACACTATGGATGGACTATGAAGAAACAAACTACACAACGGCACAGCCACCAGACCAGGACGTCTCTGATCAGGTTTTTGCCCGCCGAGATGCTTGCCTTCTTCAGATGAAATATATCAGCGCAAAGATGATTTTAACAATATTATTACAGAAGGACTATAGGATAAGAGAGAGAGTTCAGGCAAGACAAAAAGGATTTCTAACAATACAGTTCTGGATATGAGATAGATTTGATTTGGATAGGGATGACTATGGACAGTACATAGGCTAGTGACAATCCTATGCTATGGATACTCACTACCAATGTTTTGAAGGGAACCGTCAAGGATTCTGGTTCTGGTCAGGGATACATTCTGGGACAGTCTGCTGGGCACACCAGACTGGTCTGGTTCAGCGATCAGCAAGGTGCTCTGGACACCGCACGGCAGGACTGAACAGCAAGGCGCTCTGGTCTACACTGCACAGCACAACTGGACTGGATCTGCAATGGCTCTCTGGTCTGCACAGCACAACACGGCATGGCACCAGAGTGGGTTTAGTCTGCCCTTCTGGTAATGAAGATAATTCTTTGGCAGGCAAGCAGTTACAGCACAGCCTGGCTGCTTCTTTGGTTTCCCCTTTAAGTTGAGGGATGGGTTCTGGAAGGTAGGCCCAGCTGAAAAGTGGTTTAGCTATGCTCTGAGCCTTTCTGCTTGCAAAGTTTCAGGAGTCCGGAACAAGGAGTATGGAGGGTGCTCCTTCAGTGTGCTTCGCCAAATTCGGGATGGTGGGTGGATCAGTGTGTCTTCTAGGTCCTCAGCTATCTCTATTTATGTGTTTGATAAAGGGGTGGGTAAGCTGAATTATCCTAAGCGCACCCCCTAGGTAGTCTATTGGCTAAAGTCTGCTCTCTACCTTGATTGGAGGGGAAAACAGAGTGTCATCATAATGATGTGGTTTTATGGGGCAAAACATCCTCCCCTTTGCCTTTTGCACATAAAATCTATTTTTGATATAATACATCTTTACATGTGTACAATCTTTATACCAATAACATACATAGATCACATATTTTGTGGAGTAAACCCTCTTCCAAGCCTCATTGCTGTGAGATCTTGGGTCTTGATTTGGCAAAATTTCACACTTTTTGTCCGGGACACAATATCTCATTTGTCCAAAATTTTGTACATATGTGCGCATGATATCTGGGCATAATCGTATGAAGTTTCATGCTTCTGACATGAATACAATTGCTACAAAACCAGAATTTTCACTGTGCCGTCTCAGAACATCGCACAGAGTTCTGGCTCTTTTTAAAATGTGCACAAAAAAAATCACATTACTACTGCTGTTAATTCTATCATTTTTACAAATTCCCACAGTCATTTATCAGTCTTTTTCAAAAATATGCTTTCTGTGCTTTGTGATTCCACAAAATGTCTGTCCCTGCCTCCATCTCCATCTTGCAGCTAAAGAGCAATCTCCACCCTCTACCTCCTGGCAGAGGTCACTTTGACACTTTACAATCTGCATATCCTTTCAGCCAAGGAATGTCCATTGTCTCTTCCAGGAGCAGCTCAAAATATACTCCCCTGGTTTAATCAACACAAAGATGTACGTTCCTGGCCTTTGTGGGAAGCAGGAGAGATGCCTTTTGTTGGGGGAAGCTAGGGGGAACTGGTTTGGTGACTCTGAGTTCAGCTAAATTCACTGTCAATTTATAACATTTTTCTTAATGTAAAATAAAACTTGCAATTTTTAATCAATCAGCTAGAACTCTGATTCCAGTCTCTAAATCATGGAGATTAAATAGTTACAACCTATATTCCTCTTAATGACAGGTCACTTAATTCCAAACATTTGATTTCAATTGCACAAGTTTAAGCTTCTGATGCGACTAATGACAGCTGTCATACAGGCGGCCGCTGGTACTGCGCCCATATTTTGACAGATATTTACAGGCAAGCACACTTTTTACTGTGGATATTTTGATGATATATTCCGCTTTTCCTGACATTGTGTGTTCATATTGATTCCTTAAATAAAGTGGCGGGTAACACCCAGCAAAGATATTGGATGTTTTGTGGTGTTTTGGTCTGATATTTTGTATTTTCAGCAACCAAGAAAAATGGATTTAAGAGCAATTTCTGGATCTCTTTCAATAAAGCACCACCTTTCGTGCAGTGTTCATTTTTACTTGGTGGGCAGCTCAGTAACATGTTTCAGCAGTGAGGTCTCCATTTCACCACTGAAAACAGGCAAAGTAGATTTGGCAGCCATCTTTTCTGGTTTCAAAGTGCAATTTTCATAGGTTTTGGCGCGCATAGGGCTTTTGCGGCCATTTTGATGATTCTTGCACCATCAGCACACACAGATGTTGCAGGGCAGAGCCTTGGGGGTTAAAACATCCCACAAGTCCCCCTCGCGAGTTGATTCTTGACCGCCCATCAAGGGGAAGTCGCGAGATTGGGATGTTCAGTTTTTTTTCTTTCTGGTCCAAATGGCAAAATTCGTCTGCTTCTCCCATCAGTGGTGGATCAACAGGTTCTCCTCGCCGGTTCCGAATGAGAATATGGAGCGATACCCCGGACCCCGTGAATCTTTCTTCCTGGCCCCCGAGTGGTCCTCCTTGCTGCTTAGGATTTATGGTTTCAGTCCTAGGATGACAAAACAGAGCATATTTGTAGACATTTTCCCAACCACTATTCATATAGTGGGGCAGACACATACATTTGACATTTAATGACAATCTTTTCTGTTTGCAATTATTACTAATTATAACAAATGGACTAGTTTTATAGTTGGAATTGTAGGGGTCTGGAAGGTCCCAGCCAGGGTTTCCAGATGAATCCTCTAGTTGCTGCACAGTGTGCCTAGGATGGCAACACTTCAGTTGGTTAATGTGGACCCACTTATCTTCCCCCTCTGCCAAACTGCCTTTGGGGATACGGATTTTGTAGGCGACTGGTGAGATTCTGTCTACAATTTCAAAAGGTCCCCGCCAGCTAGGAAGAAATTTGCGCTGTTTGGCCTGGTTCCTTTGGAAATTGTACAAGTAGACCCGGTCCCCTACTTGGTATTCTTTTCTAGTTGTCTTAAGGTCATAGTTGGTCTTCATACTGTCTGCAGATCTGTCTAGATTTCACTGAGCATAGGCAAAAGCATGTTGAAGGTGTTTTCTCAGATTCTCAACATAATCATGAGTTGTGGAGGAATTTATCAATGTCTGCTCTTGGGTTCTGTAGAGCAGATGCTGGGGAAGCACCATCCTTCATCCAGTCATCAGCTCAAACGGTGACATTTTAGTTGCAGAAGAAGGGGTAGATCTGATGGCCATCAGGACAAGAGGTAGTCGGATGTCCGAACTTGGCCCAGAATCTGCCACAAACTTTTTTAATATGCTCACAATCGTCTTGTTGTATCTCTCAACTCCACCACTAGAGGATAACCGGTAGGCAATGTGTAGTTTCCTTTTGACCCCAAGTATCCCCCACATCTTTGTCATCACTTTGCTAGTGAAGTGGCTACCTCGGTCTGACTCGATCCTTTGGGGTAGTCCAAAACGCGAGATGTGGTTGATCATCAGGGCAGCTGCTGTTTCTGCCTTGCAATTTGGGGCCGGGAGACATTCCACCCATTTAGTGAACAAGCATGTCACGGTCAACATGTACTTATTCCCCCTAGAGGAGCGAATCACGTGCCCAATAAAATCGACTTGTAAATCTGACCAAGGCAGTGTCATCCCTCTCTTTTGGAGAGAAGCACGGTGTGTGAGGGATGTTGGCTGAAATTGTGCACACACAAGACACCCCTTCAAGTATTGGTTGAGGTTCTGCCCCATATGTTGCCAGTATGCAACCTCTCTTAAGATTTCAAGTGTTGTATGAAACCCCCCATGACCGACTGTGGCCGCATCATGGGCGTGACTTAGCATCAGGCTTCGGAATGAGGTAGGGACCACCCACGGGTCATGGCCAGCTATGGATCTCCTCACCAACAAACCGTCTTGGATTCGGAACATTTTTGGACATTTCATCAACACTCTGAGGTCCTCTTTCCCTATGTAATCGGTATCCGTCAGGCGAAAGTTCTCGGGGTCCTCAATGTGTTGTTAAAACTTACCTATTATTGTATCCCCTATTTGAGCCGTAATCAAATCAGCATCTGGGGTCTCCTTACTCCATTGTGCAGTTGAGAGTTCATTGTGAGCATTTGTCTGGGACCTAGTGATAGCAGTGACCTGGATTTCCCCCAACAGGGACTCGATCTCAAGTAGATCCCCTTGGATGGCTCCGGTTTTGGCCAGCTGGTCAGCTAGGTCATTTCCAGTTTTGTCTGGTCCCTCTACTTTAGAATGACCCTTGATCTTTTTCCAGTGGATGGACATCCCATTCGAGGTGACCAGATCATCAATATTTTGGATTCATTCTGGAGTGCTTCCGTCTTGGATTCAGAACATTTTTGGACATTTCATCAACACTCTGAGGTCCTTTTTCCCTATGTAATCGGTATCCGTCAGAGGAAAGTTC
Organism: Ambystoma mexicanum; assembly: GCF_040938575.1. Taxonomy (NCBI): domain Eukaryota; kingdom Metazoa; phylum Chordata; class Amphibia; order Caudata; family Ambystomatidae; genus Ambystoma; species Ambystoma mexicanum. The sequence goes on along the minus strand of NC_090925.1, from coordinate 333,344,354 downwards.
TCGGGGTCCTCAATGTGTTGATAAAACTTACCAATTATTGGATCCCCTTTTTGAGCCGTAATCAAATCAGCATCTGGGGTCTCCTTACTCCATTGTGCAGTTCAGAGTTCATTGTGAGCATTTGTCTGGGACCTAGTGATAGCAGTGACCTGGATTTCCCCCAACAGGGACTCAATCTCAAGTAGATCCCCTTGGATGGCTCCAGTTTTGGCCAGCTGGTCAGCTAGGTCATTTCCAGTTTTGTCTGGTCCCTCTACTTTAGAATGACCCTTGATCTTTTTCCAGTGGATGGTCATCCCATTCGAGGTGACCAGATCATCAATATTTTGGATTCATTTTACATTTTTCAATGGTTTGTTATTAGCACATAGCATGCCTCTGGTTTTCCAGTTAACCAGGTGCTCCACAAACCCGTTCCGTACATAATCTGAATCTGTGATTATGACCAGTTCGTGGAGTTGGTGTTGGGCAGCAGTGAGGATGGCCTGATGTACAGCCATCAACTCTGCCACTTGACTACTTCTGGGACCGATTTTGTACCCAGCGGAGTGTCCTAGGGCATCTTTCAACCATGCATTCCCTATGCCGTCCACAAGTTCTTTTTCCCCGTTGTTGTCAACATGGTAGGAGCATCCATCCACATAGACAGTGGGTATTCCCTCACACTGGTCTTCTTCAAAGACTTTGTGTGGGGAATTAAGGTATGCCTCCATGTTGTCCTTGATTTTAAGACTTTCGTCCTCGAGAAAGTTTTCTCTGGCACAATCATGCAAGTCAGCCAGACCTTGCGCGAGGGGACTGTTCTTGTTTTGGCCATATCTGACCTCCACAGGAAAGCCTTGCATTGACAGAATTCAGGAAGTAATTCTGGAATTACTCACATTTCCGGCCCGGATTCTGTCACTTTGGAGATATTGCAGAGGATGGTGTGGAGTCTCCACTATGATGTGTTCCCCCTGGAGAAACGGGCGGTAATTCTTCAATGCCCACACCGTTGCCAGGAGTGCCTTCTCAGAATCGTTGAATTTTTCCTCCACAGAGGATAAAGTTTTACTCGCATAGGAGAGTACTTTATTGACCTTGTCATGCTTTTGATATAATACTGCAGTCAAGCATGTATTTGAGTACCCTGTCTCCAAGAAGGACTCCTTATTTTTGACAGGGTAAGCTAGGCGAGGCGCTTGTGAGATGCTTCTTTTGAGTTGTCTTACTGCCTAGGCTTGTTCTGGACCCCACTCCCACTTGACCCCCCCTTCAAAAGATGGATCAGTGGTCTTGTGATCTCTGCACAGTCCTCAATTAACTTTCTGCTGTAATTAGTCAGTCCAAGGAGGCTCCTTAGTTCCCGCAGAGTTGTGGGGACTTTTAATTTCTGGAGTGCTTCCACTTTCTTTTCCTGGGGACAGAGATCCTGAGGAGTAATCTCATGCCCCAAGAAATTGATTCGGGTTCTGCACCACTGTGCCTTTTGAAAAGAGAGTTTTGCTCCGGCAGCCCTCAACTGTGTCGGAACATAACGGATCTCCGCTATGTGTTCCTCCACAGTCGAGCTTTTGACTAGAACATCATCTACATAGGCCGGGCTACCCCTTTCGCCCAGGTTGGGCATGGCCTGATGTAGAAAAATGTTAAATTAATTGCCGGAGTTAATGTATCCGAAGGGAGTCTGGGTCCATGTGTACTGCTGCCCCCCGAAGGTGAAAGCCAGCTTGTATTGGTCCTCTGCACTGACAGGTACAGTCCAGTACCCATTGGTCAGGTCAATGGCAGTGAATACCTTTGACCCCTGGATCTGGGCCAGCCCCAGGTCAATGTAGGGAAGAGGCCATCGGGAAGTATGGACCCATTTATTGAGCTCCCTAAGGTCGGCATAGAGTCTCCACTGGCCGTTTGGCTTCAAAATCCCCAGCACTGGATTATTGAAGGTGCTGTGGACTGGACGAATTATCCCACGGGACTCAAGGTTCTTAATTATTTCAGTAAGGGACTCCATTGATGCGAGAGGCAAGCGATATTGCTTCACAAACACTGGAGTCATGCCAGGGTCCGTGGGAATTGTTGTTGTGTGGATGTCGGTGCGACCACACTCATATGAGTCCACCGCAAAGAGATCTTGAAAATCTAAGAAACCTTGTTTCAATTGTTGCTTTTGCTCCAGAGTCTCACAGGCATCAGCTAGGTTGACTCTCTTCAACCATCTGCCTGAAACCTGGAAAGACGTCTGGTTTTGCTATCTCAGCGCCCTCCTCCCGCTGGGTGGAGAAGTCCCTGGTCAATGTGCTGATTTGGACTGGTGGCTTCAGGTGGGGCAGGCAGTCCTCGCGGACCTGAAAGATCACCTCATTCCTCCTGAAGTAACAGGTCACATCTTCCTTACCATAAGGGCAGGAAGTGTACACCAGGAAATTCCCCCCATGCCGGGTGAAGATCCTGTCTGGTGTTGTGTCGTCATCAATATCACTGTCAAAACAGTCCTTGGGGATTGGTCTTAACAGTTAATTACCTAAATCTATGGAAAAATGTCTGTCATCAACCGCCATTCCAATAATGGTGCCTGCGTCTAGAGTGATACTCTTTAAGTCACTGTTATCCATCTCTATTGGAATGGTGTATTGTTCTATGTTGACTAGTGGTGTTGGGTTCACCCCCAACCCATGCTGTTGGAAATAAGCATTAAGATGAACATAGGCGTCAGGGTTTTTCAATTTCTGTCCTCTTTTAACTTTCACTTCCAGTGAGAATTGTCGGGTCCGTTCTGGGATGGTGACTTCCTCTCCAATCTGAATTTCAACTGCCTAAGGCAGCAGTTGACCTGACCTAAATGCTTTCTCTGGCTCATCAAAGTCCATGGGATTACCCGCTCCCAAGCTTTGAAGTTTATTAGGTCCAAACTAATGGCAAAGCGATTGAGAATGTCACTGCCTAAGTAAAATGTGGAAGGGACATCTCGCACGACCCAACAATTATGGACTATGCTCTTGTTGCCTATGGAAATTTTGAGCATACACCTGCTAGGCAGGAGATGTTTGGAATTGGGTGTTTCCAGGTCCACTTGTCCTCTGACTCAGAGGCACTGCTACCAGAGGTGCCTGTCTGGTCTTGTAGGCTCTCCCGGCTTCTGCATGCTTAGGAATGGCTGGCAGAATGTGGGGGCCTAGTTTCTTGAGTCCTGTGGCACTCAGAGGAGTCTTCTGATTCCTCCTTGCTCCCAGGATTTGCTGAGTAACCCCCCCCCCCCACTGTCCTAGCTGGGCAGAGGTTTTCAGGATGCCCTTAGTGGGCCTACTCTCATGGAGTTGCCCACTAAATTTTACCATCTGGTCTCTGGGTAAATGGTATTTTTGAGGATCCATTTCTCTGACCCTCCCCTCATTGGAGTCTCCCTGATCAGAGAATATGGCCCTAGCACTTGGGAACCCATACCCAGATGCCTGCCCATCCTGGGAGGTGCTGATCTATGAGTCCCATATTCCTCATTGGATTGAAGTCTGCCATCCCCGTGGCCCTTGGCTCATATGCGCCTGTGGACATGGGGGTGGCAGAGTCCATGGAGTGGAAGAGATGAAGTACTCTGGCACTAGAGTTCCTGAGGTTATGCTCAGGTGTTTCCCTTTTCCAGCGGACCTCATCTCTCTCAGCCACTGCTCCCTGTTGCCATGCAAGAACCTGACCTTTTTGTTCTTCTATCAAGGCCTTGCTAGTCTCTATCAGTTGTTCCTGCATAGCAACCTGTCTGTGGAGCCTGTCATTTTTCTCACAGAGAGCCTCATTGTCTCTCTGTGCTTCCTGTGTCATTTTAGAGTACTGGGCCAGTTTTTGCTGCAGGTGGGTTACCTCCTGAATCCTGCCATTACTGGCCTGGTCACTCTTTGCCAGAGCATCTTCCATCCTCCTGGAGAGCTCTAACAGTTTTGTGTAATCTTTTTGGAGCTCACCCAGTCCCTGGAGGCCCAGGTGATTTTCTTCCATTTTATCTTGTAAATAACTGACCTCCTGGCCTAAGGTGTCCCTTTGTTTTGGGAGTGCACCAGCTTTCTGGCGCTCCTCATCGAATTCTGTCTGGGTGTCAAGATCTTTGAGAATTAATTTATTATTTTCTTCTTTTTCTTGGTCTAGGCGGTTTTGCAGGGTGACTGCCTGCTCTGCGCAGGCCCTATTAAAATGTATTTGCTGTTCCAGCTTTTTCTGATCTGCAGTAGAGAGTCCAAACTTTCTTAGCACTCCTTCTGCAGCGCCAGTACTTTGGTATCCTGCTCTACCTTCTCCTGCTGCAGGCTATCCATATCTTTTATTTTATCAGGTATTGCCTGGTTTCATTTTCTGATTCATGGCTCTTTTGTAGCTTTTGCTCTGCAGAGTCCAGATCAGTTTGGGCTTTTTCTAATGATTGTAGTTGCTTGTTTGCCAGATCTAGGTTTTCGGCATATTTGTACTGTATTGCTCCAATGTGGAGGTGCAGATATGCCGCTATTTTGGCAATCTTACTTTGCTCTTCTTTTACCTTAGGGGTCATGTACAGTTCACTCAGTGCCATATATAATGAACCCTGACCCTGCCATATATTTAATCCTGTTGCAGTGGCCTGTTCTTTAATTCCCTGCAACCAAACATTCGGATCCCGCCCTGTCCATTCACCCCTGACAAATAGTTTGTGCAGTAGGTGTTCTTTTGCCATTGTCATGTATTGACGATATCGACCCTTATGGTCTGCCTGGTCCTTCAGTCAATAGACTTTATGCAGTCACATTCAACATGGCCGACGCTATGTCCAGCAGCGGTCTAGTTGTCCGTGCAGACCTCATGTTTCCTTGAAAACAGTCACGCCCCGCGCTTCCACGCGTCTCAACGCTCTGCTTGCCTGCCCTTCGCCCATCAAGTTGTGTACTCACGTTAGCCCTTTCCCTTCGTAGCCCAGATTTCCAATTCCTTTCCTTCCTGGTTACCCCTTTTCCAGTGCTCGCTCAAAACCCCTATCCCTGTAGTTTTATCCTGGTTCCGTCCTGGTCTCTTCCTGGACTCTTCCTGGAACAACTGAACATACCCGATCCTCTGCGTCTTCGCGCCCAGGAGCCGCGAACCTCCGCGCCTCTCCGAAGTCCAGCAGACTAGATTCAGAAGACTCCAGAGCTTACCTTTACAAGGCACGCTCATCCAGGAAAAAGAAACCCACGCACTCAAAGAAGTAAACCACAAGAAGCAAACAGGTGAGTCACGAATCCGAGGACTCGGATTCTGACAGTTTGAAACGCCAGCTGACTACAACCGTACCCGTCATGGAAGCAGCTGTTCAAGACCTTATGAGAGGCATGCAGGAACTCACTACTGAAGTGTAGAATCTTAAGGCTGAAAATGCCACCTTAAAACAGCTTGTTTTATCCAGGGACTCGGCATATCAGGTAAGTGCATCAGTAGGGGGCATTGTGGACAAGTATGATGGGAATCCAAAAACCTTGCGCTCCTTCCTGGACTCTTGTTTGGTTCATTTTACCTTTAAACCATACTACTTCTCTACCCCCAGAGCTAAGGTGGTGTTCATGATCTCTCATCTGACCGGCAACGCACTGGCCTGGGCTACTCCTTTGGTCTCAGCTGGGGATTTGGTACTTGATAATTACGACAGATTTGTTTCTGCCCTCAAAACCATGTTTGACCGCCGAGATCAGGTGTACTCCTCCCAGGAAAAACTGTTAGAGTTTCGGCAAGGAAATCGGGATTTGTTGACCTATGTTACTCGTTTCAAACAATTGGCTAAGGATGCTAACTGGAATTCAGAAGCCTGTTTTACCTTGTTCGGGCGCGGGTTAAGCAAAGAAGTCAAGGATGAATTGGCCAGAGTGGCCCGTCCAGCCTCCTATCAGGACCTCTTAGATCGATCCTTGCAGATAGATTTCCAGATACAAGAGAGAAAGGCCGAGAAAAAGAAGACACAGAACCTGCCACCAAGACCTCTGCCAGAATACAGCAGTCCCGGAGAACAGGAATCCTCACTCCAAGCTCAATCCGAACCTGAACCCATGCAACTCCAGTCCCTGAGAGGCCCCATATCCAACCAGGAAAGAACAGGAACGATCAGTAGTGGTCTCTGCATGTACTGCGCCTCAGATAAACACTTAGTGCGTAATTGCCCGATTGCCCCTCCTGGTCGCCCGGGAAACGCCAGCTCCCGATCCTGAACGGAGCCCAGTTTCGGGAAAAGGAATCCTGCTCCGACATTTCACCTTCACAAGACTGTTCTTTGACCAATACTTTGGTGCTAATCCAGGTAAATCTTTCAACACCCAACCAAGAAATAAATTCAATACTGGCCCTGGTGGATTGCGGTGCCATGGGTCTTTTTTTGGATGATGAGTGGGCTCAGAGACATCACATTCCCCGAGAGGATAAGGAGGTTTTCCAGGCGGTGGAAGGAATCGACGGAAGACCCTTGTCATGCGGTCCCATAATTCAACAAACATCAGAGCTTGTGCTGTCTATTCACAATCACCAGAAAATGTTGCGTTTTGACATCATCAGAGCAGCTCACTATCCCATTGTGCTTGGCATGCCATGGTTGAGAAAACACAATCCATATATCAACTGGACAGCTGGATCCTTGTTCCTGGGTTCCGAGTTCTGTCTCACTAACTGTCTATCTGGGAAACCCAAACAGTCTACCGGAGTGAAGCACCCAAAACCACAACACCTCACGGTCTCTGCCATTACCCAGGTACCCGAGGAGTACCGTCAATTTTCAGATGTATTTTCTTCTGCCATTGTTCAATCACTCCCTCCTCATCGTCCTGAAGATTGTGCAATTGACACAGAAGAGAATGCAGTTATTCCGTTTGGAAGGACGTTCATCCTATCTGAGCCCGAGAAAGTTGCCTTGCAAGAGTATCTAGACACCAGTCTTTCCAATGGAACAATTCGTCCATCCAAGTCTCCAGCCGGAGCATCTCTATTTTTTGTACCCAAGAAGGATACCAAGGAACTCCGCCCGTGCTTGGACTACCGAGGTTTAAATAAATGTAGCCTGAAAGATAGGTACCCCTTGCCTCTTATCTCGGACATCCTGGAGGCCCTACGTGGAGCTGTCATTTTCACCAACCTAGACTTAAGAAGGGCTTACCATCTGATTCGCATAAAGGAGGGCGACGAATGGAAGACGCCCTTTCGGACCTCCTTTGGTCACTACGAATATCTGGTGATGCCATTCGGCTTAGCAAATGCTCCTGCCGTGTTCCAGCGTTTCATGGACCGGGTCTTTTCTGACATGTTGTTCCTATTCGTCATTGTCTACCTAGATGATATTTTGATCTATTCCCAGGATTTGACCTTACATCAGAAACACGTCTCCTTTGTCTTACAAAGGATACGTCAACACCATCTTTTGGCCAAACCCGAGAAATGTATTTTCCACGTGTCCACAGTCAAGTACTTAGGCTTTGTGTTGAGTCCCCTAGGAGTAGCCATGGATCCATCCAAAGTGGAAGCAATCCTCTCTTGGCCAGCCCCAACCACAGTGAAACAGGTGCAGTCGTTCCTAGGACTTGCAAATTTCTACCGGATATTCATTCCTTCATTTTCAGCCATCGTTCAACCCATTGTCCATCTTTTAAAGTAGGATACCCCCTTTCAATGGACTACCAGTCAAGAAACAGCCTTTCAGAAACTCAAACATTTGTTTACTAGCGAACCCATCCTGGCACAACCAGACACAACCAAGCCCTTCCTGGTAGAAACTGATGCTTCCGAACATGCTATTGGGGCCGTTCTCAAACAAGCTACGGGGGACGGGTTGGAACATCCGATTACTTATTTATCTCGCACATTACAACGTAGTGAAACTCAATACTCTGTCCTGGAGAAAGAACTACTAGCCATCAGACAAGCCTTCCCAGATTGGCGTCACCTCCTCTTGGGCGCAAGGCATCCGGTCGTGGTAAGGACCGACCATCGGAATCTCCAGGTTCTACAGGCCATGGAATGCCGAAATAGTCGCCAGGCAAGATGGGCCTATTTTTTTGCCCAATACCAATTCAGCATCCAACCCATCCCTGGCCCATCCAATGTAGTAGCTGTCCCGAAGACCAGACTATATAAAAGAGGGTGATCAAGTTCTTCCCAAGATGTTTCCCGGAAGGTGTTCATAGCACAGGCTACCTCTCTTTTGGAACTGATACGTGAAGAGACTGCAACTTCAGACATTTGGAAAGAGTTCAATACCGATAATCCTTGGGCCCTCTCAATCACGGATGGATACCTCTTTAAGGACATGTGTCTGGTTGTGCCAACCCCAAAAAGTCAATCCAAGATCATAAGTCTTTGTCATGACACGTTTCATTCCGGGCATCGTGATATAACCGCCACCTATCAGACAATCAGAAGAAACTTTTGGTGGCCTCAGTTGCGCTCTGACGTACGCGCTTATATACAAGCGTGTTCAGTCTGCAACCAGAACAAGGTCGACAACAGGAAACCAGTAGGCTTGCTTCAGCAACCTGAATTACCATCTCGACCCTGGGAATTCATTGCCACCGACTTTGTTGTGGACCTTCCTCCCTCCAGAGGATTTACCACTATAATTGTCACTATAGGCCTCTTCTCTCACATGGCCCATTTTACCCCCTTAACCAAGCTTCCTTCAGCTCCCGAGATGGCAGAGGTCTTTGTTTCCCACATATTACGGTTACATGGACTACCCTCCAAAATCATCTCTGATCGTGGACCTCAATATGTATCCAAGTTCTGGAAGCGTCTTTGTAAACAATTGGGTATTCAACGGGCATTGTCATCAGGTTATCACCCTCAAACAAATGGGATTACTGAGAGAGTAAACCAGACCCTGGAACAGTATCTACGCTGTTGTGCATCTAAGGTACAAGATGACTGGTCGCTCCTTATTCCTGTGGCTGAATTTGCGTACAATAATTCAGACCATTCCACGACAAGGATAAGCCCGTTTTTGTGTACTCAAGGATTTCACCCTTCAGTGATACCCACGCTTCTGCCTCCCCCACATTGACTCCTTCAGTAGAGGCGTGGATTGCACAACTAACTTCCATCCACAAGCAAGTTAAGGAACATCTTGAAAAGGCCAGGACGGACATAAATAGATTTGCGGACATCAAAAGACGTCAAGGGCCTTCTTACACTGTCGGAGATAAAGTTTGGCTCTCATCTTGTTATCTGCCCAGACACCTAAAGCCAAACAAGTTAGCTCCTCGCTCCTACGGACTCTTCACAATAATTGAGATTATCAACCGAGTCGCCTTCCGACTCCAATTACCCACCACTTGGAAGAAGATCCATCCTGTCTTTCATACATCACTGTTAAAACCCTTCCATCAGTCAAGTAAGCCAAGTCCTCGACCTCCTACACTTCTTGTTGACAACCAAATCGAATTTGAAGTATCCCGGATCTGTGATTCCAGATACAGAAGAGGATGTCTGCAATATTTGGTGGAATGGAAAGGCTATCCAACTAGCGAGCGAACATGGGAACCAGTCTCCAACTTAAATACACCACGCCTACGATCACGTTTTCACCGGTGTCACCCAGGCAAGCCGGGTGGACTGGAGTTTAGGAGGAGGCATGCTGTCATGTATCGACGATATCGACCCTTATGGTCTGCCTGGTCCTTCAGTCAATAGACTTTATGCAGTCACATTCAACATGGCCGACGCTATGTCCAGCAGCGGTCTAGTTGTCCATGTGGACCGCATGCTTCCTTGAAAACAGTCACGCCCCGCGCTTCCGCGCATCTCAACGCTCTGCTTGCCTACCCTTCGCCCGGCAAGTTGTGTACTCGCGTTAGCCCTTTCCTTTCGTAGCCCAGATTTCCAATTCCTTTCCTTCCTGGTTACCCCTTTTCCAGTGCTCGCTCAGAACCCCTATCCCTGTAGTTTTATCCTGGTTCCATCCTGGTCTCTTCCTGGACTCTTCCTGGAACAACTGAACGTACCCGATCCTCAGCGTCTTCGCGCCCGGGAGCCGCGAACCTCCGCGCCTCTCCGAAGTCCAGCAGACTGGATTCAGAAGACTCCAGAGCTTACCTTTACAAGTTTACAAGGCACGCTCATCTAGGAAAAAGAAACCCGCGCACTCAAAGAAGAAAACCACAAGAAGCACACAGGTGAGTCACGAATCCGAGGACTCAGATTTTGACAGCCATATTGGTTTCTACCAAGGTCATCATTCCAGAAATATTAATTTCCTTTCTGATTTACAGGAGTTTATTTTATTTTTGCAAAACAGACCAAATTCCTTAGAGCGTTCCTATTGAAGGGTGCTTTTCACAGTGTAACACATTGTGGTAGCTCAACAGGGTTTATGTACCCCTTCAGTTAGCACACTGTATTAGACTGTCACAAGTGGTATGTCTAATTCAGAAATCCCGGCACGAGCCCCCAATCTTGTAAGTGATTTCAATCCGGCACTTCACCTAAGTCAATGCCTAGCGTGGGATGCACAACTGAAACCCATAATTATTTATTTGTGTCTATACGTTCTTTTATTCTGAACGATGTACCACTTATATCACGCCCCTCTCTTTTACACCCCCCCCCCGGTCACACTGAACCAGGAATCAGGCTAGTTTGCAAAGTTAAAATATTTATTATGTCTTCACAATATATATCACACTATTTTTAATGGTTGTACAATGATCACCAATGGGGTGATGTCACACTAAACAATCTCTTTAATCACGAGGAGTAATAATGAGCACAAATAATGCAGCACAGCAATAACACTTTTGTGGGTGTTTTGTCAATCAAATGGCAATGTGATTACTCTTTCCCCCTGCACACCCCTCAATCCCTCAATCCCCCCCAATATGCAATATAAAGAGATGGAAAGAGAGAAAACAGGTTTCAGGAATGCAGAACTCAAGCAAGTATATCAATCCCAATTTCCCCCCAGCAAACACAAGAGAGAAACAGGAATGATTGTCAAAAATGGTTTTAAAGTTGGCTTTGAATGGAATAGGTAAAACACTAAATCTGGATTAATTCACTGAAATTAATTAAAATCTAATGGGAGACGCTTTATCTGGTTGTGGACGCACATAAGCAATGATTTCAGAGTGATAAGCAAGTTGAAAACTTAATTTTGAGGTCGGGTGCAATGAAAAGCTGTTTTACACGTTATAGATTTTGCCAAAATGAAAAATTTGCGGCAAACGTTTCCACGCGCGTTAAACCCGATCGCGGGAAAACTATAAGGAGTTGAGATGCGGTTCTGGGTTCTTTAGAAAGCAGTTTAGGATGTTAGCTACAGGTAGACACTTAAATTCTGTTTCTAGCATACATTATGAAGAATTTATGGACGTTTCCGTGGAGGTCGTTTTTTTCCGATAGAGGCGAAATGTAAAACAAGATGCGCTTTTAAAATACAAACAAGGTTTCTTTGCACTATGGAAGGACTATGAAGAAACAAACTACACGGCGGCACAGCCACCAGACCAGGACTTCTCCGATCAGGTTTTTGCCCACCGAGACGCTTGCCTTCTTCAGATGAAATATATCAGCGCAAAGATGATTTTAACAATATTATTACAGAAGGACTATAGGATAAGAGAGAGAGTTCAGGCAAGACAAAAATGATTTCTAACAATACAGTTCTGTTCTGGATATGAGATAGATTTGATTTGGATGGGGATGACTATGGACAGTACATAGGCTAGTGACAATACGATGCTATGGATACTCACTACCAATTTTTTTAAGGGAACCGTCTAGGATTCTGGTTTAGGTCAGGGATACTTTCTGGGACTTGTCTGCTGGGCACACCGGACTGGTCTGGTTTAGCGATCAGCAAGGTGCTCTGGACACCGCCTGGCAGGAATGGACAGCAAAGCACTCTAGTCTACACTGCACAGCACAACTGGACTGGATCTGCAATGGCTCTCTGGTCTGCACAGCACAGCACGGCACCAGAGTGGGTTTAGTCTGCCCTTCTGGTTATGAAGATAATTCTTTGGCAGGCAAGCAGTTACAGCACAGCCTGGCTGCTTCTTTGGTTCCCCTTTAAATTGAGGGATGGGTTCTGGAAGTTAGGCCCAGCTGACACTGGTTCAGCTATGCTCTGAGCCTTTCTGCTTGCAAAGTTTCAGGAGTCTGGAACAAGCAGTATGGAGGGATCTCCTTCAGAATGCTTTGCCAAATTCGGGATGGTGGGTGGATCAGTGTGTCTTCTAGGTCCTCAGCTGTCTCTATTTATGTGTTTGATAAAGGGGTGGGTTAAGCTGAATTATCCTAAGCGCACCCCCTAGGTAGTCTATTGGCTAAAGTCTGCTCTCTCCCTTGATTGGAGGAGAAAACAGAGTGTCATCATGATGATGTGGTTTTATGGGGCAAAACATCCTCCCCTTTGCCTTTTGCACATAAAATCTATTTTTGATGTAATACATATTTACATGTGTACAATCTTGATACCAATAACATACATAGATCACATATTTTGTGGAGTAAACCCTCTTCCAAGCCTCATTGCTGTGAGATCTTGGGTCTGGATTTGGCAAAATTTCACACTTTTTGTCTGGGACGGGACACAATATCTCATTTGTCCAAAATTTTGTACATATGTGCGCATAATATCTGGGCATACTCGTATGAAGTTTCATGCTTCTGACATGAATACAATTGCTACAAAACCAGAATGTTCACTGTGCCTTTAAAATGTGCACAAAAAAAATCACATTACTACTGCTGTTAATTCTATCATTTTTACAAATTTGCACAGTCATTTATCAGTCTTTTTCAAAAATATGCTTTCTGTGCTTTGTGAATCAACAAAATGTCTGTCCCCGCCTCCATCTCCATCTTGCAGCTCAAGAGCAATCTCCGCCCTCTACCTCCTGGCAGAGGTCACTTTGACACTTTACAATCTGCATATCCTTTCAGCAAAGGAAGGTCCATTGTCTCCTCCATGAGCAGCCCAAAATCTCCTCCCCTGATTTAATCGACACAAAGGTGTAGGTTCCTGGCCTTGGGGGGAACTGGTTTGGTGACTCTGAGTTCAGCTAAATTCACTGTCAATTTATAACATTTTTCTTAATTTAAAATAAAACTTGCAATTTTTAATCAAGCAACTAGAACTCTGATTCCAGTCTGTAAATCATGGAGATTAAATAATTACAACCTATGTTCCTCTTAATGACAGGTCACTTAATTCCAAACATTTGATTTCAATTGCACAAGTTTAAGCTTCTGATGCGTCTAATGACAGCTGGTACTGCACCCATATTTTGACAGATTTTAACAGGCAAGCACACTTTTTACTGTGGATATGTTGATGATATATTCCGCTTTTCCTGACATTGTGTGTTCAGATTGATTCCTTAAATGAAGTGGCGGGTAACATCCAGCAAAGATATTGGATGTTTTGTGGTGTTTTGGTCCGGTATTTTGTATTTTCAGCAACCAAGAAAAAGGGATTTAAGATCAATTTCTGGGTTTCTTTCAATAAAGCACTGCCTTGTTCATTTTTACTTTGTGGGCAGCCCAGTAACATGTTTCAGCAGTGAGCTCTCCATTTCACCACTGAAAACAGGCAAAGTAGATTTGGCAGCCATCTTTTCCGGTTTCAAAGCGCAATTTTCATAGGTTTTGGCGCGCATAGGGCTTCTGCGGCCATTTTGATGATTCTTGCACCATCAGCACACAGGGATGTCGCAGGGCAGAGCCTAGTGGGTTAAAACATCCCACACATAGAACCGGCCCCCAGCCACTCTGTTCCTTATTTCACAACAGCATACAGTTCATTAGGACGGGCCCATGGCCACTCTGTTCCTCGTTTCACAAAAATATCCATTCCCTTTCACATAGCCTTTTGGGATCTCTGCACGCTCTCTTTCCCTCATGCACTTCCCTTCAATGGCTTTCAACATATTTCACTTTCATTATTCACTGTTTTGATATCTTTCAAGAAGCGTTTAACAACTTGCCTTCTCACACGGCAGCGCTCTGTTACTTTGTTTCACACCTGCTCCCTCACCGGCCAAATACATTCAATCTTTCAGTTCAATGTCTTTATCATTCAAAGCATAGCCTCACGTGTAACACTGTAGCCTTCCACAATCGCGCGTATCACAAACAGGGCTCTCCCTTACTTTGAACTCATGGCTGTGATTGCTTTCGCACGTCCTTCTGCTTTCAGCTCGTCAAGGTCAGCGTCTTGCCCACCTGCCCCTCAGACCCTGCCGGGTGGCCTCGCGGCCCACGGGAGGAAACAAGCAGTTTGCTGGTGTATGGAGCAAAAGGGACTAGCCAGCCCCTCGGCTCCCTTCTCTGAACTCTCCTGGCTTCTTGGAGACACGGCTCCCTCGCCATGCTTTCTCCTGCCTCAACTCACAGCCTGTCAGCATCTCAGTGTCCCGTTCTCCCTGGCCTGGTTCTCTGCAACACTCTCTCAGCTCCTCGTCTTGCCATCCAGCTTGCCTTACCTCTTGGACCCTGTCTCGCTCTCAGTGTCTGTCTGTGCTCCACCTTTTATAGTTTGGAAAACGGTCCCTGAGTTTCAGGTGTGTGTGATTGTGACTGAGTGCCTGACCCTACCTGACCTTATTAGTGGGACAATGCCAGTTCATGTTACTAGTGGTAATCTTCATTGTCTGTCTTCGTCTTTGTCTTAGTAGATGGGTTGATTAGGTAAGGAGGGGAGTTATGGGAGTTGTATCCCATAAAGGTAGACGGAATATGGGGTGAATAACTGTCAGGAAATGGGGTATACCATGTCTCACCTTCCAGTGTCTCATCCCCACTGCCCATGGACCCCCTGCCCAGGTGATCCTCCCACTTTGTCCACTACCAGGGTCGGGATCAAATAGCGATGGTCCTTCCCTGGCCACCAGAATAAGTGATCACCGGAGACTGAGTCACACACTTTCCCCAGTTGTCTGGTCACTTTTTGAGGAACGGTCAAGAAAAACAGTTTCCCCCCTTCCAAAGGCGTTTTCTCTAGCTTGGGGAATATCATTATAGCAGTCAGTGTACATTGTGCAATCATGTACATAATCATCCCCTCCTACTGGTTTTGATATAAACATTGCTGAATTTACTGTTTTACATCTAACAATTTTAATTGCGGGATTGGGAACTGTCACCTCGTACCCCGATGGTCTTTGTGTGATCAATGTACTTTTGGGCTTCTCTAAGATTGCAAACAATGCATGCTCTACAAATAACGTTATTGGGCACCCCATCGTTATACCTGAAGCTTTTTCAATTGCGAATGCAGCAGCAGCTAAAGATTGCTCAAAGGGACAGTGTCCCTTCATTACTGGATCTAAAATCGCTCTGTAATATGCCAATGGTTTATGTCTGTGTCCTAATGTCATCTTCTGTGTAAGAACTGCTGTCATGACTTCTCCATTTGAATGGGGGAATACATAAAATTCTTCCTTGTACTCTTGGATCCCCAACACAGGGGCTGTACTGATTGCCTTTTTTAATTCTTCAAACCCTTCACTCATCTCATGTTTCCACGCTATTGTGCTTTTATCTCCCTGTGCTTCTTTAAGACCCTTTAAAAGTGGTCTAATGTATGTAATATAATTGAAAACCCAGGCCCTGCAATAATTGCATAAACCTAGAAACGGTTGCATTTCCCTCATTGTTTTAGGTGTTTTCATGATTGCTTCTGCTCTTTTTAGGTGTCACTTTTCTCCCTTTGTGAGAGATCAACTGTCCTATGTACAAGACTTCTTCTTGACAATATTGTAATTTCTCCGTGTCTACCTTATTTCCTTTCTGTGAGAGTGTGTCATGAGTTTAACTGAGTCTTCTCTACATCTTTCCTCTGTCTCACTACACACCAAAATGTCATCCACCTAATAAATTATTGCACTTTCGAGTTGGACATTACCCAAGTCCACCTGGAGGACTCTGTTAAAGATGTTAGGGGACTCATAGTACACCTGCGGCAAACAAGTATGTTTCACGCGTGTATCAGGTGCGTATTTATATACGAAAAGGAAGTCAAATCTTGTGAGTCTTCATGAAGGGGAATCGGAAATAATGTATTCTTTAAATTGACAACTGTGAGATATTTGGCCGTAGATGGTATGTTACACAGTACTGTCGCAGGATTTGGAACTAAAGGAAACGCAGCTTTGACTATATTGTTTAGAGGGCAAAGGTCCTGAATAAATCCCCACAACCTCCCCATTGATTTCTTCACAGGGTTCACGGCCATGTTACACAATGAATCTGATGGCACCAATATACCTAGCTTCATTAAAGCAGAAATGGTCTCAAATATACCTTCATCCGCCATTCTCGACATGGGGTATTGCTTTGCTCATGGTAAAAGAGCACCTGGTTTTAATTTAATTTTAACTGCACCTATCCCTTTAATAAACTCACATCATATGGACTCGTAGTCCATAAGATCTCTGCCACTTTCTCTAAATCTTCCTGAAAGAATAACAGTCTTCTTTTTACCAGCGGCATTCTCTGCAGTATTTCTATATTCTTGACTTTAATCCAATAAAAAACGCTAGCACTGTCATGATGCCTGCCCCCGGAAGACCAGACCAGGCCCAGCAGCCCCGGAAGCAGGCATCATGCCACTTGGAGCATGCCCAAAAGCCCCAGTTAGGGGCTGTTTGGGTACAGTCCTGGTGCCTATGGCGCCAGACTCATAAAGATAAAGTCAGTCCTGGCGCCATGGGCGCCAGGCTCATTATTGATAACTTACCTGAAGCAGACCATGCTGCATACTCACCTGAGGCAGACCATGCTGCTTGAAGACTCAAGCCAAATGAGGCTTAGAAGGGACTATTTTGTTACTTGGGTGGGGCTGTGGAAGAATACTTACCTGGATCTTCTTCCAAGGCTATTTAAACCACGCCCGGACAGCCACACGTGCTTCGCGTTATTCTGCTTGCTGCAGCGTAACGCTCACCGTGTTTTCAGCAGCTCCAGTCTTCAGCCACGCCCGCTTCAGTCCTGGGACTCCTGAAACAAGAAGACAAAAAGGATAAAGGTTAGAACAGGAGTTTTAACTTTAATCCTTACCTGGATCCTGATCCATTTCGCCACGGAACTGAAAGACAGAAGTCTTTGAAGCATCGCTTCGCATTCCTACGGCGCCGCGCTGAACTCACCTGCTTGGCGGTACTTCAGCATTCCATCACGCTCTCCCCATCTCACGGCCGCCCTCCGACACCTAAGGAGACAAAGACAGCAAGGTGAGCAAGGGGACTCTCTAAGGCCATACAAGCTACCCCGAAGGACTTACCTGATTTACCACGGGAGGTACTCACCTCATTTCGGGTCGGCGCAGTCAACTCTGCTTCATCGCCGTACCCCGGCCCCTAAGGGGAGAAAGCAAGGACAATACCAGTTACCCCACACAAAACTTACCTGATTTACCACTGGGGTCTCACCTCATCTCGGGTCAGCACAGTCAAATCTGCTTCATCGCCTTACCCCGGCCCCTAAGGGGTAAAAAACCCTATAGACTTACCTGAATCTTACCGAGTGCCATTTGGAAATCTTCGAGTGGATTAATCGGCAACTTGCAAGGAATCGGACAGAGTGAAAAGCAGACATTTGAACTCTTATGAATAATTGGACTTTAGAGTCAATACTGGAACTCACCAATTCCTCTACGCCAGTGAAGTAACTGGTCATCAACGCGCCCCTGCGGTGGACGCAGGATGGAGAGCTCATCCTTCCAAACCATCAGGTGAGACTAAGGAGGGGACATCAAGAGTGATCAGTGGGAAGACAACGGGAGTGGGGAAGGTGGGTTGACACTCAATTCCACGGGTGGTTAATTCCTCTTCTCCTTTGCAGAAGAATATTCTTGCGAGCCAGACAAACTAGGCTGAGCGGGCCAGTCCAGTCAGTCATCTCGGCACTACACGTCACGCTGGTGGAAGTAACAGCGGCCCTGTTCCGGTCGACGCCCCCGTGGGAACCAGGTGAGCGTAACAGAACGCAAAGCCTACCCACAAATACCCACCTGGGCGTCATGGAGACCTCGGAAACTGATCAGTTGGCCCAATTATTAGGGGAATTAAGGGCCGAAGTGCATTCTGCCCGCCAAGAAACCAATGCCCTCAGGAGGGAACTGATAGTGTCAAAAGAACGAACTGATGAGTTGGCCAGACAACTATTACAGAGCCAGGCTGGACAAACACCTCTACCAGGACTTGGGGCAAGTCCAGCTCCTGTACCATCGAGTAACCCGGTGCAGATAAATTTACCTGGAGCCGTTCCTTTGGCTCCGCCTGAACGCTTTGCCGGAGACCCAAAAGGGTTTGCAACATTCATGAATCAATGCCGCTTGCACTTTTTATGTAGACCTGGAGCTTTCCCAAACGATCAGGCCAAGGTAGCCTTTGTACTGTCATATCTCAGCGGCAGTGCGGCGGATTGGTCCATTCCACTAGTTAACCAGGATGACCCGATTCTTCGATATTTCCAGGGTTTTCGAACAAGCATGGAAAGACTATTCGCCCGACACTCCCGAGGACAGTGAAGAGGGAAAATGGAGACCAAATCCATGCCCCCGCACCCCAAGCGCCTACATAGAAGAACAGCAGGAAGAACAAGGAGCGCACTTATCATTTGAACCAGGCCCCAGCGCACCCATGGGTGACAAATATGCTGAAACACACCCACTTCACCAATAGTGCAACTTCTATGCTACATTAGAATCAATGCTGCAATATCAGAATCTACAAACACAAAAATCCCTGTTTAAAGGCTTGCAAATGCCTATATGAACTAACATGGTCTAAATGCACAGTGTAAAGCTATGTTTCAGGAAAATTACAGCTAAGTTCATTTCACTCACTGAACACTGGCTGCGGGAGCCTTATCAACATTCCTCGCAAAAGAAGTCCGACCTGCCAAGGCCGCAAATTCAAGATAAAATTGCTTTCTGCAGACAGACATTTTTTAATTATCCACAAATGCGAACAAATCACGGCAACCCAGTGTGCTTTTTTTTCTTTCTGGGAAAGAAAGACATTTTCTCAAGGACACGCACAACATTGAAACATAACTTGTAACAAGCCAGAGCCCAGGTGCGAACTGCTTGTTCAGCTAAAAGTTATGGGAACAAAGTCACATTGCAACAAGATTAGAATTAGGTAATGGGGGCTGGCACAGCTAAATCAACCCACTGACGCAGGAGGTTAATATCCAATTATCAGGCTCTCTATAAGGGCTACATATGTAACCCACCACTTTGCAGCCAATAACAGGAGGAGATAGGTTTCTGGGAGCTGATCCAATTCTGTGAGGTCAGCCTGCAGTGTGATTATAAAACTTACTTGTAAGACAGCTCCGGGGGAGACGGCGCCTGAATTCGCGGTGTGCACGATGCTTTGTGTGTTTTTTTTTCTTTTCTTCGCCTAGAAATAAATGCAGTTTGAAAACATGCTGCTGCCTGCTTGGCACTCTGTTGCATTTCTGGGGGCCATATGGGAGGTGTTGGGGCCTCCCATAGCTGGTGAGGGTATGGCTGCTGGCCCCCCACTGCCCTGGGGGGAGGGGGGTCCAGCTTCTCCCCGACAAGTTGGTGCCCTCTGTGAGGCTCATTGCTCATTGTAACATGGGTAATTGAGCTCTGCCTGCGCAAGCTCTGCGATGGACTGAGCTCCCTGCCGCCGACTCAAGGAAGCTGTGAGACCCTCGCCTGCACCTGAAGACCACCGGAAAAACGCGTAACCGGCTAAAGGCTTCGGGGGCCACTTGGAAATACCCCGCTTGAGGGCAGGTGAGAGCCCTGCAGGAGAAGGGGTCCGGTGAAGCGCATTGAGGGAGTGTCCAGCAGTGGTGCAACTGCCAGTGCAGCATAGGAAAATGTAAGTAAACCAGCAACATGGGCTCTGAGGGGGGGAAATGTTTAAAGTAGAAATGTTAAAGTGTTTTTTTTTTTTTTAGGGAGGGATTGTAAATTGGGTGGTGGGTGATTGTACATTGTCACAAAATTCAGCGCATTGGTAGTGATCGGCACGTGAATTGTAGTTGGGACTGGGGTGGTGGCAGTGGTCCCTTCTTGTGTTTTTGAGCATATTGGGTGGGGTAGTGACTCCCTACACATAGAACAGGAGTGCCGCGCTGATTGGTCTAGAACAGGAGTGCCGCGCTGATTGGTCTAGAACAGGAGTGCCGCGCTGATTGGTCTGGATGGTGATTTCATGTACGGGGTCTGGATTTCCTATGAATTGACGTTATAGATCAATGAGTAGATGAGGTTCCCTGCTAATTGAGCGTTTTAGTTCAGTGAGTGGATGATGTTTTCCCGCAGGAGGTAGCTAGATTGTTCCCGAGTGCGGAAGATAGTTGGCTGGTTAAGGTCCCCTGGTGAGGAGCGTATCATGCACTAGGCGACGCAGTGTGTGCAGTCCAATTATAAGAGTTTATTGTGGTTTACCTTGTTCCAGTTGAGACAGGAAGACAGCTGTGGGGATTGTGGGGTTTTATTTTGGGATTTTTTGTGGGGTTGGGAGAAATGGGTTATTGTTTTGTGTATGCACATTTGTCTTTTCATTTGCATTGTGTTTTTAGTTTGGTGACGTCACCTTCAGATTGATGCATAAGGACACAAAGTTTTGATGGTGAGGAGATAGTGGTGTGGTTTTGGATTTGGAGAATAGGTGACCCAGAGGCGGTGTGTGGAAGACACATGCGCAAGATTGTGGGGGTGTGCCGGAGAAGGCAATGGTTTGGTGAAGATGGATTGCACGTGGAGTGCACTGGCTAAGGTGCGGAGCAAAGAAGGCTCACAGAAGTTGAAAAAAATGTTCAATTATCTTCTAACTTTTGCTCCCTGAACAGCGGACTATCGAAATTTTCGAATTGAATAGAGGTAAAATGTATCACACAATACAGAAATGACTCCCCTTCACTTGTTGTGTAGCACACAGCTTCCATGCTGAAATAAGTCAGTAAAACATAGTGTGCAAAGATTCAAAAGTACTGAAGGTAAATTAAAAAGACCATGGCTGCTCATAGGCGGCTTCTCCAGAAGCGTGCAGCAATCGCTAAGGACACACATACACAGCACTTACACGGGAATAGCTTTAAAAGCACATGGCTACAGTTGAACTGTGTGCACGAAGGAAAAGGAAAATGCGAGGGGTCAGCTGATGTTGAACAAACACGAGCAGAGGGAAGAGGGGACTCACCCTTCTGAACCTCCGGGAGTGTAATATTTGATGACACAGGGGCAGAGAAAGGCAGATGAGGACAAGTAGGCACAAAATAAATCATTCAAGCATGCGATGGGAGGGGCAGTTAAAAACAGCTTCAACACACACACACAAGAATCACAATAGCAGTGTCAACAATCACCACAATATGCACCGCCCATGTGGGAAGGATACATGGGGCAGGATGGGATCATTTCAGCAGACACCACAAGCACCAATGCAGGTACTGTTACCACTACATGTACAGACACAACAAATGACAGCACCACTACCCCAGGACTGACTAGAATGACAACACAGGGGCACTGCACAGCAGCCAGCACCCATACAGAACACTGACACAATAGCAATGGTACCGGTTACATGACTGGGTGGGGTCTTCCTGATGGGGAACAAATCTTTCAAAGGACATAGATTGACATTATACCGCTAATAGGACAGCCCAAGACAAACTTGATTTGACTCACTCTGCCACACACACTCATGCTCCGCTTCACCAACAGAGCGGGCGAGGCGCGCGCCGACACACACACTCACGCACACGCAATAATGCAGAGGTCAATTGCATAGGGGTGGTGATATGTATCAAAACATTTTCTTTTCTGGGTGACAGTGGGGCGACTAGGCCATGCATTAGGGAAGAGACATTTGTGACATCATGAGCAATGTGGATATGACCACTTTATTAACAGAGAAATCCATAACTTGTTAAACACCAGGCATACACATGTTGAAAGTAAGGAAGATTGTTTAAGAATAATGGGGGTGCACTGTACAGAGGGGGGTGCATAATGATAGCGCATCACAAGAGAGTACATTTAGCTACATTTTTGAGCACACATCTTTCAGTGAGGAGATTGGGCTCATGAATACACGATTAACACAGAACAATCAAATGAGACACACAAGGTGGAAGAAGGTGCACTTGAGGGGGGGGCCTACATTTCATTGACAGTTCACGACAGGAGGAGAGAAATAGGGGTAAAGGGTGGATGATCCATGTTCCCAACAGAATTAATTTGGCGACACAATAACAGTGCAAGTGGTACTGCCACTAGCGCTTTTGAAAATAACACTGGCACAAATGCATTAGCCAACACACATAGGGAAAGAGGTCATTGCTGCACGAACTGGAGCATAATGGTTGTATTAAAATTTGAGAGCAGATATTGGGGGGAGAAATATATATCGTTTAAATGTAACAGTAATTAGAAAAATATATTGTTTAAATGTAACAGTAATTACAGTAGTGGAGTAATAAAATACTAGACTAAATGAGTAATTAACAGAGTAGGTAGGCTTTAAAAAGTGGACATGGGGTGGGATAGAGAGAATGGGAGTAAATTGGTAGCGGATTTCATTAGTACCAGCTTAAAGTGCCTGCAGTTCACTGCGAGGCACGCCCTGAGAAGTGAGAGAGGAGCCATAGAAAAAAAAAAAAAAAAAAAAAGATTTAAAAACCCTGCGATTATTTTAACTAAGTAACATGGTGCACTTAATTTAGAAACACAGCCACCCCATATGACAAATTTACCACCCTGATGTTTCCCTATTTAGCTTGTCAGTGCCTGATGCCCCACGGGACAAAGGCACGCACTATAAATAACTTATAACAAAAGCACAGTAAATATAAAGATCCAAAGGCCCATTTGTACACTAGCACCCAAATTGCATATATATGATCCAAGTGTGTAATGAGTATCTTCACAAAAATTAAGTGCCTACCCATTTTCTGGGTACATTCCGAATTGTGTAATAATTTACAGTCAGACCGCCATTGAACGCCACCAGGTGGTGACAGGATGGTGCATAGGTGTACCATTGGCTCCTCCCACTAGGACACTGAATAGTGTGAGAGTAGTGCAGAGAGATTAGGTCAAGAAAATGAAGAATATGTAAATTCTCAGGTCTCAAGCGCTTCCATTTCATTTCTCGCCAGATACAAAGGACCCAGGGCAGGCCTGAAGACAACGGACAACCAACACCCAATGGCTATGGACTACAGTGGGACATTTTCCCCTCCTGACAGACTTGGTCAGAAGTTTAAGGCGTCAAGCCCTACAAAGCGGTGGCCACCCTGGCAACGAGGGAGCAACGATCAACAGGGCCAACGCAAGAGATTTTCATGAACTACAAAATAGCACAAACACTCCCGAGTTAGGGAAACATGGCCATCCCATCGTCCAACGCACACTAGCAACTAGAATAGGGACCGACACACGCATTTCCAAAGTTTAATTGAGTTTCATATTACATTTTTTGCACCTACAGCTGTAACACTGTTTTGTTTCTTCTCTTTTCCCCGCACATGCAGGTTGTTGCGTATGTATGCTGTTAGAAATGTGTAGGAAATTTCCTTAATGTTATCTTCCATTAGAAACTGTGAGGCCTACTGATTAAAACATTGTGTAGCATTCCCCACTCAATTGCCCACCCTATCAAGAACCTCAGACCCCTTAGAGCATGTTTCCCTGAAGTATATTTCCTTGCTTCCATTGAATAAACAGCCCAAGATTTTCCCTACCCATATTGAGAAATTTTGAAAACACAAAATGTCCAGGGGGAGGTTTGATTTTTGCCCTTAGTGATTGTTTAGTTCGCGGAGCTTGAGGTTACTAACATGTACTAACGTATTAACGCTTTTCTTGCGATTTTCAGGCGGGCAACTTTATCATCTCATCAGCTGCAAGGACCCAGCAGCGTAAGTGGTTATGGGCACGCAAATAAGGACTTTTACCTTCACGATGGGACTATTAATGATGAACGAAATTATGGGGGTGGTAATTTGAAAATTAGTTGTAATAATGAGCATTACCGCTGTATCCCCTGCTAACATTCCCTAACCTAAGCAGGAACAGTTACGGCGTCAGTGGGTAAGGAAAAGCTGCTGCTAAAGTAAAGAGAGTTAAGGGCAGACACAAAGGGAGTAAAACATACACATAACACACATATCAGAAGTGACCAACAACATGCACACATGTACAAAATTGGTAGGGACACCACTGGAGAGAGCTGTCCTGACTGTTCTTTAACATATGCCGGAAGAGAATTGATTACAACAGAACTTACTACAGCAGAGCACGACGCCATGTATGA
This sequence comes from Ambystoma mexicanum, assembly GCF_040938575.1. Taxonomy (NCBI): domain Eukaryota; kingdom Metazoa; phylum Chordata; class Amphibia; order Caudata; family Ambystomatidae; genus Ambystoma; species Ambystoma mexicanum. The sequence continues at coordinate 333,320,103 of NC_090925.1, read as the reverse complement.
CAAGGTGTGAAGAAGATTGCAAGGGAAGACAGCAACATTGAGATTGAAAAAAAAATAAATTGCAAGGGAAGACAGCAACATTGAGATTGAAAATAAATAAATAAATAAATAAATAAATAATAAAAGAAGAAAGAAAAACAAAAAGAGAGAAGAAAAAATAAAATGAAAAAGACAAAAATATGATAAGTGCCTAACAGTGTGAGAGAAAAGAGCAAAGATGGTCACTGAAGAAGGACGTATACTTTTAAGGTACCAACGTTTTGTTACCAGCACAACAATGACAAGAAGTGGACAATCATGCTGGATAAGAGAAGGTTGAGAGAAGTTGCGAGATGAGAGCAGGAACATCACTGCTTATGGACTACTATTGAGCACATGCATCCAAAGATCAAGAGAAACTACCACTGAATTGGGGAGGAGAGTGTTCATTGGTGCGCATCAGCATGCCCTTGTTGGTGATGACCAAGGAAGATGTGAAGAGTGACACATTAACAAAGATTGAAAACAACGGAAGAAGAGAAACAGACAGAGAAGTAAAAAGAGGGGGGAATTACTTCTCGAGCAAGAAAGAAGAATGAGTGGGTGCAGTACCAGCATACCAAAGAATGATCAGCAAAAAATGCATCTGAAAAGAGAAAGCAAAGAACTAGCTAGTGCTTGCATGATAATGGATGACATCATGACTGCCTGGTTGCTTGAAGGTGATAACGGAAGGACGAGTACCGAGCACAGCACCATTGTGCAAGATAGAGATACATTGCAAGAGAACAACAGAAGAAGACATCGGAATTCAAATAAGAGACATGGTGAAAGGAAGAGCCGGACTAAGATAGCGGTGCGCAACATGGTTCCAGCAGTAATAAAGGTGGCCACTCCCTGTGATCAGAGGAAGTACGAAGGGAAGTGAGTGTGGTGGAACACAGAAGGAGAACACTACCATATGTACTGTTGATCAACAACAATGCAGAAAATTATGGACACTTCAAGGAATTGGCAAGGATATGCAGACCGGAAGGAGGTGAATGTTGCTTGGTGGTGTGGTCGACAAAGTCGACCAGAGGGGGGACTGAAGAGGGAAAATGGAGACCAAATCCATGCCCCCGCACCCCAAGCGCCTACATAGAAGAACAGCAGGAAGAACAAGGAGCGCACTTATCATTTGAACCAGGCCCCAGCGCACCCATGGGTGACAAATATGCTGAAACACACCCACTTCACCAATAGTGCAACTTCTATGCTACATTAGAATCAATGCTGCAATATCAGAATCTACAAACACAAAAATCCCTGTTTAAAGGCTTGCAATTGCCTATATGAACTAACATGGTCTAAATGCACAGTGTAAAGCTATGTTTCAGGAAAATTACAGCTAAGTTCATTTCACTCACTGAACACTGGCTGCGGGAGCCTTATCAACATTCCTCGCAAAAGAAGTCCGACCTGCCAAGGCCGCAAATTCAAGATAAAATTGCTTTCTGCAGACAGACATTTTTTAATTATCCACAAATGCGAACAAATCACGGCAACCCAGTGTGCTTTTTTTTCTTTCTGGGAAAGAAAGACATTTTCTCAAGGACACGCACAACATTGAAACATAACTTGTAACAAGCCAGAGCCCAGGTGCGAACTGCTTGTTCAGCTAAAAGTTATGGGAACAAAGTCACATTGCAACAAGATTAGAATTAGGTAATGGGGGCTGGCACAGCTAAATCAACCCACTGACGCAGGAGGTTAATATCCAATTATCAGGCTCTCTATAAGGGCTACATATGTAACCCACCACTTTGCAGCCAATAACAGGAGGAGATAGGTTTCTGGGAGCTGATCCAATTCTGTGAGGTCAGCCTGCAGTGTGATTATAAAACTTACTTGTAAGACAGCTCCGGGGGAGACGGCGCCTGAATTCGCGGTGTGCACGATGCTTTGTGTGTTTTTTTTTCTTTTCTTCGCCTAGAAATAAATGCAGTTTGAAAACATGCTGCTGCCTGCTTGGCACTCTGTTGCATTTCTGGGGGCCATATGGGAGGTGTTGGGGCCTCCCATAGCTGGTGAGGGTATGGCTGCTGGCCCCCCACTGCCCTGGGGGGAGGGGGGTCCAGCTTCTCCCCGACAACAGGCTTTGGACAACGAACTTTTATCCCTACGTCAAGGTAACCAGGATCTTTAATCTTACATTGCAACTTTCAATAGATTAGTAGTGGAAACCGAATGGCCTGAAGCCAAGCGAATCACATTATTCCATCGAGGACTTCGAGGAGAACTCAAAGATGTTTTGGCCCAAATCGTGAACCCGCCTCAAGACTGTGCTGAATATATAGATCTAGTGGTCCAGCTCGATCACAGACTTCAAACCAGGAAGGCGGACCGAACCAAGTTTGAGAACAGGGTGTTGGTTAAAACCCACGTAAGCTCCAAGGGAGTAGATGTCTCAGAACCAATGCAAATCGGGGGGGTTAAAGGACCCCTAACCCAAAAGGAGAGAGATAGAAGACGGCAACTGCAATTATGTTTATATCGAGGAACTGCTGGTCATTTTCTTCGGAACTGCCCTGTAAAGCCACCCAAGAAAGTTATAGGAGCAGCAGACGAAAACCATGTGAAATCTGACTCGGGAAACGACTACGCCCGGCAAGCGTAGAGGTCCGCTTGCCGAGCTTAATGAAGGACACTCTGACCTCGCATTTCACCATACCCATGGTCCTTGTAGATCCAGAGCAGCCATCACGCATGCACGCGGTAAAGGCGTACGTAGACAGTGGAGCCATAGGAAATTACTTGGACTGGGAATTGGCTACCAGGATGAATCTATCTCTCACCCGCAAGACCACGGCCGATGTTGTCACCATTGTAGATGGAACGGAAATCGCCTCTGGACCCGTAACTCATTCCACTGCAGAGATGACATTGCTGAGTCAAGATGGGCATCGAGAGGCTATGATGTTTGACTTAATCAAGGCCCCACAGTTTCAGCTGATACTGGGGATACCTTGGTTGGAAAAACATAATCCCTGTATTGATTGGCGAGAGAAGAGACTAACCTTCCCAGAATGTGCTCACACCTGCTACCCAAGGAAAACTCAAAACTCAGTCCTGGCCCCAGTAATTCCAGTAGCCATGCAATTACCTGTTGAATACCAAGACTTTCAGGATGTCTTCCAAAAGGAACAGGCAAACACCTTACCACCTCACAGATCGTATGATTGTCAAATAGATCTTGTACCTGGAGCACATCCACCTTGCAGCAGAATCTATGCCCTTACGGAACCCGAAAATCTTCATTTGCGCCAGTACCTAGACCAGTACCTTGCTAATGGCTTCATTCGCCCGTCCAAATCCCCTGTATCTTCAGCTTTGTTCTTCGTACCGAAAAAGGAAGACGACCTTAGAACATGTATAGACTACCGCGCACTGAATCAGATAACCATCAAGAATCGATACCCACTGCCTTTGATCCCAGAACTACTAGACCAGGTGAAGGACGCTTGTATATACACGAAACTAGACCTTCGGGGGGCATATCATCTGGTACGTGTCAAAGAGGGTGACGAATGGAAGACTGCTTTTCGCACCAAGTACGGACTATTTGAATACCAGGTGATGCCCTTCGGACTATGCAATGCACCAGCAGCCTTCCAGTTCTTCATGAACGATGTCCTCCGAGAGCTTATCGACGTCTGTGTGATCGTTTACATCGACGACATCTTAGTATACTCTTTATCAGAATCTGAGCATGTAAAACACGTCCGAGCAGTCCTAGAGAAGTTACGCCATCATAAAATATATGCTAAACTGGAAAAATGCATCTTCCACACTACGGAAGTGGAATTCCTTGGATTTATTCTGACCCCGAAAGGAATCCGGATGGATACACGAAAAGTGGATGCCATTCTTAATTGGCCTTCGCCAAGTTCAATCAAAGGAGTTCAAAGCATGCTTGGCTTTGCCAATTTTTATCGCAGGTTTATCCCGGACTTCTCGCACATTGTACATCCCATCACAACACTATTGCAAAAAAAAACAAACGCTTTGTGTGGACAGAGGAAGCCGAGAACGCCATCCAAGAGTAAAAAAATAAATTCACATCTGCTCCCATATTAAGACACCCGCGCCCCGAACTTCCCTACATAATGGAAACAAATGCATCCAGTTCAGCCATGGGATCAGTCCTTTCCCAAAAGGATCCCGAAACTAACCAGCTTCACCCAGTAGCGTTTTGGTCAAGAACATTTTCAGCCCCCGAATTAAACTATGCCATAACCGACAAGGAGCTGCTGGCCATCAAGTCCGCCTTCAAGGCTTGGCGGCACTATCTACTGGGTGCCAGACATACCATCACGGTCATCACCGATCACCGCAACTTACAATACCTAAAAACAGCCAAAGCCCAATCTTCGCGCCAACTCCGTTGGGCATTGTTCTTCGCCGAGTTTGATTTTGTAATAACCTATCGACCAGGTTGTAAGAATGGTAAAGCAGACGCCTTGTCCCGGATTGGAATGGGAGAAGCGGAAATAACGTTAGAACCCGTACCCATAATTCCGGAACAGAGAATCCTTGGCCTGACTTCCATACAGACACTGGAGAACATTCAAAACAAGATCCACCAACTCTTTGATTCCGTTGCCCTACAGGACTGGGCAAAGAAAGGTCCAGAGTACTCTGTCATCGATGATTTACCTTATTACCAAGGCCAGCTATTTTTACCGCAAAAGGAACTACAGGAACTTGTCATTTCCCATTACCATGACACCTTAATAGAAGGGCATCCGGGTATTCAAAAACCGAAGCCAAAATTAGGAAGCAGTTTTGGTGGCCTACCTGGTGAAAGGATGTCAAGTCATTTGTCATGTCTTGTGGCATTTGTGCACAAAATAAAGGGCAAAAGAAAAAACCTGCTGGATTATTGCAACCATTAGACATACCACCTACCCCTTGGCATACCTTGTCATTAGACTTCATCACAGATTTACCCCCGTACCAAGGTTACAATACCATTCTAGTTATTGTAGATCTTTTTTCTAAAATGGCCCACTTCATTCCTTTAAAAGGGATACCTTCAGCTTCAATCCTGGCCAAGGAATTCCTTGAAAATGTTGTCCGCCTGCATGGCTTTCCTTCAGTGTTAATTTCAGATCGGGGCAGTCAATTCATTTCACATTTTTGGAGGAAATGCTGCCAACTGGCACAAATTGATGTTAGGCTTTCGACCAGTCACCACCCTCAGACCGAAGGTCAAACGGAGAGGACCAACCAGACTCTTGAACAGTACCTCTGTTGTATGCTATATCAGTCTGAGGGGAATTGGAAAGACATTCTGTGGATCGCAGAGTATGCGTACAATAATTCCGTACACTGAGGAACTGGACAAAGTCCTTTTTTCACCAATTATGGGCACCATCCTCGAACCTCGGATTTGGACTCACCTCAGCATTTAGAGATGCCCGCAGTGGACCATCTCCACGCTGTTATTACACAAGCTTTTAAAGAAGCAACCATCCATTTGCAAAAGGCTAAGGAAAAATACAAAAAGGATGTGGATCAGCACAGGAGTGAAGCTCCTCAATATCAAATAGGGGACCAAGTATGGTTAGCCACTAAGCACTTATCACTCAAGGGGACTCGGACCTTTAACCCCAGGTATTTGGGACCTTTTTCTGTTAAGGCAATTATTAACCCAGTGGCCGTCAAGTTGGACCTACCTGCTCATATGCGAATCCATTCCGTTTTCCACGTGTCTCTTTTGAAGCCAGTGCAACCAGGAACAAGGCTAACCATTCCACCTGAACCTATCCTCAGAGACGGGGTGCCCGAGTTCGAAGTCAAGAATATTTTGGACTCAAAAAGAGTGAGATCAAAACTCTTTTACCTAATTGACTGGAAAGGTTATGGTCCACAGGAAAGGTCTTGGGAACCTAGTGATCACGTGCATGCACCTCGTTTAGTGAAGAGGTTCCATCGGGAATTTCCAGACAAACCACGGCCAAGGGGGAGAATGACTTTAGGAGGGGCCTTGAGGGGGAGTGCTGTCATGATGCCTGCCCCTGGAAGACCAGACCAGGCCCAGCAGCCCCGGAAGCAGGCATCATGCCACTTGGAGCATGCCCAAAAGCCCCAGTTAGGGGCTGTTTGGGTACAGTCCTGGCGCCTATGGCGCCAGGCTCATAAAGATAAAGTCAGTCCTGGCGCCATGGGCGCCAGGCTCATTATTGATAATTTACCTGAAGCAGACCATGCTGCATACTCACCTGAGGCAGACCATGCTGCTTGAAGACTCAAGCCAAATGAGGCTTAGAAGGGACTATTTTGTTACTTGGGTGGGGCTGTGGAAGAATACTTACCTGGATCTTCTTCCAAGGCTATTTAAACCACGCCCGGACAGCCACACGTGCTTCGCGTTATTCTGCTTGCTGCAGTGTAACGCTCACCGTGTTTTCAGCAGCTCCAGTCTTCAGCCACGCCCGCTTCAGTCCTGGGACTCCTGAAACAAGAAGACAAAAAGGATAAAGGTTAGAACAGGAGTTTTAACTTTAATCCTTACCTGGATCCTGATCCATTTCGCCACGGAACTGAAAGACAGAAGTCTTTGAAGCATCGCTTCGCATTCCTACGGCGCTGCGCTGAACTCACCTGCTTGGCGGTACTTCAGCATTCCATCACGCTCTCTCCATCTCGCGGCCGCCCTCCGACACCTAAGGAGACAAAGAGCAAGGGGACTCTCTAAGGCCATACAAGCTACCCCCAAGGACTTACCTGATTTACCACGGGAGGTACTCACCTCATTTCGGGTCGGCGCAGTCAACTCTGCTTCATCGCCGTACCCCGGCCCCTAAGGGGAGAAAGCAAGGACAATACCAGTTACCCCCCACAAAACTTACCTGATTTACCACGGGGGTCTCACCTCATCTCGGGTCGGCACAGTCAACTCTGCTTCATCGCCTTACCCCGGCCCCTAAGGGGTAAAAAACCCTATAGACTTACCTGAATCTTACCGAGTGCCATTTGGAAATCTTCGAGTGGATTAATCGGCAACTTGCAAGGAATCAGACAGAGTGAAGAGCAGACATTTGAACTCTTATGAATAATTGGACTTTAGAGTCAATACTGGAACTCACCAATTCCTCTATGCCAGTGAAGTAACTGGTCATCAACGCGCCCCTGTGGTCGACGCAGGATGGAGAGCTCATCCTTCCAAACCATCAGGGGAGACTAAGGAGGGGACATCAAGAGTGATCAGTGGGAAGACAACGGGAGTGGGGAAGGTGGGTTGACACTCAATTCCACGGGTGGTTAATTCCTCTTCTCCTTTGCAGAAGAATATTCTTGCGAGCCAGACAAACTAGGCTGAGCGGGCCAGTCCAGTCAGTCATCTCGGCGCTACACGTCACGCTGGTGGAAGTAACAGCGGCCCAGTTCCGGTCGACGCCCCCGTGGGAACCAGGTGAGCGTAACAAGCACATCGTCAGAGTGCCTAAACCAATCGTTAAGTAGACCTAAACCAATATTCCTGCGGTTCTGCATTATATTGTGGAGCATAACCCATCCCCCTATTTCAGCTTGCTATTCTGTTGCATGCCTTCTCTGCTTCTGCATGTCCTAGCTATGTGTCCCATTCTTCCACAATTCCAACTTTGTTGTGGCTGTCCACTATTAAATCCTCCTCTTCCCTGAGAGTTTTGAAATCCACCTTGTCCTACTCCTCTAGGCCTATTACCTCTTCCTCTTGGCCAAACATGTTACCTCCTCTGGTCAGTGGGATATCCTGCATTATTATTCTGCTCTGACTGACTGTACCTCCTGTGTCACCCGTCCTTCATTACTTATCAATACTGCTCCGTCTGTGGCTATTTTGGATAATTTCTTCTGAACTAACTTTGCTTCCTCCTGCTTTCTGTTCTCAACTTTCTTCTTATTTTTCTCTTGCATTAATCGGCAGTGATCCACGATTGTCAATTGTATTTCTGGCCATGACTTCACTACCATTCCCATCTGTTTTTTTTCAATTGCTGTTTCACTGGCTCACAATGTGGTAAAATAATGCTACCGTTTTATCCCACGGTTCACAAGTCTCCTGCCACCATTTGGTCTTGAATATCTTGAATATAAGCAACAGGATCTTTATGCTCAACCGTTTTCCTAGTTGTAATCGCACACATATCTGATGTATCGGGGTATTGCACACTGAGCGCTCGCCATACGCTCTGCAATTATTAAATGGTGCTCCATCGTGTATCGTGTTTTGTGCATCCCCATGTGATACCGACCAAGTGGAGTATAAAATACCAAACCCCAAAAATACTAAACAGAAACTAATCGGTGGTTTTAGCCTTTATATTCCTTCCTTCATATCTGTATTTGCTAACTGTATTACAAAAGCATTTTTATGTTGATTTGAGTAAAAGCTGTGTGCCCGGGATATCCAGGGGGCTGCGAGAGTTTATGCCAGTAACTAGTACTTAGTATCTCTCCCCCCTTGTGATACAGACCAACTGGAGTATAAAATCGCAAACCCCCAAAAAGTTGAAGAGAAACTGATCGGTGGTTTTAGCTTTTTTATTCCTTCTTTTATACTTGTATCTGAACATGTTAACTGTAATATGAAAATTAATTTTAAGCCTGTATGTTTTATTAATGCCCTTAGGGAAATGGCAATGTATTGGAATTTTATGAAATCTTATGAAATTAAATTTATTTGTAAAATGTCTTCTTTTATGGCTCCAATGGCGAATAAAAGATTTCAAAAGTGAAGTGAAGTTTTGCGCAGTCACACCTGCGTATCCTGCTCGCTTTCAAATGTCATCAGCTCTCTCCCCGAGAGTAGCTGCTAGCACCCGTATTATGTCACCTATAGTTTTCATTCTTGATGCCATCTTCTCTAACTCATAAACCATTTTCACGCCCGGACGTTAAACTCAGCAATGTGCACTTTAAATTGTCTTTATCCATCTGCGGCCATGGCATATATTGTGGTCGTCCTGCCCCCTTCTCCAATAATAGGAATTGTGAAAATCCTGATTTATAATCATATTTACCTACACTCCTTGCCTTCAAAGCAGAACTAGACTTGCCCGTTGATTCCTTTCTGGTATTGGTCTTAACCGGCTTACATATTGTGGGGATATATCCCCTGTACTACGCGATCGTGCTTGTATCGCGCAGCATATGGTGTTGGTTCTGGTGTCCTCTCTTTAGAGTCCTCTAAATCTGACAATTTTCCCCTTTTTTCTGCGCTCGATTCTTTAGAAAACCCGCATGAGCCCTCTCATTCTCCTCCCTCTCTTCGAGTGACATCATTATGCCCCACCTCATGTGACTATTGTCTTCTTCTGCGTTGTCAAGATCTAATCTGTTTAAAGACCATTTTTCCGTACTCATCTGTTATTACGTCACCTGATCTACCTTCAGTTTCCTTTAATAGGGATCCTTCTACATTCTCTTGTGTTTTGTACCTATCTATGTCCTCATTTGCCTGTATAGCTTCCCAAGTCTCTGCTCCATGTCTTCTGTATCCTGCCCACCAGCCTATGCTGGTCTCGGCATACCTTGCAGCTCCCTATGGGGCTGTTGTGACCCTCTTTCTCCCTCCAGTCATTCCCGTGCCCCTACTTTTGTTCATTTCTTCTCTTGTCATCTCCCTCAATTCATCTTCCTCTCGCCTTCATTGCAACCTATGTACTTTCATTCTTTGAGCTTCTATCTTTTGTTTCTTCTCTTCTAATCTTTTCATTTCTTGCCTCCTATCTTCTTTGTTCTTCGCTTGCATTCTTTATCCCTCTCTTCTCTGTATGCTCTTTCTACTTCCTTCTATTTCTTTTCCCGCTCTTCTCTCTCCTCTCTTTCTCAAACCCCCTCAATGCTTATATCGTTTAACTTGTGATATGATATAAGTCATTTATAACGCTCCTGTGCACAAGTGTTTCTAGGTGCAACAAGACAAGGGAAGGAAGACAGAGGGAGGACAAGACAAACAATCTTATTAGTCCTTGTGCCATTCCGATTGTGCAGGCGCGAGAACAAGAAGTGCAAGGAGAAGTGGGGGTGGGCAAAGGAGAGGGAAGGGGAAAACAGGGAAGCAATGCTCTGAGTAAATGCAACCAGGGCAGCACAGCTCTGGGTAGTGCAAGGAGAACCAGGGACTGTAGGGTTACAGTTACAGCCCCTAAGTGCATGGTAGGCCCACAGGCAGTGCAAGGGTGACTGATCAAGAAAGAGCCTGGTACCCAGGGAGACTCTGAGGGTAGACAAGTAACCAGTCGGTAGACATGTAGGTCAGGTTGGTTAGCAGGGGAGGGACAGAGAGAAAGCAGAGGAAAAGAGGAAAGTTTTGAGCTGCTTCCGGAACTTTGGTTGGTCTGGCTCAAGTTTGAGAGGGGCAGGCAGGCCATTCCAGAGGGAGGCACCTGCAGAGGAGAGAGATATATGGCCCACTCTCTCTCTGCCTGTAGAAGCGTCTAATGCTTAGAGAGTTGGAGGTAGCTGCGTGAAGGGCTCAAGAAGGAAGGTATTTTGGAAGAGAGTGTTGGAGGCAGTGTGGGCCCCGGCCCCTGAAAGCCTTGTGGACAATGCAAAGGGTCTTGAACTTGATCCTTGCAGCCATGGGGAAATAGTGAAGAGATTATCGGGGCTGGAGAGATACGGTCCCTGGGCTTGAGGCCAAGGCTAAGTCTCGCAGGACTGTTGTGGACTAGTTGCAGAGGGCGGAGAGTTGAGGAAGGCAGATTGAGAAAGCGGCTTTTGCAGTAGTCAGCCTAAAGAGAACCAGGGCTCTCGAGACAGTGAGCTTCTGGGGGAAGTGAGAAAGGGAAGAGTCCCTTTGAGGAGGTGCAGCTGGTAATGGGACTTCTTGGCGATGTCCGAGATGTGGGGAGAGAAGGAGAGAGTAGAGTCGAAAATGACACCAAGGTTTTTTGCCTCAGAGGAAGGCGAAGGAAGAGGGCCCAAGGCGGGCGCCAGAGTGAGAGAGGGAAAGCAGGGGTCTCAATGAGAAAGATCTCCATCTTACTGCCTTTAAGGCATTGATTGTTGGAGGTGCACCAATCCTGAATCGTGGATTGACAGTCAGGAATGAGCGAGAGAAGAGAGGAGGCTGAGGGGAGCCTGAAGGAAAGCTGAGTGTCCTCTGCATAAAACTGAAAGTTAGAGGAGAAGGTAGAAATCAGGTGAGCTCTAAGGGGCTAAATAGAGGTTGAAAAACCAGGGTGAGAGGATAGAGCTCTGGGGAACGCCAGAGGTAGAGAGAGAGGTGGCGTAGAGAAAGGGACCAAGTTGGACCTGGGAGCGGCGGTCCAAGAGGAAGGAGATCAGCCACTCCAGGGTCTGATCTGTGATATCCAGGTTGACCATGTCAAAAGCAGAGGAGAGATCAAGGAGGATGAGGACAGAAGGAATGCTGGAATCAAGGTTAGAGAGCAGATCTTCACAAGTGTTCAGGAGAGCAGTTTCCGTGCCTCTGGCAGCTCTGAAGCCATACTGATGGTTATGGAGACAACTAACAGATTCAGTGTGGGAAGTAAGCTGGGAGATGGCCAGCTTTTCCAAGAGTTTGCCCGGGGTAAGGGGTGATGGCAAGTGGTTGATAGCTTGCTGGGTTTAAGCAATATTTTTCCTCCTATCCATTCATTCTGTAATATTGCCATTCCCTTAACTTTATCCTTTATTTCTTTCTGTTTCCCTGATTCCTCCTCTATCTCATCTGTCTTTTCTGTCCTTTCTCTCAACACGCTGTTTACTTTCAAAGCGTACTGATATATTTTTGCGTTCTCTGCTCTTGCTCACTTCCGCTTTATCCTCACTGCTATAAGCGGGGGACGCATACGTTGGATTAACATACCACTCAGCTGCTTTTAATTCCTTTAAGGGGTAAAATTCCTTTTCCTCTGTATCTGCCCTCTTCTCTTCAGGAGGGGAAAGGGGAGTCAAAGGCCCTTTGTCCTCCCCTTTATGCTGATTGAGCATCCACTCCCGATAGGCTGGATCTTCTTCCTCACTCTGGTACATTTTCCAAAGTTCTAAAATGGCTAGCCTTTTCTGCAACTTATTTCCCTTCTACATCTTTGGACAGTGAACCCTCCTAAGGCCACGGTATGAGTGTCTTATTGGTTGTGCCTCATACCCATTCCGATTGATATTTCCTTATCTTTGCTGTGTATCTCAGTAATTTCTTACATACATGTAAAAGAGGTATATCCCCTATGATGATAGATCGATTTGGTCAATACTAACCCGTTGTTTTATTCGATTGTTTACTAAATCAATTATACTACGCCACTCAATTAGGGCAGGCACCATCAATCACTGTTTTTAATCCCAATAGAGATATATTTTAACTGTTCATTTTTTTATTAAAAAATTCTATGCAATGATTTTCCTGCTTCGTTTTCACTTTCTATCAATTTTTATTTTATCTTGCTTTCATTAGTAGTAGTTTAGGAGTCTCTTCTTTATAATTTATATATTACTTTCCTTTGATTTTTCCCTTCCTGATTGACTTCAATATTTTGGTCCAAATTTGTCACCACTCTCTTGAATTTTTTACTATCATTTTATATTCATTAGTCTAGACAAAACAAAAGATTTATTTAACAGTTTAATAACCCCACACATGCACCTTTTACATCTTGTACTGCATACTCCTTCCTTTACAATCGTAGTTAATAATAATAATAATTTTGCATTTATATAGTGCTACGAACCCTGAGTGCTGCTTATTACCCACGGTGTGTGGTGCTCATTTATCGACCTCGGAAGGATGAAAGGCTGAGTTTGGCCCTGCCGGGACTCGAACCGGGCTCTGTGCAGATGTCAGTGCAAGTGCTCTACTCGCTGTGCTATCTAAATACATCCCTTCTCTGTTTCACTCTATTTTGGAGTTTGAGACCCACTCTTCTGCAGGCCTTGCCTCAGGAATTTTTAATACCCTTTACTTTAGTGCGGACCCTTCTGTCCCTTTGGAACCAGGAGTCGAGGTATCTATTTCTCTTTATAATTTACCAAACAAATCCTGTTACTTTGTACACCTATTATTTACAACACAATCCCTGCTCCTATTTTTGCCACTTTCATTGTTCTACTTACATCTGTGACTCAGCTCGAGTCCTCCGGCATCGACTCTCCCTCAACCGACCATTTTGTCTTCTGTCCGCGAGGCACCTGCAGTAACTGGACAGGAATTTCAGCAAAGCAGGGCCTGACGACCAAATTGCACATGACTCTGCACACCGATCTCCAGAGGAAGCTCTGTGGTCTTCTGGCTAACGGCAGGAGTAGCCAAGCATCTGGGGGTCTGGATCTGGCCTAGGTCGACTAGACTGCAACCATCCGCACTGCTACCAAATGTGCTGTAGCACCTTGAAGCATCTGTTTGTGCTAGATGGAATTACAATAATGATCTCAGACCAAATAATCAGACAGGCTCAAAGAATATGGCAAAGTACTACTTTATTATCAATTTAATAAAGCAGGGCAAACTGGCAGACATCAGACTGATGAATTCACACTCGCACAGAACTTGATTACATGTATGCATCATCTATGACATCATTCTATGTGGCAAAATACAAAACCTATCAAGGGAAGGGATTGGTTAAGGGAATATATCTACTTATAGAACATATAATGATTAGTGCATCATTGGCTACCCCTTATCTGTAGAGCTTGCCTTGAATTACCTCTAAATACCTATAGTTCTGATTATAAAAGACAAAACGACAGTGGATTGTCTATGCCGCATTGCACATTAGGTTGTCCCTTAACCCCACTGATTGGTTGGCATACTATCCCAACTTTGGACTTTTGGCTCCTTAGCAGCATATACATGAACAAAACGTAGGTGTTTGAATCCCATCAGACTACTCCCCATTTTCCCAACTAGCCCATCATCTCTCATCGGTAGGCCACAAGCCAAAGTATTCCGTTTGTAGTTGACTGTGTTGCCTGCTCGCTGTCCTGGAACGTTCAAGGGAGTGTGAGCACACCACTGTAATCGTATACCAGAGGACGGGCGAGTGTTCGAATTAACAATACCACAAGTTACCAGAGTATCAGGGGCCCATCCAGAACCTTCCCCCCAGCAATAACAGAAAACTCAGCCATGGGGCAAATAAACTGTCTTTTATTTTCCTATAGGCAAGGATCATACAGGAAACAACAAAGTCTCCGGCAATCTAAGCGTATAAGCCTGTGTCACCTGGTTTTGTATCATGGTGACGCTCAAACATTAAGAACATCCCCAATAACCTACAGGAACCCCCTATTAGTTAGCTCGGGCATACTACCTATAGAACCCGTATACATCAGGATTCTCACTGGTCTTCCCATGTCAGGTGGCTTCGCCTGAGACTTCCCCACAAAACTATCAATTACTTTGTTGCAGGGTCACACGAAGACCATTGGCCTGTTCAACATTCTACACCAGCCCATGATCTGAGTGTCTGGATTGGCTGTAATGGGTTCCCCCAGGCCCAGACCCTGTTCTATTCACAGAGCTCAGTGTACCTTTGGCTCAGTGTGCCTTTTCAAGGTAATGAGAAAGACTGTGGCCCCATTGTTGCCACTGGTCTGATCACCTTGCCTGAAAGAGTGCCTGCAGGTTGCAGTTATTGGTTGACAAGGCATGTATCAATCTTGTCTGCTTTGCTGGGAACAGCTCCACTTCTCACCATGAGTAAATAGCCATTGGTCGGCTCAGCTGTTTCACGTGTGCGAGGACCACAAAGCAGAGCTTTTCTGTACACAATGATGAGGATTTGATTCTGTATTTCGCAGGTGGCTCACCGCCTTGGGAATCAGGAATTTTCCACCCGCCCTTTGTTCTTGGCTGCGAACACTGTCTCTGTGCTTCATGCTGCAGTGACTGCACTTTTCCCTCCATGTATTTTAGGCCTGTGGTTTCATGTGTATTCACTACAGTCATTCTATGGTTTCCATACGCATTCTAATATCTTCTCAGAGGTTAGTTGCGCTAAAGCCCTATAGGTTGCTTATACGTGCCCGTAGCTCCTTATGGTTAGTTGCGGTAAAAGCGGTTGCAAGCTCGGTCCACATAGGCTTGGATTTCTTGCGTTTCTGCATTAGGCTAATGAAAAGGAAAAAGCTCTTGACAGTATGTACATGTATCTGTCCTCTACCTATAGAAGGTGTAAGCATGTTCTTTGTGTGTGTGTCTGCGTATCTTTGTGCAGGAATGCAAATTTGCTTTGTGCCTAACGCTGTTATGTTGTGTTGTCACTAGTGATGTCATCACAGCTGGTTTTTGTCATCCATCAGTCAATCTGATCCATCGATGAGGCACCTGTCGCTTTGAAACCGTCAACTGGATAAGGTTGTTTAAAGTGTCGTCTGAGAGAATATCTCTTTGCATATGTGCGATACACTGGCGTGCCTGGTGTTTGGCCGAACAGTGAGTTGCATCTTTTGTTTCTCATTCTTTGGGCTGACATCCGCATAGGGGACATAGGGGACATTCCAGGGACCCCCTCTTCACCACTATCTTAGCTTAAGGCTCTAATGAATAGCCTTTGTTTTTGACGTGTGAAGAGACCACGAGTTTGTCAATTTCAGCCTTCTATTTACTGCTATTTGATTTAATTATGCAGGATGCTCTTGCTCCTTTTGGCCTCTAGAGACTTGCTCACTCTATCTCATATCAACTTTGTATACATTTAATTGACCAGCAATTTGGCAGTCACAGATGTTTTCTTCTTCCATCTATGAAGAATGTCCCAAATTCAGAGCTTATCCACATACTCCCTTTGTGCTCTGTGCTTATCCTTTAAAAATAGCATCCTTAACTCTGGGCCAACCTTGACTCATCGTCGGCTCTGCACAAACAGCTGTTTTTCTGTGTCTCCTGATTCTACAGCCCTGGCTTGTCTCTGAGGTAACTTGGTTAATTTCAACATGAGCCAGCGTCTGTTTTCCTACTATGGCAGACCTTGCCATGTTATATATTCCTCTATAGCAAGCTTCTATACGTTTTCCTTCTACCATGCGTTACTGTGTATTTACAGTTATTGGTCAGTAAGTTATTTCATCTTCTGTAGATCCATGATTACTTTAGCTTTAGGTATATGTTACTCTTAGTGCTTCAATTACACTGTTACTTCTAAGTAGTTGCATACGTTTCAGCATAGGTTCATACATCTATATGACATCACTTTCTCTTCATCAGATTTCCCATTATATTCGTTGATGCATTCTGACATCTTGGCAGGCAACATCCTGTATGGCTGTCTGAGTGCATGCCGTCTCTCATGCACTCAATGCAGCATGGGAACAATGCAAGATGTCCCATTTAATGCTTTTCTTCGACTGTTCCAATATGACGGTGGTGAGGGGGCGGGAACTGGCGGGATAGCATCTACCTGCTCCTCTACAGTTGTCATAGTAAGAGACAGAAGAAGTGGGGTTGTTGAAGTAGAAGCAGCAACAGTAAGAAGTCATCCTGACTAATATACCAATGTACATATAAAGACTATGTTTTATAACTGTTAATTAAGAACTGTGTATTATTGACAGTGGAAGTATTACATTTTCATTCTTTTTGGAAGAAGAAACACATTCCCATTTTTGCCATTTTCTTTTCTGGAAGCTGAAAGTGAATCTTTCATCAAAGAATCAAGACGTGTTACTAGTGGAACTGTGTTTGTTGAACTTTTACTTTGGACTTTTCGGAACTAACAAGAATGGGTACAAACCCTTTCTTTGTTGAACATTCTGAAGTTAACTTGAATTGTGAGGAAGGTCTAAACGTAACTTTGAAACCTGGGGAAAGGGCCTTACCCAGGATGAAAACATGTAATTCAAATATTGTACCAATACTGTTGGTTATATTGTAATGCCATATATTTTATTTGTGGTTTTGTTTAGTTTAAGGGTCAGTTATTCTGTGCTAGAATATTATCCATAAGCTTTAGTTAGGCTGGGAACTCCCCAACAGGGTAGGGAAGGTGAGGCATTTTTACATATATTTTCTTTAATAAAATGGCATATTTTGATAAATCAACAAGCAGTTGTCTGCCTCGCATTACTGACCCCTCACAGGATGGAGTGGTTAATCGTGTTGAAGGCTGCTGAGAGGTCAAGCATGATGACAGCAGTGCAGCCCTCAGAATCTGCTGGTCTTTTGAGGTCATCCTAGATAGAGACCAGGGAGGATTCAGTTCCATGGAGGAGTCTGAAGCCAGACCGGGCAGGGTCAAGAAGGCCGTGGGTGCTATGGGTACCAGGCAGGTAGTCGGGGCAAGCTGGGTGGAGGCTTGGCAGACCTGGCATAGGCACACAAAAACCCCATAGCAGATACCTTCTTTTCATTCCTTCCTGGTGTTTGTAGTAACTTCCTGGTTACCACTTCCTGTTGCCAAACAGGAAGTGCATGACAATTCATGAGCTCTCTAGTCTTTGGGTGTGGCTGGCTATATAAGCCACATCCAAGATCCTTCCAGTGCTTCGTGTTGCTTACTGTGAGCCGTATAAGCAACACACTCGCCGTGCTCCGGATCAACCTGCTTCTGCTTACCTGCTCCGGATCATCCTGCTTCTGCTTACCTGCTCCGTATCATCCTGCTTCTGCTTACCTGCTCCGGATCATCCCGCTTCTGCTTACCTGCTCCGGATCAACCCCCGTGATTTCTCCACGCCGCAGCCTTCTCCGGTCAAGAGGACAATCCTACACCGGCACCTGTAAGCACAAAGAAGAACTGCGTTAGCGCGCGCACTTCAGTAACGGTGCGCATACTCACCAAATCTTCCCGCTACGCTGGAATCCAGGTCAGAAGTCCGAGCGCTCAAAGCCCTGCAAAAGAAAGAAGAGACATTATTCATTGCGCTCGCTCCAATAACGCAGAGACATTATTCACTGCGCTCTCTCCAATAACGCAGTGCATACTCACCAGAGTCTCTGTGCATACTTACTAGACCACCGAGTCTCCAGTAGCACTGAACCCAGTCTCGAGGCACGAGCACTCCATAATTCACTCCTGCAAGGGAAAGGAGAGACTATGACGCTGCGCATACATACCAGCGGCTGACTTCTACACGCAGTGCTACTCACCCAAAAAATACCTTGGCAAATAAGGACAATACGAACAATTCCGGACATTCAACATCCACCGCGCAATGTTCACTTTGTGGAAAGGACTTTCTAGCTAGTGAAGAAACTGGCACATTGAACACTCTGCCATGCTGTGAAGGAATATAACAGCGTGTGGCATCAGAACTCAGCCAACAGATATTGGCCTCATCCCTACAAGTGAATCACGCCCCTGCAAGTGCAGGATGGAGTGCACAACCTACTAAAAATCAAGGTAAGCCCTTAAGGGACATCACAGCACACAGAAAAAGAAGGGAAGGGCCCAGGGGAATCAGGTGAATTCAGGTCTGAGTGTACATCTTGTATTTGACAGGTGTTCCTCCGGGTGAAACAGGGGAAGTGAGAACTCTGGGTCAAAGGAGGCTCATCCATCGCTCCTGCAGAGACACAGGTGAGTGTGACAGTGGGCCTCGGTGAAGAGGCTGAGCTTGAAGTATGCCATGCAATCTATTAATTTGCCTGTGAAGTGGTTGTTGGAGATAAGGTGGTAATTAGAGGGGAGGCAGGGGTCAACAGAGGGCTTTTTAATAATGGTTTTATGTGAGAGGTTTTGTATGCTGGTGAGAAGATACCTGCTGTTAGTGAGTGGTTGATTATAGATCTGGCGAAGGTGCTTGCACAGGTGGAGGAGAGGATGTTTTTGAGGAGGGCAGGGGCGGGGGCATTAGTCTCCCGGTGGAACCTGAGGGGCAGCAATTGGAGAGAAGCCTTGAGAACTCAGGATGGGAGATTGGAGAGAAAGAGCTGAAGAGGGTGCGAGTTGGAACCAGCGGAAGTGGGGTTGCCGGTATAGGGACGGAGGGGGTTGGTAGTTTAGCACGTATGGTGAGGTTCCTTTCAGTGGCTATGTTGAAGTAATGGTCAGAAAGGGTGTTGCACAGTGCCTGGGAGACAGGGTGGAGAGGAAGAGCAGAGGGGGTCTTCAACTCAGAGATGATCTTGTGGAGTTCTTTGCATGAGTTGTTTGCAATGGCGATGCGGAAGGTGTAGAAGGCATGTTTTGGCGTTTCAAATTTTGAATCTGTAGGCTCTCAACTGTTTAGCCAGAGTGGCTTTTTATTGGGCGGAAGGATTGGTCCGCCAGTGTCGTTCAAGGCGATGATTGAGGGTTTTCAGGAATTTGTGGCGGGAACTGAACCACCTAGGGGAAGCACCTGTGCGGTGGAACAGTGATTTTTTTGGGGGTTAAGTGGGACAGAGCATCTGAGAGCCATTGGCCGAAAAGGTCTGGGGAGGGGATTCCTCTCTGGAGTGTGAGATTGGGAATAGAGGAGAGTAGGGAAGAGGAAAGATCAGGGCATATGGTTACCTTGTTCCAGGGTGGGAAGGGAAAGGCGGCGCGGGAGTCAGGGCTGAGAAGAGATAGCAGAGTGATCAGTCCAGATGAGGGGGCGGGTGACGGGGAAGGGATCAGGTTGGACAAGCTGAACACTACAAGGTGTGACCTGCAATGTGGGTGGGGCCTGATATGACTTGGGTCAGATTGAGGGCTTCCATGTTTTCAATGAGATGATAGGTCATGGGTCTGGAGGGGGTGTCCAACCATGTGGATAATGAGAATCTCGTCTTGTTTTGTGACCCACCGGGTTGGGATATATAATTACCTTTTTGTGAGCGCTGCTGAAGATGAAGACATTTTCATGCTATTTAATAGACCCACTTACCTCATTTTCAATTGGCCCATCACTATTCCTCTCCCAACTACTGAAGGCAAGAACTTGTGATTTTTTTACAATCCTAGGATTTCCGTTAAGAGGCTGATTAAAGAGGTATCCAAATGGTGTCTTTTTCACCTCCACATGATAAACGCTTTCTGTCCTACCTCAAAATGCAAAAGAGGGGGGAGTTACTGGACCAATGGTGTTGTCGAGGTTGGATTATTTCAACAGTCTGCACATTGCCTTCAATACTTGACACACACTCTACTACTTGGCAGCATGTCTTAGTGTGGGACTAAAACCCCTTGACCACATCTCTCTAGATCTTAAATCCTTGCACTGGCTCCCTTTGTAGGAAAGCATTTATTTCAAAGTCCTGTGCATCTTATATAAAAAATTGAAAGGAGGTGGTCCTTCCTACATCTAACGGTACATAAAAAATAAAACCCCTGCTCCATGCGTGAGATGAGTTCTACTATGGCAAGGAGGTTATCCTACACTACCTGCAGGAAATAGTAACCTGGACTGCGGTCAATCAGTTCAGCTGGCTTAACCCTCTGGCACAAACTGCATTTGAGCATCAAAGCTGAAGAAATGCATCTGAAATTCAGGAAAATGCGATAGACTCACCTCTTTACACAGACCTTTCCTACTGTATAATGGGGAATTACTCTTGAGGTTTTGGGCAATGGCATTTGTGTTGAATATCTGCCTCTCCTGCTTTCACCGCCCTGCAATTATAAAGTTGGCTGCACATACTACTGAACGCCTGGCCACCTTCTCTAGTGGATTCTTGAACGTATGGCTCTGGTTAGTATTGCATTTGCCTGCTTTAGCACTGCCCAACCAATTGCTTTGTCCCTCTACCCATAATGCTCAAAGGACTGTGAATGGCCTTTTTTGTTTCCCTCGCCCATTCCTTATGTTTCCCCCTTCCTGTATTGCATCTGGCGTCATATAAATCAACAATAAATAAACTGATGCAAATGTTTCCTGACACATAGACATTGATTTACATCTAGTGATACAGACACAAGCATATCCTTTGTATGTCTAGGTGCATTAAGAGTGCTATGTTCAGTTGCATAATAGAGGACCCATAATACTTACGCAGCTCCCAAATATGCTACCATGTGCTGATGTCATTTTAATATCTGGAAATCCCATCCCTGTGTAACCTTATGCATGTATGGTAACTCTAGACCTAAGCAATTACAATCCCCATTCACCTTCCCCATTGTCTTATTTCGATGTAGTTAGAAGAGAAGTGCCATCCTTTGGGAAATTTCAATCGAAACAAGCATACACACACAGAAAGAAGAGGTCCAGCCTGTGCTGTGTGTTTGATATGGATCAATTATTTTTTTCTTCCATTTACTCCCTTCTCAATGACAGAAAACACACCCTTGTGTTAAGTGAATCTTCATATCTTATTCCAAAACACATGTAAAAGGAGGAATGGTTTGCACGTGTTTCATGCTTTGTGATGCACTTTCTCAGGACTGTAGTACGCTGATTTAAAGAGCTGGTGCTTTTTGAGTGATGTTTTCAAATTCTCCTTCCAGCCAAACACATTTCCCTTAGAATTCCTTAATGGAGAGAGACTCCAAAAACATGGGTTTATTGCACCTGTATACACGTCTGCTCTTGTTGCCTATGCTAAAATCGACAGATGCTTCTAGCATTGTAGGTTCTTGCCTAGATTTATGAGCTCTAGCTTGTGCCATTTATTGGTATCTTACTATCTGTTTTATTGAATTTTATTTTTGGGGCTTCTCAAATTGCTTGACTATTTTGAGATGGAGAGCTTTGATAAGGTTGGGGTCCTATGACCTTGTCAAATTGTTTGGTTATTCTACATATCCATGCAAAATATCAAAGACAAAATTTTAAAAATACAGAAAACTACACCATACGATCTACAAGAAAAGTTATCAGAATAGAAAACCTGGGGAAAAGCTTCTGTCTGGAGTCTGGAATTCTTGGTGAAAGGCGACCATTAAAGGAACTTCCCAGAAATTGCCATTATGATGACTACAAGAATACACATCAAGGCAGAATAACATGTACCCCGGACCTCATTATGATTTTGGCAGTAATTTGGTAGTAAATCTGCTTAATTACAACCAAACTCGATTACCGTTACCCACACTTCGTCTGGGGGATTCCATGGGATAACAAGTGGTGGCAGGGAGGCAGTAATTCCACATTTTTGGAGCCCATAGGACTCCATGGGGATTTCTGGTGGATTTACCACCCTCAGATTTACTGTGCAGTAAATCTGCCGTTTTTTGGAAGTTAAGTGGACGATTTACCTCCAGCCTGTTGTTGGAGTTATAGCCTCCACTTTACCTCTACGTTTATAATTTGTTCATGTGGGAAAACAGCGGTAATTCCATTACTGCCAAAATAAGTGACAGTTACAAAATTACCACCGGTTTTTCCTGCACTGACATACTTGTAACTAGGCCCTTATGTCTGAATTGTTTTTTTTTACAAATTAAACAAAAACAATACAATTAAAAACTTTGGCAGAACCTGAAGAAAATCTAGAACATGTGTGAAACACTTGTCTTGTCAAATGTGATTTGATTTGCTTGCAATGCAAAATTACAAATAGGTATGTGGAACGCCATAACTGCAATTTGTTTGAAAAGATGTGCCGTCAGATTGACCATAAAAACTGTACAACCTAGGATATCTACGTTATTTGTAGGAAAGATTTTGGCAAGATGAAAAACTTAAATATAACAGTTTAAAAACATTTTTTTTTTTAATATCATATTTTATTGGTTTTATAACATACAACCACTGGTCCTTATCGGGCCAGATCGTAACAACAACAACAACAACTTTCGATGGAATAAATGCTCATATGGTTCACATACAAAACGTGTTTTATGACAAGATTCTTTACTCTAAAGAACATGGGCCTCATTCCGAGGCTGGCGCTATCCATGGAGTAAATAGCACCATGGTAAGCAACCATGGAGCTATTTACTTCATGGAAATCCGGCATGGTGAATGGAGTAATTACCGGTCCATTCCAAGGTTGGAGGGACCGGTAATTCCCCATTCACCATACCGGTTCCCCATCCCCATTCCTGCCCCCATAGGGCTCAATGGGAATGGGGAAGGAGTAAATTACGGCACCGTAAATTACGGTGCCGTAATTTACTCCAAGGTCCCTTTGCGGGTTGGATTTTTAACGCCTGCTAAAAGCAGGCGTTAAATGCCAACCCGCAAAAGGGAACTCGGAATATGGTGGTAAGTGTTAACGGTCACCGTTGCCATTAACGGTGACCGTTAACCCTTACCTCCAGCCTCGGAATGAGGCCCCATATCTTTACTTTCTATGGCGTGTAGTCATTAAGTGTTCGAGAGTTCACATCACGTCTTCCCATCTTTTCCAGATTTTGTCTGCTTTCTCGGGACATCCCCTGGCCTTATACACCCTTCTTTCTATGGCAATGCAGATTTGCACGTCAGTGATCCATTGGTCTACTTGCGGCGTTTCCGCAGCCCCCCATAGCTGCGCTATATTTCTTTTGATTATTGCTGTTGCCGTCATGAAGCAGAGCTTTTCATACCTTGATAGGTCTATTTCACTGTCTGCTCCTAATAGGAGTAGTTTGGGGTCTCTGGGGATCGACTGATGCAGGAGTCTTGTAAGGACATCGCAGCACTGTTGCCAGTAATAGCTGATGTTCGGACACGCCCATAGTATGTGGAAGAAAGTCCCTTCCTCTCCACGGCAGCATAGGCAATTTGGTTCTGTTATTTTGCCTCATCTATATAGGGCTATCCTTGGATAGTAGATTCTGTGTAATATCTTTAGTTGGACTAGACATAGTCTGGTTGATATGGCGACCTCATGTGGGTACATTAGTATCTGAACCCAATCTTCTGGCATGATCTCCCCAACCTCAGTTTCCCATTTTGTTTTCAGTCGTTCCAGTTCTGGCGTGGCAAAGGAGGTAATAACACTGTACATCACTGTGGGGACCTTTGCTTGGATGTGATCTGTAATTACGTTTCGCTCCAGTGGGGTGCTTTCCGACATATCGGAGAGAGCAGGAAGATGTTGTTGCAAGGCATGTCTCAGCTGCGTGTAATGGTACCTCTCCACTTCTGGGAGGTCGAAAGACATGATCAGCTCATCATAGGGTCTGATGGCGCCGTCTACTATGATGTCCCCCACCGTTTCTATCCCGCATCTCGTCCATGTTGGCCACTTTGGCAATTTAGCTACCTCAGGGAGATTTCTGTTGTTCCACAGTGGTTGTATCGGTGTGACCTTGTCCCCCCATCCTATGAAAGCATGTGACTCCGTCCAGATGCGAGACGTCTGTGCTGCCATATTTCTGGGGGTTATTCTGGGTGTTGCAGCATATATCTCCAGTGGGGGCGATGCTCGTACATGTGGTATTGTGGTGTCTTTGTGTATTGAGTCATTTATCACCGACATTTGGCTTGCCCAATAGTATGTCTGTAGCCTCGGCAGGCCAATGCCACCTTCCCATATTGACCTTTGTAGCATTTGGAGTGCCATTCTCGGGCATCCGCCAGCCCACAGGAGTTTTCTAAGTATGCCATCTATCTTTTGGAATGTCTTTGCATGTATATGTAATGGGGCATTCTGGAGTATGTATAAGTAGCGGGGAAGCGTTAGCATTTTAAACAGTGCAGCTCGACCTAGGAGGGTCAAGGGTAGAGACATCCAGTGCTGCACATCTCCTGCAAATCGCTCTGTGATGGGCTGTAGATTATTGGAAGTATAGTCGTTGAGGTTTCTCGTGATCTTAATGCCCAGGTATTGAAAGTGGTCAGGCGCTATCTTATAAGGGCAGGGTTCAGGGGTCTCAATTCCCAAATGGTTCAATGCAAATAATGTGGATTTGGACCAATTCACTTTTAGGCCACTAAAGGTTCCGTATGTTTGCAGCAGCTGCGTCACCACTGGACACGTCTTCTTGGGATCTCGTAAATATATCAGTAAGTCATCCGCGTACAGTGAGACTTTGTCCTCCCATTCTGGCCCTCCCGGGAAGCCTCTCCATGTGGTTGTGTCTCTCAATAGTTGAGCCAACGGCTCCATAGCCAATGCAAAGAGGAGGGCTGACAGGGGGCAGCCTTGGCGCGTTCCTTTTCCCAGAGCAAAGGACCGTGATGTCCAGCCATTCACTCTAACTTCGGCCATTGGTGCGTTGTACAGTAGTTGGACCCAGGACATGAATTGCTCTTGAAAACCCATTTTCCGCATAATCCCCCAGAGTGCTTCCCAGTAGATGCAATCGAACGCCTTTTTCGAAGTCCACTGCGAGCACCCCTAGGGGAACACTCAAGGACTGGGCTCGTTCAATGATTAGATGTAATCTCCTTATGTTCATTCTCGTGGATCTGCCAGGCATGAATCCACATTGGTCTGGGTGAATCAGGGACGTTATAACACGCTGTAAGCATATCGCCAGCAGTTTAGCAAATATTTTCCTCTCAGAGTTGATGAGGGAGATCGGCCTATATGAGCTGCAGATATCGGGGGGTTTGTCTGCTTTGGGTATGACAATAATTGTGGCTTTCCGTCAATCTGCTGGCAATTGTCCTATGTTTCGAGCCTGTTGGTACATTTTAAGTAAGTGGGGGGCCAATTCGTTACCTCCTATCTTTTTCCAGGTTTCTATGGGAAAGCCGTTTGGTCCAGGAGTCTTTCCGGACTGGAGCTGCATCATAGCTGCCGTGATTTCGTCTTCCGTGATTTTTTCTTCCAGGTAGGCCATTTGTTCAGAGCTTAGCGAGGGGAGGTTGATGCCTTCCAGTATGGAGGTCTCAGGGGGGGTCGCCGGTGCTCTGTAGAGATCCTCGTAGTATCTTGCAAATTCTTCAGCTATGTCTGCATCCGCCAGTCTCGGTTCTGCATTCTGAGGCATAATTGCTCTCACGTGATTATGCCCCTCATCACTCCGCTCGAGCCAGGCCAACAGCTTCCCTGCTTTGTCGCCCGTTTCATAGAGCCTGGCTTTCATTGCTTTATGAGCTTGTTTAGCATTATCTAATGCAATGTTTTGTAACTTTTTCTGGGCCAGCACTAGAGCTCTGTTCGTGTCAGGGCAGTCCTGGGTTAAGTGCACCTCTTCTGCTCGTCTGACGTTTGCTTCGGCCTCCTCCAGTTCTACTAGGTGCGCTTTCTTTTGTGCTGTAGTCCAGGAGATCACTGGTTTGTAGGCCTCCCACAGAATAATAGGGCAGTTCACCGAACCCTCATTTAATTCAAAATATGTCTTGCTGGCATTTTGTAGGCGTTCTATCAGCTCGAGGGAGCCCAAGTGGTAGTTATTCAATCTCCACACTGGTGGGGGGGTCAGTTTGCATGTTGTGATTGTCATATGCAGGGGGGAGTGATCCGAAATGCCTCTTGGGAGGTATTGTGCTTGAGTTACTGTGTGTATTATTGCGGCCGGGACAAAGAAGTAGTCTAATCGTGACAGTGATGCATGTACTCCGGAGTGATAAGAGTATTCTTTTTCTTCAGGGTGTAGGTCTCGCCAAGCATCTTTGATACCAAATGCTTCCACAAATGTAGCCAAGTTGGTCCTTCAGTTGGGGTCTCTATTACGTAGGTGTGTGCGGTCCTGTATGTTACTCATGACGTCATTGAAGTCCCCTCCTAGGACTAGGATATCAGATGTATCATTGGTTAGTAGAGACGTTATATCCTCTAACAATGTGGTTTGTAGTGCGGGCGGGGCATAAATCGGCAATAGAGATATTGATTTGTTCCAGAGTGTTCCTGTAGTGTACGTGAATCTGCCTCCAGTATCTAATGTTGTATTGGAGAGGATAAATGGCAGTCTTTTGTGTATTAGTATCATCACTCCTCTGGCTCCCATTGTGAAGCCTGCCTGTGATATTGTGCAATAATTGGAGCGATTGAACAACGCGTTGGTTGTGCCTGCTAAGTGAGTTTCCGTTAGAAAAACTATGTCCGGGCGATGTCTATTCAGAAACTGTCTCATCAATCTCCTTTTCAGGCTGTTTCCTAAACCATTGACGTTCCATGTGAGAAGTTTTAAGGCTCGGGTCTTATCATCTCGCATAGATGCATTAGCGTTCATGATTATGGGTTACGATAGAGCCACCTGCCCTGGGGGCAATGCTTACACAGGTCTTGTTGCAGAGAACAACGTGCAGTGTTCTACTAACACCTGGTTTATGTAGTTTGGTATTTCCTTGAGCTATTCCATCTTCTGAACATATAACCAACTCCCCCCTCCCCATACTTCGCCCCCAACTGAAGCATCTGTCGCCCCATTGTCACTTAAACACTAAACAAACAAAAGTTATACACTCGTGATACTCATGCAGTGATTCACGTCTGCGACACTCCCCAAGTATATGACCAGTGCGGGATATGCCGACCGGGGGTCGTGTTTGGGCGGGGTGCTCGGAGTGACTCATCGCGGGGCCGCCAGCTTCCTTATTCAGCTTACTTCCTAGTTAAGCGGGTGGGGTACGGATCCTGATGTCTGTATGATCTATCTCTGCTGTTAATCGTCGTTGTTTGGGGGCATTTCTTCTTCAGGTTGCTGCTGTGGTGGGTCGTCTGGTGCTCTGTCCGGTCGAGGTCTATTCCTTCTATTTTCTTGTCTCCTACGTTGGTTCCAGTCCCCTCCTAAATTACGTTCTGCCCAGTTCCATGCCTCACTTGGGTCTGTGAAATGCACTGTCGTGCCGTTGTGATATATCTTTAGTTGAACCGGGAATAACAGGCCGTACTTCACATTCAGTGCATGGAGGCGTTTTTTCAGTGGGTCAAACGTTTGTCTTGCTTTCTGAACTTCCTTCGTGAAATCAGGGAAGAACGCCAGTTTGGAACCGTTATATGTGATTGCGCCATTTGCCCTGGCCATCTGGAGCATCCCGGTTTCTATAATTAAGAAGCCTAGCGATCACAGTTCTTGGTGGTGCCCCAAGGATTGGTGTGCCTGTTGGTACTCTGTGGGCTCGCTCAATAGAAAAGAATTTGGACAGGGATTTTGGGGCAAACAGGTCAGCAAGCAGCTGTTCCAGGAAGAGCTCCATGCTCGCCCCTTCTGCTTTTTCCAGCAGGCCGAGGATCCGGATGTTGTTTCTTCTTGAGCGGCCCGCTCCCTCTTCCACTCTCTCCTCTAGTGCTTTGATGCGCGCTATTGCATTGCTCATTTGTTGACTCATGCCTCGTAGGTCGTCTTCTGCCACTGAAATGCGAGTCTCAGTTTCACCCGTCCGGGCCGCCAGTTTCTGGAGATCATGACGTAGCAGGGACACATCGGTACTAATGCTGTCCATTTTTACTTCCATGGATGTTCGTGAGCTAGAGATAGTATTCATCGTATCCTTGAGTGATATTTTTTCTGAGGATTCTTGCGTGTTATCTGGTCCGATTTGATCAGCTCTGGGCGGTGGGGCCGGAGTTGTGTACTGCCCCATGGTGCTCTGGGTCCCTAGCTTCTTTGTTTTCTCCTTGCCCATCTTGGAGTTGATCTTTCCCCCCTTCCTGTATTGCCCTTGTTTTAATGTCTATATCTTGCAGGCTCAGTGCCACCTCCTCAGTATATCTATGCTGTGCTGTGTAGCTTCTATCATACGGTGGCCCTGAGGCAAGGATTGTCTATCTTCGCTGACCTATATGGCGTAACTGCAATATTAATCTCCTATTAGTTCATTGGGATCGGCCCATGTTTGCTTCGTGGGAAGCTGATTTCACACTATGCTCAGCCTCCATCTTTTCCGTGTTATCTCAGCTTGTCGGGGGCACCGTGCCCGACGCAGTGCCCGTGTGTTGTGGTTTACAGGGCACACCGCGGCTCAGAGAGAGCCGGAGATGGATGTATGCTGTGCCCTGCAGGAGGGGTCTCAGATTAACAGGGCCTGGTCTGCAAAAGTTCCATCCACCACAGGGGCCCCCACACTCTATGGTTCGCCGTGGTTATGCCAGTTGTCTCTCACCTCCCCCTCTCCTTACCACTGTGAAGATCTCCGGACAAACAGCAGGTGGGGTGCCAGAGCGTCCACGACTTCCACGTATTCCGCACCTGTTTCCGTAGGCCCACTACTTTTAGAACAGAATGGCAGAGGAGGGCAATATGTCTTCTCGGCTCGGAGGCATCCGTCTCACGCTAGCAGTGTAGCTTGCCGCTCCCACGTGCTCACAGCTATGATGGCAGTTACAGTATGGCCGTGCTGGAGCGGGTGAGGGGGGCACAGCAGCGGTACCTCATGGGTCACCATTACGGGTCTGTGATCCCGTGCTGGTCTGTTCAGGCACTGCAGCGACCAGCTCGCACCATCTGTTTGCGCCTCTGAGGGGGCACCCGCTCCTGGCTCCGCGTTCTGCGCCTCGGGGATCTTCCGCAGCAGGGGTTGGCATCAAGGTTGGCGAGAGACGTCGTCCTCCCCAGTCCTCCAGCTTCCAGTCGTGTCTTTAGTAGCGATGGGTTGGGTGCAGGCAGCGCGGGACGTTCTTTCTGGGGACACCCCTGCTGCGTAGTACCGCGCGCCCGCTTCTCAGTTTCTTACTCCGGCGGCCATCTTAGTTTCGCACGCGGCTTCTGCGGGTGCTGACTTCAACAGCGTTTTCTAAGTGCGTCAGCGTCTGAATCCAGCAGATTTTGCAGCGTTCTATGCTGTGGAGGTTCCGCTACCCGTAGCTATGTTTTTATCAGGATATGCTGATGTTTTTCAGGATTTCGAGCAGGATTCAGTTAAAAACATTTTTAATCAGTGTTTAATTTTCAAGAAATGTTGCAAGCTTGATGAGCAGATTGCAAAATCTAGTTAAGTAAACATTTTCCAGGGTCAAAAATACTGCTACAACTTTATATCTTCCGCACAGTACCTGGTGGACAGCCCAAGGACAACATGCTTGCCTTGGGAACAGGATGATCGTTTGATACCCCAGTTGGGTTGATTCAGTCTTTCACCCTGTGTTGAATCGGTTGCTGTCATCACTTCTTTCCCGGCAGTGACCTCTCCCCCATGTAGCCAGGGGACGGCATGCAGTACCTGATCCAGACCCTGGGGGCAGCTATATGAGGGAGGATCACATGGGGGTGGGAGGGCAACCTCCAGGAGAATATCATGGCGCCATCAGAGACATCGTATCCCCCTTTTGAGGGAGGATAGCACGTCCTTGCCTAATACTTTAATGGCATACTGTTACACCTCCCCTCATCTACCTAGGAGGGATGCTGAAGACCTTCTAATGAGAGCTGTAGATAAGTCATCAAAATTTGACTTACCCTCTAAAATTGATGAGAACACTTCTCAGCCTCTACCTACAAGTCATCTACAACTGACTTGCCTTTAAAGAACAATTACTCAGACTTTACCTATAAAACAAGAAGAAACTTTCATTCCTATAACTACCAGAAAAGTGCAACAAGGAAGATGAACAGAGCAATGTAGATCATGAAAGGCCAGGAATACACGCTGCACTCTAGTTGTTGTGAGCACATGCCTGTGACCCAGAGATTTAACAAAGCAGCGCAGCTGACTGAAGCACGCTGCTGGAGGGAGAAAGCTGCTTCCGTCGCTGCTAACCGAGAGACTGTGAGGCTGGAGAGAGGGCCGTGGAGTGAACCGTCTCTAGAACCAATGAGAGTGAAGCTGACTGTGAGAAGAAACACACTGCAGGAACGCCAGAAGCCAACAGAGAGTTCCTGGACATTTGCTGGTGTTTGGAGGCAGCCTTTGCCTTACTGGAGCCTGACGACACAAAGCAGAAGAGCCCAGCAGAGACCACAGAAGGCAGAGAATCAGAGAAACGAATGCAGAAACAGAGCGGGAAATGTTGAATGACCGTTAGCCGCTTACCGCAGGAGAAGGAGAATATGCCAGCCAGAGCAGCTGCAAGTGTGTGCATCTAAGAAAGCCCTGGCATGAAGAGCATACCCAGCTGTTGCAAGTGTGTGCATCTAAGAATGCCCTGGCAGGATCGCATACTAGGCAGTTGCAAGTGTGTGCATCTAAGAAAGCCCTGGTAGGGAAGTAAACTAGGCAAATACAAGATGAACATTGTATAGGAAATACCTGACATAGTAAGGTCCTGAGAAAGACACATCAGTATTAGCAAAAAAGGCTTTGCTCATCATAAGAAGAGGAGTAAAAACCTAGCAGGAGAGCACACAGGGTATCCTAAAAAGACAAAGACAGAGAGCCAAGTTGTTTTGTGTAACAGTTATGCTATCTATCAAGAGAACCCAAGAAACTCACATTGTTGGATAAACAACCAAGGGAAGAGAAATCCAGGGTAAGGAAACCACCCTCTATGATCTCTGTCCTATTGTAACTTTTGTTGGAGTTGTGCATTTTCCTTTTTGGACACTTTATGAACCACTTAAGGCCAAACATTACCCTTTTCATGTTAGAATTTAGTTTGTTAGAAGGTGAGGGCCAGAATAGTACTTTGGCTACGGGACAGTTTTGCTTTGGACATTCCGACATTGACAGACCCTTAGTTTTGGTTTTAGGTAGGGAAAGACCTCTTAGAGCAGGGACAGAGAGGCATTTCCCCAACCCCTTTTATTTTAGTAAATGTCTTTGACCAAAACCATGAATGCAGCGATATGTAAAACACAAGAATTATTACTATTATTATAATCATCAACTGGTGCTCCCTGGACAAATAGACGTTTGAAAGGTCAGCCAGTTGTTCAAACGTCTGCCTCTCGCTGGATAAGGTGGTTGTGATATTTTAGGCAAGGTAGGAACATTTCCTATGGGGGGGATTTCACCTATGATCAGAAAGATGTGAACTACACAGTGATTGGGTGTGCAGAGAAAGATGGCGGATCTCATCGATGGATTTCTATCCGCTCTCCAGTTACTCTCCTTCAGAAGCAGTCACTGCCTTTGCTTCAGGTAGATGAATCCAAAGATGAATAACACCAGACATAGCTTTTCCACCAGCAAACCAATCCAGAGGGCCAGACTTAATTTCCGGACACCGGAAGCACCAGCAGTTTCTAGAACAAAACAAATGCAGTTCAGCAGGACGGCAGTGACTCTGCAGTAGTTTTTCATTACAGGCACCCTGCAGAAGGGTACAATGGCATACACAACATAGGTTCTTTCTGAAGTGTGTAGTGACATGCACCCACCCATACACCCAATCACATTCTGCAGAGTGATTCATGATACAGTACAATTATAAGTTCCAACTCTGGACCATACCTTAATCAATGGTTGCCCATTAAGTGGTCCTCTTAATGTTTTGATTTCTACTCCCATGATCTCTAGTCAGCATAGTCAGGGGGGAAGGATAAAGGGAATTGTAGTCCAAAACATCTGGCAGGCGTTAAATTGATTTACCATACAAGTATGTAGTGACCTAGAACCACAAAGTAACCTGCAAGATTGTGATAAAACACTCACATAGTATTGAGCAGTGGCATACACACAATCAAGACTTTGCAGAAGCAAATGATCAAATGGCCTTTCCCAGGACAATGCATGAAAGTGTGATATGTTACTCCAGCGAATGAACCTGCAAGAGGTGTACTATGATAAAAGATCAGTCTAGATGTAATAGTGTGTGTTGATCAGAACTAATAAAACGAAGTGGAGGCACTATCCTAAAGCCCCAAATCTGTCTAGGGACTTGATAAGAGAAGAAAAACCTTTGAAATTCTAAATGGCTCTGTATTTGGCCATAGACGGATTAGGTGAGAGGAGCAGAACATGTGTTAGTGCCTTAGAGCCAGTGCTTGGCCAACATGCAACTGCCATTGCTAAAACCCAATCAAGTGTATAGGTTCAGGGGTGTGTGATAGTTTCCTGTGATCGTCCAGAAGCCTAAATGAGAATATGATGTCCTCCACCAGCCACCTACCCTTCAAGAATGTGTAATGACTTTGTTTGAATCCACCTAGAACCTCCAACGAAGCATGTGGTGTCTTTCCATATACCTGTCCATCACTCTGCATCCTTGTGTAATCAAATCCTACACATCCACTTCCAGTGGCTGGCCATAATCCAAGATGCACATCTAGCCAATAGAGGCAAGAGACTGGAAGGGAAGGCATCTAAAGGAGATGGACTGCTGAGAAGCTGAGCCCCTCTGTTCCCTGGTATGATCCTCATAGTACTTAACATACATAAGCAGTGGGAGTTGGGAGGGCCCAGTCTCTGTCCATTGCCCCATATCTGTTATGGATTTTCCACATCTGGCACCCCACCCTACCGGAAGTGTTAGCACTGTAATAGAACTAGCACTTGCCCCCCCCCTTCCCTTGTCCCCTCTCTCTCTGCACTTGTACGCTCCGAATGGTCACAAGGCCTAGTAGGACCGCCTCTTTCCAGTTCATCAGTTTTATTCTATTTGACTTCTTTTTCCTTGTCCCCTCCCTGTTTGCCTTGTGGGCGCTTTGAAACACAATTTCTTGATGTATAAGCGCTTTACAAATGCACAATAAATAAATAGATCTGGCGATGAACCAAAAATAGCTCTCTCGTTTCATTACTCCAAGTAAGACAACCATCATATGAGCTTTGCCTTCGCTTCCCTTGTGAGGGTAATCGTGACTGTGTACGCATCTCGTCATTCTCCCTATAATGAGCAAATGTTTCCCAGTTAAAGTAATGAGCAACTTTGTGAACAAATCTGCAAACTCAGATATTCCATGATCTGAGAAGGACTTGTGTCAGCTTCGTACGAATCACCTAAACCAGGCGATGAACAGTCTAGTGCATAGGTTCCAGTAATTCCAACTGAGATTGTAACAGTATTAGAATGCTGTCTAAGTAAATCAAAAGACTAATGAAACTGCTCCTCAGAGTCGCCACCACTGGCCACAGGAGCTTTGTGAAATACCACATTGATGGGAGGTCCCACCCATTTGAATCAAAGAAATGTAGTGAATGCAGATTGAATGAGAACTGAAAAAGATAGGTGCCTTTGCTGTCTATTCTCGCCAAACCATTCGCTGGGTTCCAAAGGCCTCAGAGAAAGCTATAGTGTCAAACCTGCCGTGCTGGCATACCACAAATGGTCGAACATTCCGAGATTGAGGACAGGGCGAAAGCTCTTG
The DNA here is from genome assembly GCF_040938575.1 of Ambystoma mexicanum. Classification (NCBI taxonomy): domain Eukaryota; kingdom Metazoa; phylum Chordata; class Amphibia; order Caudata; family Ambystomatidae; genus Ambystoma; species Ambystoma mexicanum. Next base: position 333,286,294 of record NC_090925.1, on the reverse strand, counting down.
CCTTTCTTCGGGAACTGTTTGCTCCGAAAGCCTGTTATACGAGGCGTCACGAGAACGCTGGTTACCTTTTCTTCCTGGGGAGCGCTTAGTTGTGGCTGCCAGTCTATCGATGAATCAGTGCAAATGAATCAGCAACGCGGGGAACCGACCCAACCCCCTCCTGACGATAAACGACAGGATGGAACTGAACCAGCTCCCAACGCCACGGGTAGCACTTCTCTGTATTAACATGACGTCGGGACAGTGTAACCACTGACAGAGAAGGCCAGGCGGAGTCCAGTACCAGTTGATCGTGGAACGGGTCTTCAGAACTTCCAGGGTAGTTGAAATGGCACAGGTACCGGCAGGACACAAGACCAGCACAAGGAAGGCAGGGCAGATCCTCAAGAATAAAGGGTTAAAGAGGGAGGAAGGAGCAACCCCCCCAGGGCAAGACCCCTCCACAGGGAAGTAGGCTAGACTGGGGATCCCAGACTGGAAGCTACCCTGCACCTAGGACCAGGGAACAGACAGTGACTAAGCAGGGCAAGGGGTTTTGAAGAACAGGGACCCAAGGTGGCAGGCAAGGCAGAAGGACACTGGGCCAGGCAAAGCAGAAGGTAGGAGCAGGACTGGAGGCAGAGACAAGCAGGGCTCCAGCAGCGCATACACGGGAAAACCGCGTTGAGACGTGTTGTTTCCGGGCATGCAGAGGCTTCTTATAGCCCGGGACCAAAGCGAGCCCTGGAACGCATGTCCCTGTTACTGCATATACACGAAACGTTGAATACTGAAGATCCGCGCATGCGCAGAACATTCAAGATGGCCGCGCCCATGGAGCCGGCCCAGACCGCGGGGCGTCGCAGAGAAAGACGCCAACGCGGATGCAGTCTCCAAGAAGGAGACCGCCGCGGCCGAGGATCCAGGACCCCAGAACAGGTGAGTGGCACGCGTGCGCGGCGTGACACCATACCCCCTCCCGGACAACCCCGGGGCACCAGGCTTCCAGGGATAGCGGAGAAAGAAGTCCCGAATGAAGCAGGGAGCATGCACAAAGGAGCAAGGCTCCCAAGTGCGGTCACAAGCCGGATAACCCTTCCAACTGACCAGAAACTGCAGCACCCCACGCCTGATCCGAGAATCACAAATCTCCTGCACCTCAAATTCAGGAACACCCCTAACTAGGACCAGGGCAGGGCGGGAACAGGGACGGCCCAGAATATCAGGTACACAGGGCTTCAGAAGAGAGACATGAAAAACAGGATGGATCCGCCAAGAATGCGGCAGGGACAGATGAAAGGCAACAGGAGAAATCCGTCCAATGATGCGAAAGGGGCCAAAAAAGCTGGGAGCTAGCTTCACGGGCAAATTGCGAACCGGCAGATTCTTGGAGGATAGCCATACCTTATCACCAACCCGAAGGTCGGGCTCAGGCCTCCGCCGGTTATCGGCCTGATCCTTCATGCGTGCTTGTGCCACTGCTAAGGTACTGGCCGCCAGGCGATGTTGGTCGTGGATAAGAGCCACCATGGCATCAGCCGACGGAACAGCAGTCGGAGGCGTAGGACGAACAGGTAGCAACTTGGGGTGCAAGCCAACAGAACAAAAAAAAGGGCTGAGTCCGGTAGCAGAATGGACAGCATTGTTGTAAGCCACCTCAGCGGTGTCCAACCAATCCGACCAGTTGTCTTGAGTGGCATTGGCGTAACATCGCAGGAACTGTTCAAGGGTTTGATTGGTATGCTCAGTCTGCCCATTGGTTTGGGGATGATATCCAGACCTCAGAGTTCGCTGAATGTCCAAATGACGACACAGTTGATCGCAAAATGAAGAAATATACTGAGACCCACGATCCGACAATATCTTCTCAGAGAGACCGTGAAGATGGTATATCTCATGCAGGAAACGTCGTGCCATCTGGGAGGCAGTGGGCAGCTTAGAAAAGGGAATGAAATGAGCCCATTTGGAGAAACAGTCCACCACTACCATGATACATGTATACCCACCAGAGAGTGGTAAGTAGACGTTCGTGGCAATGGTATGCCTTGGGTATGGTGGTGTAGATGTTGGCTTCAGAAGGCCAAGGGGTTTCTTGTGAGGAATCTTAGCTTGGGCACATACTGGGCAGGAATCCACGTATTACTTAACCTGCTTGGCCCATCCTGGCCACCAGAATTGCTGTGCAACCAGTTCTTGAGTAGTTTTGACCCCTCGATGACCACAAACAACGGAATTGTGACTATTCTGCAGGACGGTCCTCTGAAGGTCCAATGTGGGGACGTACAGGCGATCCTTGAAGAACAACAAACCGTCGCGTTCACTGATATCAGAACGTTGCAGTATCGGAGACCTGGAGGGATCCGTCTGAGTAGCATCTAATAGTTGCTGAAGCCGGGGAGTCAACATCGACAGGAAATGCTTCGAGTCAATCAAGGGTTCTGGGCTCTTGGCTCTTTCAATGTCATTCTCCAAAGAACGAGACAGTGCGTAAGCCTTTACATTCTGGGAACAAGGTATGTATGTCACCACGAAATCAAACTGAGAGAAGAAAAAGGCCCAACGTGCATGCCGTGAGGTTCTGCATTGCAAGGAACATAAGAATTGAAGGTTACGGTGATCCGTGCGTACTTCCACCGAATATCTACCTCCCAGCAAGTGATGGCGCCATTCCTCGAAAGCTGCTTTTATTGCCAGAAGTTCTTTTTCGATCACAGCGTAGTTTCTTTCGCTGGGTGATAGTTTCTGTGAATAGTATGCCACACGGTGTTCTGTTTCCGTAACTGGGTCATGCTGTAATAAGAACGCACCAATTGCAAGGTCCGAAGCGTCCGTTTCGACTACAAACAGTTTTTCAGCATCCGGATGTTTCAAAATAGGAGCCGACATAAAGGATTTCTTTAATTCCTGAAAAGCTGCTTCAGCCAGGGAATCCCAGAAAAAAGGTACCTTATTGCTAGTCAGGCGGGCATGGTAGTCAGGTGAGAGAATTGAGGTATGAAGCGTCGATAAAAGTTAGCGAAGCCCAGGAACTGTTGTAGTGACTTAATATCATGGGGCTGCTTCCATTCCTGTATGGCTTGCAGCTTTGTAGGATCCATCCGTACTCCTGTGCTGTTGATTACATAGCCCAGAAATTCCACGCTTTCCTGATGAAATTGACATTTCTCAACCTTGGCATACAGATGGTTGGCAGTTAGTCTTCAAAGTACTTCCTGGACATGTGCGACATGGGCCATACGAGTAGAAGAAAAAACCAGGATATCGTCTAGATATACCCACACTGATACTCCAACAAGATCCAAAAAGACAAAATCCATGAACCGTTGGAAGACGGCCGGGGCATTAAAGAGTCCAAACGGCATTACCAAATACTCGTAATGTCCAAAGGGTGTCTTGAAGGCCGTCTTCCACTCATCACCCTCTTTTATCCTCACCAAGTGGTAGGCTCCTCTTAGATCCAACTTGGTGAAGATCCGTGCAGATTTCAAAGATTCAATGATGTTCCGGATGAGTGGTAGGGGATATCTGTCCTTGCACGTGATCTCATTCGATTGGCGATAGTCGATACAAGGGCGCAAAGTACCCTCCTTCTTCTTGACAAAGAAACAAAGAAAAGTGGAAAACCCGCGGGGGTTTGCATGGTACAATGTAGCACTTATCAAGGCACTCCTGGATGTATTCTTGTAGGACTGTCATGATGCCCACCCCCGGGGACCCAGACCAAGTCCAGCAACCCCGGAAGCAGGCATCAAGTTATCCCAAGCAAGCCCAACAACACCTGCTAGGGGCTATTTGGGTGCAGTCCTGGCGTCTATGGTGCCAGGCTCATATGGAGAGCCAGTCCTGGCGCCATAGGCACCAGGCTCATAGATTAAAACTTACCTGATACAGACCATGCTGCAAGAGCTCCAAGCCAAAAGAGGCTTGGAAGGGACTACTTTACCTAGGGACTATTTTTTACTCGGGTGGGGCTGGGGAGGAATACTTACCTGGGACTACTTTGGAGGCTATTTAAACCACGTCCGAAGAGCAGCACACGCTTCGCGTTATTCTGCATCCAGCAGCGTAACGATCACTGTGCCTGCAAGTCTGCATCCAGTCTTCGGCCATGCCCGCCTCGAGTCTGGAGCTCTTAGAAAAAAGGGAGAAAGAAGGAGAAAAGGTTAGAACAAGAGCAATGGCTTTGATCCTTACCTGAATTCCCGATCCATCGTGCCTTCCAGCTGGAAGAAAGAAGTTATTTTAAGCGCGTTGCCTCGCCTGCTGCAGCGCCGCGCTGAACTCACCGGCCTTCACAGCATCTTCACATTCCACCACATCCTCCTGCATGTTCCCGCTGCACTCCGGCACCTAAGGGGACGACAAGAACAGCAAGGTGGCCCAAGGGAATACACAGAGGCAATATTAGTTACCCTCCATAGACTTACCTGATTTTACCACCGGGGGTACTATTCCTCTTCACGGGTCGGCACAGCTTCCACTGCATCTTCACCGAACCCCGGCCCCTAAGGGGAAACAAAAGGACAGCAAGGTAAAACCAAAGGACAAACAAGAGGAAACCTCCTCACCACAATAGACTTACCTGATTTTACCGCTGGAGGCATTATTCCCTGAGACTTCATACTTTCTCTCAGCGCCTGAATAAGGGAGAAAGCAACAGGTTACATATTGACATTATTTTATCGAACTGCGTTGGATAATACAAATCCTTCCCTGAATATTACCGGTTGCCACGAGGAACTCTTCGCTAGGGTCAAACTGCAACCTGCAAGGAATCGGACAAGAGTGAAAGTCAGACATTTGAACTCTTACGAACTGCATACTTACGGCGTCTTGCAGGGAATCTCAGAGTCAATATTGTTCTGGAACTCACCAATTCCTTCCAGCCAGTGAATCAACTGGTTATCTACGTGCCCCTGCGCTCAATGCAGGATGGAGAGCTCATCTTTCCAAACCATCAGGTGAGACTATAAGAGGGGACATCAAAGGTGATCAGTGGGGAGAACAGCGGGAGTGGGGGGGGTTAACGCTCAACTCCACGGTGGTTAATTCCCTTTCTCCATTTGCAGAAGAATATTCCTACGGGCCAAGCAAATGAAGCTAGGTGGGCCAGTCCAGTCCGTCATCTCGGCACTACGCGTCACATTGGTGGAGACCGCAGCTGTCCAGTCCAGATCGACGCCCCTGTGGGAGCCAGGTGAGCGTAACAGAACACGAAGCCAACCCACAAATTCCCACCCGAGCATTATGGATACCTCAGAAACTGACCAATTGGCCAATTACTAGGGGAACTAAGGGCTGAAGTGCATTCCGCCCGTCAAGAAACCAATGCTCTTAGGAGAGAACTGATTTTGTCAAAGGAGCGAACTGATGACCTTGCTAGGCAACTAATGCAAAGCAAGGTTGGACAAGCACCCCTACCAGGTTCCGGGGAAATCCAGCTCCTGTGTTATCGAGTAACCCTGTGCAAATAAACCTACCAGGAAATATTCCATTAGCTCCGCCCGAACGCTTTGCCGGAGATCCCAAAAGGTTTGCTGTGTTTATGAACCAATGCTGCTTGCACTTTTTATGCAGACCTGGAGCCTTCCCAAACGATCAAGTCAAGGTAGCCTTTGTATTGTCATATCTCAGCGGCAGTGCAGCTGATTGGTGAATTCCACTAGTTACTCAGGATGACCCAATTCTTCAGGATTTTCAGGGCTTTCAAATGAGCATGGAAAGACTATTTGCCCGGCACTCCCAAGGACAGGCCCTGGATAACGAACTTTTGTCCCTACGACAGGGTAACCAGGACCTTCCATCCTACATCACGACCTTTAATAGGTTGATAGTGGAAACTGAATGGCCTGAGGTAAAACAAATGACGTTATTTCATCGAGGGCTTCGAGGAGAACTCAAGGATGTTTTGGCTCAAGTCGTGAACCCACCTCAAGACTGCGCTGAATATATAGACTTAGTGGTCCAGTTAGATCACAGACTTCAGAACAGAAAGGCTGATCGAGCCAAGTTTGAGAATCGGGTGTTGGTCGAAACCCACACTAACCCCAAAGGAGCAGATGCTTCAGAACCCATGCAAATCGGAGGGGTTAAAGGACCCTTAACCCAGAAGGAAAGAGAAAGTAGACGGCAAATGCAATTGTGTCTACATTGTGGAACTTCTGGGCATTTTCTACGGGATTGCCCTGTAAAACCACCCAAGAAGGTGGTAGGAGCTGCTGAGTCATGAGCCATATGGAGTCAGACTTGGGAAACGACCACGCCCGACAAGCGTAGAGGTCCGCTTGCCGAGCTTGAAGAAGGATACTCAGACCTCGCATTTCATCATCTGAAACTCTTGTGTACGAGCGCGATAGAAATAAAATATCAATCAATCAATCATACCAATCAATCATGCCAATGGTCCTCGTAGATCCAAGGCAGCCATCGTGTATGCACGCAGTAAAGGCATACATTGATAGCGGGGCCATAGGAAACTATGTGGACTACGAATTGGCTTCCAGGATGAATCTACCTCTCTGCCGAAAAACCACCTCAGATGTCATCACCACAGTCGATGGAACTGAAATTGCCTCTGGGCCCGTAACTCATTCCACCGCAGAGATGACACTATTGGGTCAGGATGGGCATTGAGAGACTATTGTGTTTGATCTAATCAAAACCCCACATTTCCAAATAATAGTGGGGATACCTTGGTTGGAAACACATAATCCTTGTATTGATTGGCGAGAGAAGAGAATAACCTTCCCGGATTGTGCACAAACCTGTTACCCAAAGAAAAATCTGAACACAAGCCTGGCCACAGTAACCACAGCAGTCATGCTACTACCTCCAGAATACCAAGAATTCCAGGATGTCTTCCAAAAAGAACAGGCAAACACCTTACCACCTCACAGATCGTACGATTGTCAAATCGATCTCATACCTGGTGCACAACCCCCTTGTAGCAGGATCTATGCCCTTACGGAACCTGGGAACCTTCACCTACGGCAATACTTAGACCAGTACCTTGCCAATGGCTTCATTCGCCCATCCAAGTCCCCTGCATCTTCAGCTTTGTTCTTCGTGCCCAAAAAGGAAGGTGACCTCAGAACGTGCATAGACTACCGCGCATTGAACCAGATAACTGTTAAGAACTGATACCCATTGCCTCTGATCCCTGAACTACTAGACCAAGTGAAGGACGCTTGCATATACACTAAGTTAGATCTCCGGGAGCATACCATCTGGTACGTGTAAAAGAGGGCGACGAATGGAATTTTCGCACTAAGTATGTGTTATTTGAATACCAGGTGATGCCTTTCGGGTTGTGCAATGCACCAGCAGCCTTCCAATACCTCATGAACGATGTCCTTCGTGAACTCATTGACATTTGTGTTGTCGTATATATCGATGATATTCTAGTATGCTCCTCTTCAGAATCTGACCATGTGAAGCACGTCCGAGCAGTCCTTGAGAAATTGCGCCAGCACAAACTATATGCAAAACTGGAAAAATGCGTTTTTCATGCCACAGAAGTTGAATTCCTTGGGTTTATCCTGACCCCAAAAGGAGTCCGAATGGACTCACGAAAGGTGGACACAATCCTTAAGTGGCCATCACCAAGTTCAGTTAAAGGAGTACAAAGCATGCTCGGCTTTGCCAATTTCTACCGCAGAATCATCCCGGATTTTTCACATGTTGTACATCCCATCACAGCACTCTTGTGAAAAAATAAACGCTTTATGTGGACTGAAGAAGCTGAAAATGCCTTCCAAGTGGTGAAAGCGAAATTCACATCTGCACCTGTATTAAAGCACCCGCGCCCTGAACTTCCATACATAGTGGAAACTGATGCATCCAGTCTAGCCATGGGAGCTGTCCTGTCTCAAAAGGACCCTGAAACTGGCCAGCTTCACCCAGTAGCATTTTGGTCCAGAAAGTTCTTGGCACCCGAGTTAAACTATGCGGTTACCGACAAGGAGTTATTAGCCATTAAATCCACCTTCAAGGCTTGGCGGCACTATCTTCTCGGTGCCAGGCATACCATTACTGTGATCACCGAAACTTACAGTATTTAAAGACAGCCAAGGCCCAATCGTCACGCCAACTCCGATGGGTATTGTTCTTTGCCGAGTTCGATTTCGTGATAACCTATCGACCAGGTTGTAAGAATGATAAAGCCGACGCCTTATCCCGAATAGGGATGGGATAGGCAGAAGTGAACCCAGAACCAGTGCCTATAATTTCTGAACAAAGGATTCTTGGCATGACTACTCTACAGACACTAGAGGACATTCGGGTAAAGATCCAGCAACTCTTTGATCCTACAGCCCTGCAGGACTGGGTAAAGAAAGGCCCGGACTACTCTGTCACCAATGACCTGCCTTATTACCAAGGGCGGCTATTTCTGCCACATAAGGAACTACAAGAGCTAGTCATTTCCCGTTATCATGATACCCTAATGGAGGGGCACCCATGTATTGCAAAAACTGAAGCTAAAATTAAAAGACAATTCTGGTAGCCAACCTGGCAAAAAGATATTAAATCATTTGTGATGTCTTGTGGCATTTGCGCCCAAAACAAAAGTCAAAAGAAAAGACCAGCCGGACTCTTACAACCTTAAGACATTCTGCCTACACCATGGCACACCTTATCATTAGACTTTATTACTGATCTACCCCCATGCAATTGATTTAACACCATTCTAGTTATTGTGGATCTTTTTTTCCAAGATGGCCTACTTTATTCCTTTAAAGGGATTACCTTCAGCTTCAATCCTGGCCAAGGAGTTCCTCGAAAACATTGTTCGCTTACACAGATTTCCGTCCGTATTGGTCTCTGACTGGGGCCGTCAATTCATTTCACATTTTTGGAAAAAATGCTGTCTATTGGCGCAAATCGATGTGAGGTTATCGACCAGTCACCACCCCCAAACCGATGGTCAAACGGAGAGGACCAACCAGGCTCTCGAACAATACCTGCGTTGTATGTTACATCAGACTGAGAGTAATTGGAAAGACATTCTTTGGATCACCGAATATGCATACAATAATTTAGTACACTCTGGAACTGGACAAAGCACCTTTTATACCTTATATGGGCACCATCCTCGAACCTCAGACATTGACTCACCCCAACACTTAGAAATGCCCGCAGTGGACCACCTGCACGCTACGATTACACAAGCCTTTAAGGAAGCAACTGCACATTTAAAACAGGTGAAAGAAAAATACAAGAAAGATGCTGATCGGCATAGAAGTGATACTCCACAATACCAGATAGGGGACCAAGTATGGTTAGCCACAAAACATATACCTCTAAAGGGAACACAGACCTTTAACCCCAGATATTTGGGACCTTACTCTATTAGGGCCATTATCAACCCGGTGGCTGTCAAGTTGGACTTACCTGCTAATATGCAATTTCACCCCGTCTTTCATGTGTCACTTTTGAAGCCAGTGCAACCAGGGACAAGACTAACCAAGCCACCAGATCCCATCCTTGTAGACGGGGAACCCGAATTTGAAGTTAAGAACATCCTGGACTCCAAGCTGATAAAGTCAAAACTTTTTTATTTAATCGACTGGAAAGGTTACGGACCACAGGAAAGGTCATGGGTGGGAACCTAGTGACCATGTTCATGCACCCCGATTGGTGAAAATATTCCACCGAAATTTCCCAGACAAACCGAAACCACAGGGAAGAACAACTTTAGGAGGGGCCTTGGGGGGAGTGCTGAATATTACCGGTTGCCACGAGGAACTCTTCGCTAGGGTCAAGCTGCAACCTGCAAGGAATCGGACAAGAGTGAAAGTCAGACATTTGAACTCTTACGGACTGCATACTTACGGCGTCTTGCCGGGAATCTCAGAGTCAATATTGTTCTGGAACTCACCAATTCCTTCGAGCCAGTGAAGCAACTGGTTATCTACGCGCCCCTGCGCTCAATGCAGGATGGAGAGCTCATCTTTCCAAACCATCAGGTGAGACTATAAGAGGGGACATCAAAGGTGATCAGTGGGGAGAACAGCGGGAGTGGGGGGGTTAACGCTCAACTCCACGGGTGGTTAATTCCCTTTCTCCATTTGCAGAAGAATATTCCTACGGGCCAAGCAAACGAAGCTAGGTGGGCCAGTCCAGTCCGTCATCTCGACACTACACGTCACATTGGTGGAGACCGCAGCTGTCCAGTCCAGATCGACGCCCCTGTGGGAGCCCGGTGAGCGTAACAAGGACCCCCTTTTCAGTTTGTGTCAAGAAATATATCTTGCCATGAGGAATGACTGCATCAGGTAGAATATCAATGGAGCAGTCGAAATGTCTGTGAGGTGGTAACGGGATGTCTTCTGGTTTGGAAAACACTTTAAGGAATCCGGCATATTCCTGTGGTACAGGCTGAGTGACACATAGGCGGACAAAGGTGTTTGTAAGGGTTGGGACCCCAATTTTGCCGGAAAGGTATCATGAAGACAATATTTCTGAGAACAATGTGCAGAGGTAAAGACCAGGGTTCTGGAAGTCCAATTAACCTGTGGATCGTGATAAAGCAGCCAAGGTAAGCCGAGTACCACCGGAAAAGAGGGAGACTTGATCACATCCAATGAAATCCGTTCAAGATGCCCTTCCACTGATAGCCATAGCGGATCGGAATGTTGGCACACCGGGCCAGAAGACAAGGGAGTGCCATTGATTACCTCAACCACTGCAGGCTGTTCCTTGCGGTGCAGACGGATCCCATTAGACACTGCAAACGAGGCATTGATGTAATTGCCCGATGCACCACAATCCAGAAGAGCCCTGGTCTTTATGGAGTTTCCTTGCCAGGCGATACCAACTTCCAAGACCAACAAAGGTACCGAATGCATTGGAGGAAGGTCTGATTCGAAAAGACGGCCCGCCGCTGCCTTCTCACCATACAGCGGGCCCGTTAGTTTTCATGTTTCTTCAAAGGATGTAGCGGGCAGGTGCCTAGATAATGGCCAGAACCTCCACAGCACAGACACAGGTTTTGCTGACGTCTTCTCTTCTTTTCTGCCTCGGACAATGGTCCACGGATGGCTCCCAATTGCATGGGCTCAGGACCTACATCGGTTGAGGTAGTTGATCCTGGAGGATGTACCGAGAGCCCCAGATGGTACCGATCTGTTCGACGACGTTCGCTTCGTATTTTAGCCAACCTGTGATCAATGCGGAGAACCTGTTCCAACAACGCGGGTAGTGTTTCTGGCTCAGGAATATGCAGCAATTCGTCTTTGTACTCTTCTCGCAATCCTAGACGGAACAACGTCTTCTGAGTGATTTCGGGCCATTGGGAGTCAGTTGCCAGCTGCCGAAACCGACTAATGTAGTTAATGATGTCTCCTGATCCCTGTTTGATTTCCATTAGCTGGTTCTGGGCCACGGCTGCCAGGTTTGGCGGTTTGAAGACATCCAGAAAGGCCTTCTCAAAGGCAGCAAAATCTCCCAACAAGGGACTGTTGGAGGAAACCAGGGGAGTGGCCCAGGCAAGAGTGTTGCCGGTCAAATTTCCTAGGATGTAACCAATCTTAGCTTTGTCTTGATTGAAATGACTTGACCGAAACTGGAAATGAATCCTACAATGGGTACAGAACTCTGCCACTCGACGTGGATCACCATCGAACTTCATAGGAGTTGTGTAGGCCATGGAATTCTCGGGTTGTGGAGGAACACTCAAACCCCGTCCCATCGCCTGCCGAAGGGTGTCGTTCTCCTGGCGAAGGGTAGTCATCTCGAGGCGCATGGCTTGCATTTCATTGCATAGTTCTTGCATGTCATCCATGTCAAGACTGGTGGATAGGCGTCTCAATGTGTTATACGAGGTGTCACGAGAACGCTGCTTACCTTTTCTTTCTGGGGAGTGCTGAGTTGTGGCTGCCAGTCTGTCGATGAATCAGTGCAAATGAATCAGCAACGCGGGGAACCGACCCAACCCCCTCCTGACGATAAACGACAGGATGGAACTGAACCAACTCCCAACGCCACGGGTAGCACTTCTCTGTATTAACGTGACGTCGGGACAGTGAAAACATTGACAGAGAAGGCCAGGCGGAGTCCAGTACCAGTTGATCGTGGAACGGGTCTTCAGAACTTCCAGGGTAGTTGAAATGGCACAGGTACCGGCAGGACACAAGACCAGCAGAGGGAAGGCAGGGCAGACCCTCAAGAATAAAGGGTTAAAGAGGGAGGAAGGAGCAACCCCCCCAGGGCAAGACCCCTCCACAGGGAAATAGGCTAGACTGGGGATCCCAGACTGGAAGCTACCCTGCACCTAGGACCAGGGAACAGACAGTTACTAAGCAGGGCAAGGGGTTGGGAAGAACAGGTTCCCAAGGGGGCAGGCAAGGGAGAAGGACACTGGGCCATGCAAAGCAGAAGGTAGGAGCAGGACTGAAGGCAGAGACAAGCAGGGCTCCAGCAGCGCATACACAGGAAAACCGCGTTAAGACGCATTGTTTCCGGGCATGCGTAGGCTTCTTATAGCACCATATAGGCACCAGAGCGAGGCCTGTAACGCATGTCCCTGTTACTGCGCATGCGCGAAACGTCGATTACTGACGATCCACGCATGCGCAGAACATTCAAGATGGCCGCGCCCATGGAGCTGGCCCGGACCGCGGGGCGTCGCAAAGAAAGACGCCAATGCGGATACAGTCTCCAAGAAGGAGACCGCCGCGGCCGAGGATCCGGGACCCCAGAACAGGTGAGTGGCGCGCGCAGCGTGACAAAGCCCCATAGTTGGATGTGAATCCTCTCTATAGCACCTTATTGATACTGGCTGAGAACCTCTTGAGAAATCGGCACCCTTTCATTTATGGAAAAAGTGAAATTGTCTGGGACGGTTTGGAAGATTAATGAAAACCAAAAAGAAACTTTTCCGTGTTTTGTAGAACCCATATTGTATCTGAGAGTAAGGTGTCCTAATACCCACCATTCTTCTTCCTGAAGGTCTCCCACTAATGGTATCAGGTAATATTATCCCCACCAATAATATCGGCATACATTTAGTCGCCGGGAACGGCCATAGGTGATATTATTGTTGGGGATAATTTCTGGGGTAAATGGGTATGGGGTGTGTGCCCGCTCCCTTTAGAAAAATATAGGGGTTGCGGGGGTGTCCCCTGCAGGTTCCATGGGTTAATATTGAGCAAGAAAACGGCGCCATTCGTGTATGGCGATTTTTTTATTTTATATATTTATATAGCGCCGGAGCCCGCAGGCATTAGGGCGCATTACATGCAGACAAGGATGACAATGTGACGGGACAACATGAACTGATGGCTCTGAGGTGTCAGTGCGTTAGAGGAGAGGGTTAGAATCTAAATACTCAATGAGCCATTATTTAAAAAGTAAGTTAAAATTAAGGTTTTAAATTTCTTTCGGAAACTTAGGTAGTTTGATTCTACTCTCAGGTGGCCATGCAGCTCGTTCCAACTGGTGATTGCTTTGGAAGGGAATGCCCTGCCCAGTCCGTTGACTCTTGACAAGCTGACATTTAGGAGTCCTTGGTCTCTAAATCTAAGGGTGCGACTTGTCTCATACAAAATTAATTGCTTCTTTAAGTATGAGGGGGTAACCCCGAGTAGGCAGTGGTGGACTAGCGTCAGTGATTTGAAAGTGATGTGATCCTCTATAGTTAGCCAATGCAGATCTTTTCTGTCGCCAGTGATATGCTCTCTCTTGGATTTACCTGTGATGGTTCTTACGGCTTTGTTTTGAATAACCTGACATTGCTTGATGCATTTGCTACTAGTTCCAAACATCAATGAGTTCCCGTAATCTAGATGTGAAAGGATGGTGGCACTGGCAATAGTTGCACTATTCTGTTGACTCAGCAATGGCCTAATTGGTCTCAAGAATCTTTGATGGTATTGACAGCTGCGTTTAAGATACGCAACTTGGGCCGCCACACCCAACGATGATTGCAAATAGAAACCAAGTGTCTTGACTTTATCTGAGACTTTGATTGCTCAATCTTTGATTATGAAGGAGCAGTAGGCGGTGTCTAGTTTATTTCTGGCGCAGGAGGAGCCGAATGTCATTAGCTAGGTCTTACTGTCATTAAGGCACATCCAATTCTTTTTCATCCATGCTTTAATGGAATTGTATATGACCGATAGCTTATTGTTGTCCATGATGTGATTGCCGCTCAACTCCATAATGTGTTGGGTATCATCTGCAAAATTTGTAAAGAATACACCCATGTTTGTCAGTAGGGTGCATAGGCAGCGTAGATAAAGATTGAAGAGCAATGGCGAGAAACTGGCGCCTTGTGGGACACCACAGTCTACTGGCCTAGATGAAGAAGAGTGGTCGCCCCAGATGATCTTAGTGCATCTGTCTTCGAGGAAAGAAGCTACCCAGTTGATGGCATCCTTGGAGCAGTTTCCTGATGTGTCCAGGGCCTCTCAGAGCTTCTGATGATCCAGTAAATCGAAAGCTGCCATGAGGTCCAAGAGAATCAGTATGCCCGCCTTCCCTTCGTCCAAGATTCTTAGCATCTTGGATTGAAGATCCAATAAGGTGGATTCAGTTCCGTGAGCTCTTCTGAACCCCGATTGTTGTGGATGGAGGAGGTCGTTTGTATCGACATAATCCTGGAGTTGGCTTGTTGCAATTTTATCCAGTATTTTTAGAAGAAAATTGCAATTTGTAATTGGCCAAAGATTTGTGAGATTCTGTTGGTCAAGGCCTGTTTTTTTTACCAGGGGTATGACCGTGACAGTATTAATTGCCGCTTGAACTTTACAGTTCCTGAATGATGTATTAACCATTCTACGGAGGTATGGGGAGAACATCTCTGCATTGTCTAAGACTAGCTTAGGGGGCAGTACATTTTCTGGGCAGGAGGTACAATTGCTGGTGGAAAGTACTTTCTTCATATCCTCCAAAGAAATTGGGTTGAACTGGAATTTCGGTCCCTGTAGTTGAAATGGTTCTTCGGTTATTAAAGAAGATCAAGGTAAGTCATTGACTTTGCATCTTGTTATTGTTTCTCAAGCTTTTAGGATTTTGTGTTGGAAGGCTGTCTGTACCATTTCACAGTCTTCTGTAGAAGGTTGAAATGGGGGTGGGGGGAAGGGTTGTTGGCTTTTCAATAGATTTCAAAATGTGAAATAATTTCCCAGTTGAATTGGCGGCAGCAGAGATCTGATCATTATGTTTTTTTTTTTTAGTTCTTTCAATTTTGTCCTGTGTATGTTGTCAATATTTTTCCAGTTCTCCTTGTTAACCTTAGTGGGGTCTTCGTGCAACTTTCTTTCTAGTTTTCTTTTGTCTTTTTTAAGTTTGATGGTTTCTGCATTAAACCAGCTTTGGTGGTTAGGATTGGGTCTGACTTGTTTGTTTTTGTTAGGTGCATATTGATCAAGGAGCTCCTGAAAATGGCTATTATAAATAGACACAATTTTATCACATGAGTCTACAGCTGATGTGATGTTCATAATGTGGTTAATTTATTCCTTGTGACAGGATAGAAGGTGTGATTTGTTTTTTTAGATTTCTGCCTTGAGCTATCTTAGGTGTGTTGTTATGCTTCTTAACTTTATTTCTTAAAACAAGTCTGGCTTCAACTTTGTAGTGGTCTGCCCATATGCAAGGAAATGTTCCCGGCAGTGACATGTCCACATTGTTTGTTATGATCCAGTCTAGTTGGTTTCCTGACTTGGAGGAAGGGTCTTTATTAATCACTAAATAGTGATTGTTTTGTAAGTCCTCTTCAAGATTAATAGCTTCCTTGTCTGTGGTGTTCCCTCTCCATTTGTATAGGTCGCCAAGTAGTACTGTCCCTGTATTAGGGCCTTTTAAATTGTTCAATAAAAGGGTTAGGTTGTTGTTGAAATCCGAGATCAACGAGGGTGGTCTCTAGATAACAATGATATTCAGGCAGCTGCTATAGGTGGGGGTCATTTTAAGTAGTAGTATTTCGCATCCTGTGCAATGGATGGGTGAAGGGAATAGTTTAAGATATTGCCTAGCAATGATGCCAACTCCGCCTCTTTTTCCTATTTCTCTGTTTTTTAAATAGATGTTGTAGTCTAGGGGAACCCCGATGTCGATGGTGGGCCCCGTGGGTACTTGTAACCAGGTTTCTGTAAGACAGAGGATGTCTATATGTTCCTCAATGATATAGTCATGGATGTCTTGGGCATGTTTATTGATGGATCTCGTTTTTAAGAGAGCGATTTTAATCTCTGAATAGTTAGTGGAGTTATCTGGGGTATTTCTCTTATTGTGCCCTCTCCTTGGTTGACTGGACTTACTACGATCGCTGAAAGCGAGATCGTTTCGTTGCCTAATTGCCTGACAACTTCATATTGCTCATGGGTCAGTGTTTCTTTGTTACCTGCCGTGGGGGAAGCTGGTGATAACTGTGGGTCTGATGCAGGGACAGGGATTTTTCCAGGTGTAGATGGGCTAGCTGTGTCATCTCGCGCTCTGAAACACTTGTGTACGAGCGCGATAGAAATAAAATATCAATCAATCAATCAATTTCTAGCTTCTATAAAATGCTGCACCTGGAGCTGGTTGTGCAATTGGTTAGCTTGTGCCAGCAGGTGCCAGGTTTTAAGGTAACCCATACCTTACTTAATGCTTCCTGAAGAGATACGTGGAACAGGGCACAGTTTTCTGCCGAACGCCTCTGGACGCCGTGGACCAGCATAGACCGGCTTGTCGCTGAAGCGCCTGACGTTTCCTTTAGAGCAACGACAGTGCTTCTGGGAACTGTAGTTCCCCAAAGATTGTATGGCACCTTCAAGCATTCTAGCTTGAACAGGATCCTTATCCCTTAGATGGCCAACGCAGTGATCAGAGACCAGATCAAGATGACTAATGCAAATATATCTTACAGAATGCTGAAGTTTAAATGTCCTCCAACACTCACAATGTAGGTGAAAAGTAGCAATGGTAAACTGTTATAAACACCAGAGTGGAATCACACAGCAGCAAAAATTGCTCTTAATGCAGAGCTTAACCTAAATCACAATTTCACTCAGTTTCAAATAAGAAAGTAATGGGTGCAATATGGCGCGCCGCGTAGCAGCGTCCTTTTAGGGTTCTAACTGACCTTGAGGGGCAAGATAGTCAGGAGATGTTAAATAGAAGTCTGCCGGGACCGGCGTAGACCGGCGATATTTTGTGGGGATATTAACACATGGAACCCCACTATTTGTCCCCTTTAAGGAAAAAAGGCAGACTGGGTGACTTGACTCGCTTGTTGAGTGCTACTTCCTCTGCCAGCTGTGAAGCCAGTTTATCTTTGAAACTAGCTGACAGAATTACTCTTATATCAACCGGCCAAAGAAAAATATGTTTGCTGAAAAATGTGCCTCATTGCCGTCTCAGCTCTATCCACTGATGAAAAGATAGACTTAATTATCGCTCTCTGCTACCCCTGAAACCTACTTGTAACCCTGGGTGCGTCCCCTTTGTACAGAGCTTTGTTGCTCAGCAAGGCTTGTGCTTTGTAAATCATATACACACATAAGCAAATTCCTTAGTTTGGGATAAATCTTAAGTAGTATTCCTTTTCTCCTCTCTTCAATGAGGAAAATGTTCACCTTGCCAGGGAGCAAATCACCCACTAAAAACCTCTGGGTCTATGGATGTAGCCTCCAGCCTCGAAGACTCTGCTAACCCAAGAATCTTAAACAAGTGTAAGAGTAAGTGTAAGTGTCGGAAGCGGCCTCTGAAACTGTTGACGAACAGAGGTGCGGCTTGACACGGATTGCGGTGTGCGACGTACGCCGTACGGAGGGTCCTTTCCTCTAACGGAAAGCGCGGAGCCGAAAGACGCGAAAGACGCGAAGGAATAGACGGAGTCGTGCTCCGTGGCACAGCGAACGGGAGCGAACAGGGAGCACCCTGTTTTGAACACTGCCGGCTCCTAGAAGGACGACGCGAGGAAGGAGCGGTCCTCCGAGAGTGCGGTGCAGGGGAAGAGCCCCGACGAGTTGGGCAGAGTCGCTATGTCCACCTACTAGGTGAGGAGTGCAGGCATTGACCTGCCTCACTGTATTGTTGTGGGCGACCCCCCCCCCCTCTTTCTTTTTTTTTTTTTGGTGCCCCCGCTTTGTGAGTACAGGGATTGACCTGCCTCACTGTGTTCTGCGGGTGATACAGAAATAAGGAGGGGGTGAGTGGAGGACGGGGGTGGAGGACTATTGTTTCTCCCTCCCGTTCAGCCTTCTTGTTGGGCTCCAGAGGTGTCTGTACGACGGAATCTTCCGCGTACGAGCCTGTTGGGGTGCGCTGGGGGATTGATATTTAGTGCGCATATCCACAAATCCCCTTTCTATGTCCTGAATAAGAAGCCAAAAGAGGTACACTAGTCGGGGACTGCAGGCTACGACCTTTGACCCGGTATTTACTGCTAACGGTCTCCCCTTTATTGGAGGGTTGGGGGTTACGTTGGATAAATCCTCCCCCCCCCGTACTGCAGGATCGGACCAGGTGATAGCAGCTCTTTCCCCTTCTTGGCTGTAATTTGACTGGGCAGTGCGTTTTCAGCCGGCTTGCATTTAGCCGTTTTGAAAGAGTGAGAAAAACGCTGCGATGCAGCGGGGAAAAAGAGCGCAGCATTCGATCTATAATTTACGGAAAAACAGGACCCCTGCTACAAAAGAGCCAAAGGAGACCCACAGAAAGGGAGGCAAAGCTAAGAAAAACTTGAAATATGCTCTACCTGTGGTACAGGGAGCTATTACGGAGTTTTTCCCTGTTAACCCCCCCCCTGAGACCAATTCAACTACAATTGAGGAGACGACTGAACTGGCAAATATAGGAGGCACCTCTCTAAATTCTTCCAACTTTGATGATATTGACAATAATTCTCTTTTGGATCTGTGTTTGACGATTCAGAGAGGGATGCAGACACACACGCCACAGATAACATCTAAAGTCTCTTCGCCCCTGAAAGAAAATAACATGAATATTGATTCAGGGGGACATAATATAGTTGGAAGTGGGGAACGTCTATCCCTCTCCCCGAACCTTGCAATTGCCTCAATGGAGGACGAGCCGGACCACGAGATGGTGGAGAGCACTGGTTCCCAATCCAATGCTACACAGTTAGCTGAGCTCCAAACGTCTGTAGCCTCCCTCCAATTTGCTTTGAAGATACTACTACAGATGACGGGACGTATCCTATCTAATACCAATTCTATCTCCTCGACATTAAACTCGAAGGATATACTGCGAGAAGAAACTGAAGTTAATCTATCGGACGCTCTCTTAATAGCCGAGGAGATGGAAGAACAAGCTGACGAGAAGGTGAGGGAAATGGTGCATGGGACACCTCATAGTAACATTCTAATTGAAGATACTCCCACAGAGACAGAGGAACAAGATTTGGAACATCGTCCCCAACCCCCCCTCACGCGTAAACAACGAAGATTGGCCAGAAAGGCCCTTAAAAATAAGTCAGCCATAATACATGCCCCATCTCCTACGGCAGGGTCAGGACCTATATTCGAAACTCGCTCAAAAAAAGCCAGGAAAAGACAGACGAGAGCCGCCCTGCGAGCAGCAACAAAAAAAGGTCCGCTTACAGATTGGTTAATCCCTGAAGATAAGTCCCAGGGCATGGACCTAGAGGAAACTGCATTAGAGGACTCGGGGCGTGTCTGTGAAGTAAGCTCGCCCTCCCACCTTGAGCCTGCTCCGGAGACACGGTCCTCGGAGGACCAGACTGAACATGCTCTCTTGGAACAGCAGAAGCTAGTGCCTGAAATCAAGACTAATCGCTTATGCTTCATTAAGAATCTGTATCCTAAGAATAAGAACTCCTGGTTGGCACGCTCTGAGTTATTAACTCGGCTATACCACATTCCACAACTTTGTATTTTAAAATCTGACGATTTTCTTTTTATCGAACCTCTATCAGGTCCTAATCCTAATGTATCTGCCCTACATTGTTCTTTTTTTAATATTGTGCAATTATTGAGAAAATATAAAGAAGAACTGAGAGCGGTGGATATTGATATTGATGTGGACCCGCAAGAGAAGGATCTCTCAGTAATCTCTGAGGAACCAGTTGGGATATCATCTTCTAGTAATGAGTGCAATACAGGAGTAGGAGATAGTCCTTTATTGGTAGAAGTACAACTAGCACTCAAGTCCTTGTTAGATTCCTTACCCCAGCTGTTGCAAAATCATTGATATCTATCATTACTTTCATGGAACTGCAGAGGTTTTTCACATCTTTTGAGGACAGATGGTTCTTCTGCCTTCCTATCGCAACATAGCTATATTTGTCTGCAGGAAACATGGTCATTAGACTCTTTAGTGTTAGATGGTTTTGTTATACATCAATCACCTGCGAAACGAGGCTGTAAGGGCCGCCCTTTTGGTGGCCTACTGACGGGGGTTACCAACACTATGAAGTCCCGGAAAATACAGTGTAAAGCTGAAGACCAGTTATTGGCGGTGGAAGTAGAATATCCTACTGAAAATGGTAGTAGTAGATTTCTACTAATTAATCTATATAACCCTCCCGGAGCAGTAATAAGGGACACCTTACATGAGGCCATACAGGATTTACTGTCTACCTGGACATTAAGAACTAGTAATGTTGCTATCACTGTTGTGGGGGATTTTAATTGCCACATGTCTGACGACACTCTTATACCCACCAATCCAGGTCTTAGTGCGAAGTGTTTGATGACCCATAGTAAGAGGGAGAATGAAGGACTTGGGTGGTTACAATTGTTCGAAACCTGGGACTTGGCGATGATTAACGGCTGCACTTTTGGGGACAGACCTGGGAAGCATACTTGGGCAAATGGATCTTCACTTAGTACATTAGACTATATATTTATGAGTTCATAAAAAACCCTTGGCTTGGAAGGTTTGGTCTAAACTGGCGACATCCGATAGTGGTAAAAAACTGAATGTCGTAAACGTAAGTAGTCCAATAGGTCCTTAGAGTCGCGTCTCACCAAGTCGGGGGTTTAGCCAAGTACAAGACCCCTTGCTGAATAGTATGAAGTATAGGTGACCTGGAAGGAGACTGCGCCTGATTCTTGCACACAAGACTTATTTTTTTATTTTTTATTTTTTATTTTTTATTTTTCAGAAAATTGCCCTTAACGTTGATGACACGTGTTTCGGTCCTCCAAGGACCTTTTTCAGATCAGGGCTATTGATTAGTCTTAATCATAATAAAGTCATAAAAAGACAAAAAATAAACACATAAACAATCACAAAGGAAAATATGTGCATGTATCCAAAAAATAAAGTAACGGTTTGAGTATTGAAGTTAGATCAGCATAGAAAAATAAACATTTTTAGGTGAGATGCATACACACAAAAGTACATAGATGTAAAAAATAAAAATAAAAATAAAAAGCCAGACAATAAATGGATGGGGAAAAAGGGTAGGAGAGAAAGGGTGAGATTCAAAGAAAGATAAGTACAAAATCTCCATTAGTTATTGTACACAATAAATTAGTAAATCAAGCAATTTGTAATGGTCATTGTATGTCTCAGAAAAAAAGTGGAAACATATTACCTTATGGTCATGTAAGAGGCCCCTGTCACATAATGTGAAAGATGAGCTTCCATATGTCATTGGGATAAATCCCTGAAAAAGCAAAAATAAAAAAATTATAATATAATGAATAAACTCTTATCTTACCCTAATATAAAGCTCAAAAAATGAAAAAAAATGAAAAATGCACTGGGTATTGGGTTACCAAATAGCGTGTGTTCTTGAATATTGAGGATTATTAGTTGAAAACAAAATTACACGTGAAAAAATTAGCTTCGCACTCCTAATAACTGATGGTACGCTTTCGCGTGTGAAAATATACGTGGATAGACGTATTTCACGTATGAGTACTTGCAAAGTAATCCCGCGTGAGAAAATATGATGCAATGACAGGATCCTGGTGCCTTAAATATTAACCGCGTGTGAATGTCAACCCGTAAAATCGTAATGCTGGCTTGCCACGTATACTGAACTCGAAGCGCACAAACGCGTGCGCGATAATCCATGTTGAAGCGTAAAAGTACATCTATACAGTTATAATACGCACATTCGCGTGCGCGTGAAAAAATTGCTCTTATCTCATCTGACCGCGTGAAATTGTGATCGCGTGAAATCTTAATTATGGATAGAGACGTATTCTATAATGGATGCGCACGATCGCGTGCGCCTATTACATGATAAAGCGTTAGAGTAGTTTTATACAGGGTGAATATGCACATTCGCGTGCGCGTGAAATTCCAGAATCTTAGCGTGAAAACGTGGTAGTCGATTCACACGCGTTCGCGTACGCGAAAATCGCATGAGAATGTGGATGCGTGAAAATTAAGACGCTCTCTTACCTGCTGTTCAGATTAAGCGCGTACAATCGCAAAGTTGCTACAAGTCTCAAGGGGGCGCCATTATGCGTCCTCCCTGTTGTTTTATATGTTGCTAAGGGAACAATTCTCATAGAATGTCCTTCCTTCATGTTTAGTCGTATGTTCACTGGTGGCCATATTGTAATGGAGTGAAAATGCCATAAAGGTATATGTTGAGTGGCAAATTATGAAGTAATATGTATTCAGATAAAGTCTGCACGTCATGAACTTTTGATATTATTATCAAAAAAGGCAGAATTGCAGAGAAAAAACATATGTGTAAGTGTATGAATGGAATAATGTCTTAATAAGAAAGGCAATAATATGGAATAGTGTACATGGACTGGTAAGAATGTTACTCTTCATTATAGTTACCACATAGTTGTAACTATAAAAAGGACACCATTTCATTATCAGAATTAAGTCCAAGTACTGTTGAATTGAATTTGCAAATCATTTTCGCCTCAGTTTGTCTGAGTCTCTTTTCTCTGTCACCTCCACGTCTTCCAAGGGTAACATTTTGAAGGCCAATGAACTTAATGTCAGCTTTGTTATCCAATTGATGTTTCTCTTGCCAATGACAGGCAAGAGGCAGTCTAGGGTCCTGGCTTCCAATTTTGGCAAGATGTTCACGTACTCTAGTCCTGAGTTCCCTGATGGTGCTTCCAATGTATATTAATTTACACACACATACAATCGCATAAACCACATATTTTGTCCTACAGTTTATAGATTGCTTGATTTTTATAGTCTTATTATTGCTGCCCTTGAAACAATCAGTTTTTTCATGTGCATATTTGCAAATGGTGCAAGTTCCACATTTCCTGAAGCCATGGGTAGATTGTAGCCAATTCGATGTTCCCTCTGGTAGGTCTGGTAAGTCTGAAGGGCTTAGTTTGTTTTTTAGTGTCTGTGCTCTCTTAAAGATGATTCTTGGTTTGTTGTCAATAAAATTAGAAATATGGTCATCCAATTTCAAGAGATTCCAGTGTTTGGCCAATATTTTTCTCACATGTTTGTGGTCGTTACCAAATTTAGTGATGAATCCTATGGTGGATGGCTCCACAGATCTGTTCTTACTAGCTAGAGTCTGTTCCTGAGTTAGTTGTAGACTTTTATCCAATGCCTTAGCGACACAATTGTTTGAATATCCTCTTGCCAGAAATCTTGATTGTAGAAGCCTACATTCTTTCTCAAAGTATTCTTTAGTCTGACAGTTTCTTCTTGCTCTTATAAATTCACCTGCTGGTATGTTGAGAATCGTTGTTCGATGATGGCAACTAGTAGCATGTAAGGTGGCATTGACCTCCGTAGGTTTACGAAATGTGCGCGTTTTTATCTGGTTCTGTTCAATATATATTGTGAGGTCCAAAAAATCAATACTATTAGCATCGCAGGCACCCGTGAATTGCATACCCATTTCATTAACATTGATTCTGTTTAAAAATGCCGTGAATTCTACTTCTGTGCCTTTCCATAGTATCAACACATCATCAATATATCTTAACCAATACATAAGATCCTTCTGATACACTTTATCCTTGTATATGAATGAATCCTCAAACAGTCCCATGAAGAGGTTTGCTAGGGCAGGGGCATATTTGGTGCCCATAGCAACCCCTCTTGTTTGTCTATAAAAGTTCATGACGTGCAGACTTTATCTGAATACATATTACTTCATAATTTGCCACTCAACATATACCCTTATGGCATTTTCACTCCATTACAATATGGCCACCAGTGAACATACGACTAAACATGAAGGAAGGACATTCTATGAGAATTGTTCCCTTAGCAACATATAAAACAACAGGGAGGACGCATAATGGCGCCCCCTTGAGACTTGTAGCAACTTTGCGATTGTACGCGCTTAATCTGAACAGCAGGTAAGAGAGCGTCTTAATTTTCACGCATCCACATTCTCATGCGATTTTCGCGTACGCGAACGCGTGTGAATCGACTACCACGTTTTCACGCTAAGATTCTGGAATTTCACGCGCACGCGAATGTGCATATTCACCCTGTATAAAACTACTCTAACGCTTTATCATGTAATAGGCGCACGCAATCGTGCGCATCCATTATAGAATACGTCTCTATCCATAATTAAGATTTCACGCGATCACAATTTCACGCGGTCAGATGAGATAAGAGCAATTTTTTCACACGCACGCGAATGTGCGTATTATAACTGTATAGATGTACTTTTACGCTTCAACATGGATTATCGCGCACGCGTTTGTGCGCTTCGAGTTCAGTATACGTGGCAAGCCAGCATTACGATTTTACGGGTTGACATTCACACGCGGTTAATATTTAAGGCACCAGGATCCTGTCATTGCATCATATTTTCTCACGCAGGATTACTTTGCAAGTACTCATACGTGAAATACGTCTATCCACGTATATTTTCACACGCGAAAGCGTACCATCAGTTATTAGGAGTGCGAAGCTAATTTTTTCACGTGTAATTTTGTTTTCAACTAATAATCCTCAATATTCAAGAACACACCTATTTGGTAACCCAATACCCAGTGCATTTTTCATTTTTTTTCATTTTTTGAGCTTTATATTAGGGTAAGATAAGAGTTTATTCATTATATTATAATTTTTTTATTTTTGCTTTTTCAGGGATTTATCCCAATGACATATGGAAGCTCATCTTTCACATTATGTGACAGGGGCCTCTTACATGACCATAAGGTAATATGTTTCCACTTTTTTTCTGAGACATACAATGACCATTACAAATTGCTTGATTTACTAATTTATTGTGTACAATAACTAATGGAGATTTTGTACTTATCTTTCTTTGAATCTCACCCCTTCTCTCCTACCCTTTTTCCCCATCCATTTATTGTCTGGCTTTTTATTTTTATTTTTATTTTTTACATCTATGTACTTTTGTGTGTATGCATCTCACCTAAAAATGTTTATTTTTCTATGCTGATCTAACTTCAATACTCAAACCGTTACTTTATTTTTTGGATACATGCACATATTTTCCTTTGTGATTGTTTATGTGTTTATTTTTTGTCTTTTTATGACTTTATTATGATTAAGACTAATCAATAGCCCTGATTTGAAAAAGGTCCTTGGAGGACCGAAACACGTGTCATCAACGTTAAGGGCAATTTTCTGAAAAATAAAAAATAAAAAATAAAAAATAAAAAAATAAGTCTTGTGTGCAAGAATCAGGCGCAGTCTCCTTCCAGGTCACCTATACTTCATATTTATTTATGAGCCCCGAGATGCAATCCAAAGTAAGGGATATGTGGGTTAAGCCTAATGGATGGAGTGACCATGCTGCGCTGCATTGCTCAATATCTATACCGATCCCCCTCACTCCCCTAGCACATATTGGAGATATTCAATCTAATTGTTCAGGAACTAGAATTATATGGTCAGAGAAAAACATCAGAGCGGCTTCTGAAGCTCTCAAACCTTCCACCATACAGGGCCTTTATGATTTTCACGATATGACGATAAACGAAATTAAAAACTGGATATCGGGCTTTTCAGTCCACCATGCTTCAGCCAAAAAGGGCCACATGTTAAAAACGGGAGGCACTTTACCCCCTTTTAACAGAAAAATCAGAGATGCCAAGAGAGGGCTCAGAAGAGTGATCCGTGGCTTAAAATCTTTAAATCTTTCTGAAACACAGTACCGAGAGAAATTAAAAACTGCTAAAACTCTATATAGAGCTGAGATCAAAAATATCAAGAGAATAGAGCGAAATAACAGGGATCAGCGACTCATAACTACGATTTGTACTAGGAACTCACGTAGCATTTGGGCACTTCTCAATGAGAATAGAGGGAAAGCTAAAGGCCCTATGGTCAACCCAATTGACGAGAATGCATGGGTTGAGTTCCTATTAAATCGTAATACGAAAGAAGAGGAGTCTTGGAGTATATCTATGGAGAAGGCCCCGATCATTCCCCCTTTTGATGTCTCTTCGGAGGCAATCCTCAATAAAATTGCCTCCCTTAAGTCTTCGAGAGCCCCTGGCCCTAATGGGCTAGCGAATATTGTGATCAAAAATAATTCTGTATTCTGGGCAGAGTTATTTTCCTTACTCTTTAATAAGATCCTAGCCCAGGGAACTATCCCTAGTTCCTGGCAAACTGCCATTCTTATTCCAGTATTCAAAAAAGGTAGGCGCTCAGACCCTAACAACTATAGGCTTCTATCTATGTTAGATATCACAGGGAAACTCTTCGCCTCTTTACTACTAACTGAGCTGCAAAAATGGGTTGATAATACTAATATACTTAGCAGATTTCAATGCGGCTTTAGACGGGATTTTTCTGCATCTCATAATTTACTGGTAATGGACATATTACGCACTAGAGCGCTTAGTAAAGGACAGCCCCCGTTGTATGCCCTCTATATTGATTTTAAGGCCGCCTTTGATTCCATCCCTCGTGAGCGGCTCTGGGCCAAGTTGGAAACAATGGAATGCCCTTCAGGATTATTATACTATCTTAAATTACTCCATCATGACACCTCGGTGTGCCTTAGACTTAATCAAGAGGGCAATACTACTAGAAATGTGTCTCAAAATAGGGGGGTTAAGCAGGGCTGTGTTACAGCACCGCTTATTTATAACTTATATGTCTATGACATCCCCGCGGTACTTACAGATGTGGACAATTGCCCACCAAAATTGGGGGATGTACTGTGTGCCGTTTTGGCCTATGCTGATGATCTGGTAGTCCTAGATAACACTATAGGTGGCCTTAAGCGCTCGGCACATATTCTTTAGGACTATGCTAGGACCAATGGTTTGTCCATTAATCTGGATAAAACTAAAGTACTCAGATTCACCAGGAAAAGGGTAACCCGTGTAAATTTGGTGGTACATAAAAATCTTATCCTCTATGCCCCTTCTTACCGATATTTAGGAGTGGAAATAGAACCATTAGGTGACTATACACTATGCAAACAGGGGCGGACCACTCGTGCATTACAAGTAATTTCATTAGTTTCATCTTTTACTAACAAGCAGGGTGGTTTCACTCTATGGGGGACTCGCCATCTTTATATGCAAGTCTTTGTCCCTATGGTTATATATGGCATCGAGTCGCTGTTAACAGTTGATTTAGAGTGGCTTCAAGTGATCGAGGGCAAGTTCTGGAGACGCATGTTGGGTCTTCCCCCGGGGGTGCCGATGGCTGTGGTAAGATTGGAATTGGGCCTTCCTTCATTGAAAGCTTTGATATTGAAAAAAAGAGCTGGGTTTTATCTGAAGATAAGTGGTTCCTCTAATCCATTATTGTCGGTTATTCAGCAGGAACTAACTAAAAAACATACTACCTCACCTTTTTATAAAGATATGAGTAAATTCTTTACCGACATTGGCTGGACTCATAGAGGGGCTTGTGTATCTAATGAAACTTTAAATGCACTTGAGAAAAAAGTAGAACTTTGGGATTGGTTAGAAAATTTCTCCCACTTGAGTAGTCTCAAGTCATATAATTTTGTGAAATACCAAACATATCAGTTTATGAAACCACAGGCCTATTTATATCTCTGCCCTACCAGAAGACTCCGACGATTTATTATTCTGTTCCGGTTGGAACAATTGCCTACTCTAACTAATAGAGGAGCTTGGAATAATATCCCTTCTAATGAGCGGACATGTCGGCTTTGTAAATCTTTATCGTGTCCAGAAACAGCTAGGCATCTTTTGACGCAATGCCAGGCCATGAAGGAGCCGATTATAAACTTCTTGGGTGAATTTGTGCATGATCTATTAGCCATCCATGAACTGTCGTTCTGGCATTACTGTACCAACACTTGCAACATGCACCTATTCATAGCACTTTATAATGTCTGGCAACAGACTGAATTAGGCTTAGGTCTCTAATTAGATCTGAATAATAACTGCCTAGTCATCTGCTTATTTTATTATATTTCAAATTTAACATGTATTGTACACTGATGAACTTATGATTTTTGAAATGGTTTTAATATTTGATGTTGATATATATGGTTTTATGTTTATGTTGTGTTTGTAAATGAAATATGTGTAAAGTTTGAATTTATTTTCAATCTATATCACATTAAAGAATTTGATTTGATTTAAACAAGCGACCCACCATACTGAATGGTCTAGAACACAACAAGTGTATTGTGCCTCTTGCAGTGGTGTCCAGTCTTGTATTGTTATGGGGTTGTTCATATCAGGCAATATGAGGAGAAAGAAGCCATTCCTTGAAATGAGGATGCATAACTTAAGAGAGCTCGCATCATGATGTCACTAGGGTGAGGAGCATCTGGGTCTGCAGGAGTATGGGCAGGGTCACCTGAAGGAATTATATTCAGAGCATGTGAGAACCATCTCCAGAGTCTGAAGGTAATTTCTCTAGAGCTGGATTAATCTGTGCTTTCTTAAACAGATTTGGAACTCATCCCCATTGGAAGGAGCAACCCCCTTCTTAGGCCCGGGATGAGTGGGCTTGAAGACCATGGCATCACACCCGTTTCCTGTGTGTATATATCTGCATATCTCTCTGGGGCCAAGATGAACATCCTTCATCAGCCGCTTGCCCCTTGGAGCCCTGAGAACCCTGATTGTTTGGGAACCCCGTTATAGATGTCCATATTTCGGAGGCTAAGCCTGAAATAGAGCTATTTACTGCTCGAGCCACAGCGTTGGATATGGAGCCGTTTAAAAATGAGACTGTCCCTGGAGGCTAAGGTAGCACTTCCTCATTCTCCTCATATATATATCCTATATTGCTGATCTTCCTAATATGGTGTTTGTAATGCACTGTGCTTAATGTCTGTGTTTGTACTATCTGCTAACTTTACAAGGAATTTGACATGTTCTGGGGCCCTTCAAGGCACAATGGTTTTCTCAAAGCAGCCCTGTGGGTCATGTGCATGCGGGAGCCACAGCTCCAAGCTCCTGAATCAATGAATAGAAGTGCAGGACAACGCTCCTCCCAGCGCCATCTGTGTAGCTACTGTAGTGCACACACTGTGTAACGCCACTGACTAAGTACAGAACACAACCTTGTTTACTCATACACAATGCAACCTGTAATAACTGAAATGAAATATACTTAACATTGAGTGCTGCAAAAGCAAAACAAGGTGAAGAAAGATGGTTTGTATGAGGGATGTAGAAGACCTCCGGCAATTATACGGTCTGGAGAATTGCTATGATTACTTATTGGTACTCTTTAGTAGTCCTAGTCCTACTCTTCAGCATCATTATATTAACTTCTGAGATCCCAGAGTCCCTGGCAGGACCCCTCCCCCACCTTCTTACACCTCTGCCTTCTCCCCTCTTGGAGGTATAAATACCTCCTCCTTATCCACTATCCCTAGTTTTAATTTACCCACCAGGATCATAATTTATAATTGTTTTTTTATAACACGCTTAATGCCGAAGAGGTTTCTAAACGCAGACCCGGACCCGGGATTCAAACCTGTGTGGCTTGCGTTGTCCAAGAAGAGCGATTTGCCACTGAACTACACTACCTGGATAATAGGTCCCTCCACCACCCTCGTGCTTGGGAGTATTAAATAGAGGTGTGGGAGCCAGAGGCAACGCAAGCCTAGTTAGGCCAAAAACCCGACTCTTGCTCGACATGAGTGCCTTTGTGAAAGAAGAGCCTAACTGGAGCAGAGCCAAGCATCACCTCCCCAGCTGTTACATTCACAAACTAAATTAAAGAGATACTGGCATCCAGTGACAGTTAAACTGTCTGCATTGTATGTGTTTATCTCTTGCCAGGAAGTGCATGTTGGTGCAAAACTAAAGATGGTGTGGGAGCATGTGTGGTATGAAACAACATTGCAAACTGCAACCAGCAAAACCTGCTGCCACAGTTGATCAAGCTATGCATTTCTGGGCACATCTCTCTACTTAAATTGGTCATATGTTCTTTGACTGCCACAATTCGGATCACTTAGAAGTGATTCTGTAAAATGTGCACCACACAAAAAGCCCCACTTGAATATAGTGTATTAAACTAGTGTTTGCTTCAAACATGATAAAAGTATTGTGTAGTAATCTGCTTTCAGTGTGACATCATCTCTTGGAATGTTGAGTGGAATGTTAGTGTGCAGGGTTCTGAGAGTGACGGTTGGAGTTAGAGGAGAAGAGTGAGCTGAGAAGATGGGTGTGGGGGTGAGCCCGGTGTTTTCCATTGTCATCTTTTGTCCCCTACCATCCCTGTGTCTTGAGGAAGAGTACTGGACATGGACAATAAAGGAACCTGTAACTTACCTGAAGTACTGGAGGTCCACTTTGTTACACTGGCGACGAGGATGGGATGGTAGGTGGACTGCCTTCCGTATGGCGCTGCTGGGGGGGGTGCAGCACTCCTGGAACACCGCCCCCGTATGGTCCCCCCACACCCAGGCGGGCCTGTGTCCTTTTGGCCGAGAGTCGAGATTGCTGTCATCGGTGAGGTCCGCGCCTGTGACGCCTCGTTAGTTTGTGGACAGTATTAATGCGGAGGAGCGGGCCCGGCTGTTGGTGGTTGCCGCTCACTCGGAGCGCGACTATTGTGCTGCAGAATCGGCAGGAGAAGGAGCGTTCCTCAGTCCGGCTGGAGGAGGCCCTGCCGTGTTGCGTTGAACCAGGAGGGGGAAGCGGCTCCTGAAGAGCACCAAAGTGTGGGCGTTGAGCTGCGGAGGAGGAGGCTGCGTTCGGCAGCGTGGCGCAGAGGATTATTTCCCCGCCGTTCCCCCTTATGGCACTGCGGCGAATTTGTAGTGGTGTTTCCCTTGATGTGTGGGCAGGACATGTTCCCGCGGTTCGTGTTGTTTGCGGTGCCGGCTCCTGCTGTGGCGTCGGTGGGCGGAGCGGCATCGTGTCATGATCCCGCTCTTCATCCGGCATGTGGACAGCTGTCCGTGGTCGCGGTCTGGAGGAAGGAGGAGGCGGTCCCGTCTCAGTCGAGGGATCGAGCACTTGCCTGCGCTCCATTCAGGATGCGCCTGATGTCGATGAGGCAGCAGTCCCCGAGGTGTTGCCTGGCCAGTGCTTCCTTTATTGTGGTGACGTCACAGTTGGGGGCGCTGCTCCTACAGCAGTCACGTGATCCTTGGTTGTTGTGCCTGCGCGATCAAACAGTAATGGTGACGTTTCAGCTGGAAGAGGCTTGCCCAGTTACAACCAAAGGTCGCGGACGTTGGTTTCCTGCGTTACAAGCCTCGTTTCCAGCGGGCCCTAAGGAAGCAGGAACTCGCCAGGGAGTGGGTGTGTTCGGAACACCCCATATGTACGTGGATGCCTATGAACTGCCTTATGTTGCACATATGAGTGCCGAATGGACGTGGCTACAGCTGCATACTTGTAAGGAAAAAAAAAAAAGAAAAAAACAACAAGTCTGTGCCGGGAGGTACTTCTGGAGAGGAGAACATGTATCCTGACAGCTGTTATGACGGCCCCTTTTGGTGGTGACGTCCAGGAGTTCCATATTATCTGACATTTTATCTTGGTCAGGTTAGTGTTTTGGGCCGTGTGCATGAGTATGGGTGCATGTTATGTGTAGTGGCCCATGTAACCTGTAGGGTATCAAGCGCCTTAGTTTAATCCTGTGGGGTGCCCTTAGTTAGTATGTTATTGAGGCCGTTGTTTGTTTCCTGTGGTGTCACTGTGTTGTGGCCCTGTGGGAAATCTGTACCCTAGCATAGAGGGCTCGGGGTGGTCCCTTTTTGAAATTGAAGGGTTGGTGTGGGAGGTTTGTAATTAAATGCTCTTCGGAGGTGTACTGATTAACCACCATTTGGAAGTTATCCCTGTTGATGTAGATTGGGGTGCGTTCTTACTTGAAGTAAAAGTGTAGCGTCTAGAATTTTCATGGACTGAAGGGTGGTGGTCCACGTGTCAACCTTCATTGGGAACAATGATTTCAAGCAAGCAACAGTGACATTGCCTTTGCACACATTTTTAGTGCTATTTACATCTGAGGACTGTGCAGGGGGGGTCATCATTTAATATTAACATGTTTTGTGCAATGTTTTCAACATGTGTTGTGCAATTGTTTCCAATATTGACATGTGTTTTATGATGCCTGCATTAATGCTTATTGCTATGTCATGTTGCGTATAATAAATGTTATCAGTGTTTGGTCCGGTAGTGCACTGTATGAGTGAGTGCGAGTGTTCTGGCGCAATTGAGGTCAAGTGTTTTCAACTGCAATTGGTTCTTAGTGCCTGGCATTGTTTGTGCTAGGGTGGGTCACTATGTTGCGTGTGTTGTTGATCTCTTGACTTTTGGTTGTATCTACCTGTGTGGTTTCAGGTTAGGTGTCTTGGAGTGAGGTGTGATTATGGTCTTGGGTGCCTGGTCTTTCCAGGGTGGGTCACTTTAGATGTTCTTAGGTGCCTGGTCTCTCCAGGGTAGGTCACTTTAGATTTAGTATCTCCATCATTACTGTGGTTATGAGTGCCTGATAGTTCAGGTTTGGTCACTGTAGCCTGTATGTTGTGGTCATTAGTGCCGGGGCTTTAATCAGGGTAAGTCACTTTTGACGGAGTTTATACTCAGGACAGTTGTTGCTGTAGTGATACATAGCGTTGTTATCTATGATTTGATCGCTATGCCTGAGTTGAGTGTATCATATTGGACGAGGTGGTGTTCTATATTTTGCTTTGCCAGTGTGCTTCCTGATTCCATGTATGGTATGTCAGGTTGTCTCCTGGTGTGTTTGAAATGGATTTTGTGGTTAGAGGGAATGGCCAACGGTTTTATGCAGAGTAGCAGCGTGGTGTTGTGGTTCTTCCCCATACTGTTGTCAAAGTGGTTTAAGTGGTCCCTCGGTTTGTTGGCATTTGTTGTTGCTTCCTTTGGGGGCGGTTGGTTAGCGCTTGGAGGGGCAGCTCTGAGACTTTGGGGTGGCAGACCGAAGTGGAAGGTGATTTGTGCTAAGGTGGCTAGGTTGGTTAGGCATTAGTTGTGTTAGTGTTAACTAACAATAGTTTGGCTAGGGGTGGCAGCCCTAGGTCCTGAGGGGCAGCTCGGGACTGGCGTAAGTGCTTGTTTTTTATTTTTGTGGCCTCGAGGTGTGACCGAGGGGGTGGTGTTGTCTTGTTTTGGTTGCATGCCGTTGGAAAACATTTCCTTCTTGGTCCGTTGGTGTCCAGTTAATGCTGTCCTTTTGTTGGATTTCCGTTTTGGTTTTGCCAGAGGTTCTACACATAGGCGGCCGCTGTGTTGTGGCATTTCTGGTAGCGTGGTGTCTTGGGGTGTTAAGGTCCCGTGCTGGTCACAATACCTTGTCATTTTTTTTTTTGTCTTCCCTGGAAAGCGTTGGCGTAGTATTTGGCTTTTGTGTTTCTAAGGGGGGGAGATGTGTAGTAATCTGCTTTCAGTGTGACATCATCTCTTGGAATGTTGAGTGGAATGTTAGTGTGCAGGGTTCTGAGAGTGACGGTTGGAGTTAGAGGAGAAGAGTGAGCTGAGAAGATGGGTGTGGGGGTGAGCCCGGTGTTTTCCATTGTCATCTTTTGTCCCCTACCATCCCTGTGTCTTGAGGAAGAGTACTGGACATGGACAATAAAGGAACCTGTAACTTACCTGAAGTACTGGAGGTCCACTTTGTTACATATTGATCATTTATAATGGGCACACCACTGGCTGAAGTACCCCTTAACTTGCTCATTCCTCTGCCACTTATGAACAATGTTTCTCTCCTAATGGAAAAGTGAAATAGATGATGTACTGCACTGCGTGGTGGGCAAGTGGATTTGACCCTACCAAGAACATTTCTTCTACTTCTCTCTGTTCATGGAGCAGTGGCCATAAGATATCGACATGCTACCCAGTTTGTAAATGAGGTGGTGGGAGGTTACAGTAGTCTTGGGCAAGGGGGATGCTTGCTTAGACATGAGGCTTTTCTCCTGACACACGGCTCTTTAGTTTTTGTCCTCAATCTCCCACCGTCCATGACATATGGGTGCTGCTTGTTTCTCTCACTTGTGCCCGCTGAGAACTGAGGATCGCTCCCCAGGGGCCTGATTCGCAGAGCATTTCCCTATGGAATTGCGTCATTCTAAAACACTTCTGTGAATCGGGCCCCCAGTGTTTAAGCCAGCTAGAAGCTGTGTACAACAAGAGCTCTAAATCTGTGCAAAGTAATAGCTGCCATTTTCGTGCAGTTTTGCAGTTGTGTTTGTAAGACTTGAAAGAACAGTTGCAGGGGCATGTTTAGGCCACCATTACTTTGCATGTTGGTACAGTATCAGGTAATATTATCCCCACCAATAATATCGCCATATATATGGTCGTGGAATAAGGCCATAGGCGATATTATTAGTGGGGATAATTTATGGGGTAAATGGGACTGGGGGCTGCGGGGGTGTCCCCCGCTCATGTTAAAAAATATGGGGATTGCTGGGGTGTGCCCTGCAGGTTTCATGGGTCAATATTGCTGCAAAAAATATGTCTCTTTTCTTGTATGCCGTTATTTGTGCGGGGATATTAACACATGGAACCGCTGGTACATATAAAGCTCCAGTTATGATGGTGAAAATAAAGTTTTAATCACTCCTTTTCTAACATAAGGTTTGACAAATTTGGCATTTGGTGTTTAGTGTGATTTGTGTCCTTTACGTCATCTTTATGGCCCAGAGCATTGTTTTAGCTCCTTAAAATCATACATTAATACACATTTGGATCAGCTAGCGATAAGAAGATTTGCGGTTAAGTGTCTAAAGTGCAGATCAGGATCAAATATCATCTTACAGAAAGTGTGTGACCTCTGGACAAATCATTTAATATCACTGTCAAAATTGAGATGCCAGGTATACGTTTCCTTCTATTGAGACAGGGAGATGGGACATCCGGAATGGGTTTGTTTTGTGGGGGCAGATGGGGTGTCTGGTAGGTATTGGATTTTTGGTGTGGGGGTGGAGGAGGTAGGTATAGTTTTGTGTTTCAGGTTGGGGGGGCAGATGACGGCAAGGTATGCATCTTTTGCGGGCTGGGTCAGCATATGCATTTTAGAGCCAAGCCAGGCACAGTGGCTCTGCTTTAGCTCGGATATACCTGTGAAATCTTTGGCTCCCCCAGCTCTAGTATTGAACTGATACATTATTGTAGCTGGACCTTGTCCAGAGGGGCATGCCCGCCTTTGGATATTTTTGCATAGGCCACGGAAATGACCAACCAGATCCACCTGCTGATAGTCGCCACCAAGGCCATGTGACCCACACTCAGTTGTCCAAACGGCACCAACAGGCTGTCTGTCTTTCTGACGGTCTATGTACACTGCAGGTATTCAAGAGCAGTCTTCTGACTCTCCAAACAATGCCAGGCCACTTCCTCCAGGGAGGATGGATTCTGAAAGAAGTCAGGCAAAGCATCATCCGGGGACCTGTGAAATGTGGACACAACCTTGGGAAGAAACGCTGGATCACATTGCAGTTTAAGAGCATCCAGCAAGACCGTAAAATATGGCTTGGACCAGGAAAGAACTCCTATCTTCCCTTACCTACAAGCATATGTAGTGGCTATAAGAAAGGTAGCCTTCAGGGTTAAGAACTTGATATCGATTGATGTCTGAACCGAGGACCACACCAAAGGAAGTTCCCAAGTAGGAAACCTGCCAGGGATGAGATAGGGTGAAACTCCTGAGCAGCTTACCCACCATGCACTCTCCCGCCTCGTCTGAGACCCAGTGCTCTCTAAAAGCCCTAATGGCCACCACTAGGCCCACAGGATAGATGCAGACAACTTCTGGTGGAAACCATCCAGTAGAAATTGCAACACTGAAGGAAGACCACACTCTAGGGCTGACAACCCAAGCTACTCAAACCAGGCCCTGAAAATATCTAATGCCTCTAATAACATTTCAGCGTAGTTGGACGCCTACATTTCTGCAAAGACAACGCCACCGGCACAAAACTTCCCAAGTTCATGAAACCCCTCCTTTAAATCTCCTGACCAACCAGTCAATTGCATGCCCCTGCAGAACACCTTTCTACAAACTGTAAGGAAGGCACGGTATCAACAGTAAGATAGACACAAGTGACCACAGTTCGAGGGTGTTTATTGAACTTCAAATAGGGATTGTAAAACACCTATCTAATCCTAAATCTAAAGATGGGAGCAAGCTGCGACCATCAAATAATAATAACGCAGTCCTAGTGGTGTCTTGCCAAAACAAAAGGGCCTATACTAATAAACCTATTGCCAATCCTTACCTCGAAATACAAATAGTGTGGCAAACAATGTCATGCAGAAGAAAGAAGTTTTCAAGAGATTATATTTCAGGCTATTTAGGCAGTTGGCCTCCCTTCCCACGTTTTTGGCATGGGACAAGGCGGCACACTGGAGTTTAGCACAGTCTCTGGCTTCTCGAGCACAAGGGTGCAGTTCAAACATTAGCATCAGGGCCTTCGGTGCCAAAGTCTCTGCCTTTCAAAGGGCCTAATTAGAAGTGGGGTGGTCTGGAAACAAGGGTGCCAGTAAGCTTACTTGCACCCTTGTTTCCGGACCACCACCCCACAAGTTTGTTTGCTGGGGCCATCCCGCTCGGCAGGACTCACCTGCCGGGCGGAGCAGCCCCAGTAAGCAGACTTTTCACGGAAGCACCGGCACAGTTAGAAACGGTGCCGGAGCTTCTAATTGGGAGTTACAAAATCCGGCACCTGTCTTCCTGCGCCGCCGGGACTTGTAATGTCCCAGTGGCACCGGGAAGTCAGGCACCGGATTCA
This sequence comes from Ambystoma mexicanum, assembly GCF_040938575.1. Taxonomy (NCBI): domain Eukaryota; kingdom Metazoa; phylum Chordata; class Amphibia; order Caudata; family Ambystomatidae; genus Ambystoma; species Ambystoma mexicanum. The sequence continues at coordinate 333,249,282 of NC_090925.1, read as the reverse complement.
GTGTTCAGGGTTGTCAGCAATGCGCTGGCCGCACCAGGGGGTTACTTCCAACCTTGTAATGAAGCCCAAAGTCTCTTCTTTCAGAGGGTCCGATGCAACAAACAAACAATATGTTATTTTATCTTAGGATTTCACACATACTCAATTTCTCAGGTGATTCATATTTGCCTCGGATCCCCCTCAGCTGGGCTCAGATTCCCTTTAACACAGTGCTCATAGGATTTCCATGTGTCCAATTTCTCGGGTGATTCACGGTTCATCCAGGATCCCCCTCCACCGAGCTCAGATCCGTTTTAACACAATGTTCAACCAGTTTCCCTCCGCGGGGCTCGTACCAATGTTTATTCACTTCAAGACAATCTTGCTTTAACCCAAAGCTTTTCAATTGATCTCCCTGGTTTGGGTTCGGACCAACATCTACTTTGTCATCAACTTTCTTGGGAGTATCAACATCGAAGACTTTCGATTGTGCACAAGATTTTGCTTGACCCATTTCAGGACCACTTCGATTCACAATTCATTGCCACTCTTTTGCTTTTGCCACCTTGCAGTTGGATACTTTACAGAGACCTTCGAATGAGCATGTACGCCGTGCCGGACCACTCAATCAAAGGTATCTTATCTTGGTTTCAAAGTTCAATCACTCATTTGTTGTTCAATTCTACTTGCGTTGGTTATCACATGTGTTTCATACACTGTTCGCTTCAGCGCTCACCATACAATGTTGCTGCTTGCAACCTTGGCTTCAACACAGACCGTTTTGGTATCCGTCTCCCCAACTCACCGGCTTTGTTGATTTCACTGGCGCTGCTTTGTTCTTGGAGCTAAGGACAGTACCATGGCAGCTGGTGATTCTCCCTGCCTTGATTATAGATGCGGGAGCCCCCCCGGATACATCCGACAGACAATGCAGGATTCTTCAGCCTGGTTTCCTGGTCTTGCGCTTTGTATTCTAGAGGTCTCGTGAAAGTAATGGTTCCATGTCGAAAAGGTCAACGGCACGTCCCTCCTTGCGATCCCCTTCTGTTTCGCAGTCTTTCTCCTCATTTTAAATGGCCATCTTTTGCCTTGTGTGCTTTGCGTCCCTCAGAGTGTGCTCTCGTGCTCCGCCTTTTATCCGTATGGGGAAGTGTAATGAAAGTCAGGTGTGCATGATGGTCAGTAATTGCCTGACCCTGCCTGACCATTGTATTGGGACACACCAGGTATACGGCACGGGTGTTAGTTCTTTTTTTCTCATAGCGAGCTGTCTGTAAGAACGTGTTTGTGTTGTGAAAGGGGGAGGATTGTGTTCCTAAGTATCCTACATGGTAGGATGGGGTAAAGATGTTACAGGGGAGGGAATATTGCGGCTCGCCCACTCCCAGTTCCTGAACACCCCTCACCCAGGTGATCCTCCCACACTGGTCCACCCCCAGGAACTGGATCCAAAAGCGATGGCAGTGTCCTGGCCACCTAGATGACAGATCCCCGGGGACTAGCGGGTGAGACACCTTCAGGTTTCTCACAAACCTCAGCAGAGGAGGCCAAAAGGGAATCTGCAACATTGGTGACACTGCCAGTTCACATAGAACTGGAAACCAACCTCTCCTCATCTCAGCCACTAAAACACAACCAGAATGGTGACCACGTGAGAGGACCTGATCTTCTCCAGAACTCTGGGAATCTGAGGAATCCGTAGAAAGGCATAAAGGGTGTCCTGGGCAACTCCAAACTTAACACATCTTCTTCCCTATTCCGCTGGGAATGAAATCTGAAACAAAATGTCCCCATCAGAGCTGTCTCTAGGGAGGAAAATAGATCCGAAATCAGAATCCCAAACCTGCAGCATATATTCTGGAAGGAGCCCGTATGTAGAGCCATAGCCTGGAAACATGGAAAACACCCGCTGAGACAACCTCCCACTGAGTTGTACAGACCCCTGATATGAGCCGCCTCTAGTGATACTAAGTGACCTTCTCCCCAGTGACCAATTTTCACTGCAAGAGTCCTCAGGGATCTGGACCCCATCCCTTTGTGGTTATGGGTGTATGCTACTGCTGCAGAATTGCCTGTTCTGATCAGAACATGCTTTTTGCCCCTAACCACTGAACAAGCCCGAAGGGCCCTGCCAATGGCTGCTAGCTCCGTCCAATTCAAGGATTGGGACGTCTCCTTTGGCCCCCACTGTTCCTGATGCATCAGATGGTGACACGTTGCTCCTCACCTAATTTTGCTGGGCTCAATAGTAACTGTGATTCTGTCTAAAGGAGCCAGAATCATTCCCCTTCCTAGATTGGAATTGACCAACCACCACTTGAGCCCCCTTCTCAAACCTTCTGAAATAGAAATTCAATCTTCAAAGGTTTGGGATGCCGTCCACCAGAACCTGAGAATATGCGACAGCAGAGTACGTAGGTAAACTCTCACCCAGGGCACCAGAAAAACACAGGAGGCCATATGCCCTTGAACTTGCAGCAGAGTCCTGGCTAATGCAGCCCGCCTCCTCTTGATGACTTTTCTCAGACATCTCTGAAGATTCCTAGCTCTGACCTCTGGAAGAAGCACTCTCGCTTCTCTTGTCATGAAATGGGGCCCTACAAAGGTCAGGGTCTGAGATGTTCCCGATTGAACGTCTTCAGGCTTATCTGGAAATGCATTCGGTTAGGACCTCACATGTCCCCAAAGCCTGATCTTGCATAACTGCCTTGGCTCCTGACCTTATAAACCAGTCATTTAGATAGAGGAAGAACTCTATCCCCTGCAAGTGCACCGGGGACACTAGTGGTGCCAAGAGTTTGGTGGAGACCCCTGAGTCGGACCAGAGTCCAAAGGGGAGTACCCTGTATTGAAAGTGCAGCCACTTCACTGCAAAACAGAGGCATTTCTGCTGAGACTTGCAGATTGGTATATGGTAATAAGCATCATGCAAGCCTATGGAAGTAAGACAATGCCCTTTGGTTATGAACATCAGGTTCTTCAGGAGCATCTCCATCTTGAATGGTGCCTTGTGAATAAAGTTGTTCAAGCCTTTCAGGTCCATAATCAGACGAACTTTGCTTGTGTCCTTTGGTATCAAAAAGATGATAGAGTAATAGCCCTGCCCTTCTTCCTGAGCATGTACTTATGGCCCTCTTTTTCATCAGCTCCTGAATGCCATGGTACAAGGCTCTCCTATCGCTGGACCCCAAACATCTTTCTACCCCCAAAGGGAAGCTTCAGCACAATCGCTCTCTGGGACCCATTTGTCCACCAATCATTTATGTGAACATGTTGCTATCCGGAAATGGCACCTGAAACCAGAATAAGAAATCTCAGAAGGCAACTCCTTCTGCTTTTGGATCTCACCAAGAATAGGGGCACAATCACTTACTTCTTCAATGGGATTGTAAAGTGTCTTAATCCCGTTCTGCACAACTTCCACCATGTAGGAATCATAGGTATTAGCTCTGAGGGTCAAAATGTCTGCTGCATAGTGCCTAATACATCTTCTTGTCCACATGGTCCCAGATTGCAGCCTCTGCAGCTGCCAATGACGATCATCCTTCTAACGAATGAATAGAGTCCACCTCCACCACCTCGATCGGGCAAAGACTTCTACTCGCCCATTGGGGGGTAAAGTTTAGACATAATCATCAACATCTAAACATGCTCTGGATTGTTCTCCTCATCCAAGATTATGTACCTGGTGCCCGAAATCAGGATATGGCCTACCTTAGGAAGATGTTTACACGGGCGAATTCCAGGATCTGAGGAAGGCCCTTGAGCCATTGGTAACACAATCCCCAACAATTCTGATACTGGTAAAAGTATTTAGGCCACCACCTCTCTGTTCAATTGTTGATCTCTAGGTTCTGGATCCTGTTCTTATGAAGAGGAAATTGTGCTGGAACTGGAGGAGGACAAAGGAATTGACATAGAAGAGGGGTCATTCCTTTTCATTTTGAATTGCCTCTGTTCATGCAGGGCTTGTTTCACAATCATCTTGACCACTCTCTTTGATAGGCCCTTCCTCTTCTTTCTGCTTTTCTTTTTGGGACCCAGAACACTCCCCCCTCTTCTGGGACTGGGTTTTTGAACAAGAGAGGCCATCTTCCTCTTCCATATGCTTCCTTTTCTCTTTCCTCTTTAATGCACTCATCCCATCACCTTTAGCTAATGAGCCCATGTTTTCCCCTGCAAGCTATACTGCCACAGTCCCTCATGCCTGAGACGTAATGTGGCCTCTGCTCAACCTAACCGAAGATGGCTGCTGCAGTGTACCATTGTGAGTGGATCGCCATCTCAGACCCCTCCTTCTTCCCAAAACCGCTGCTGTGAGGGAGGACATCGGGGAGGTTGCAGGAGTTCCATGCCTCTTGGTTACCAGTGCTGGCTCCACTTCTCCAGATAGTTACTTTGCTGTGATGCTTGCTCCTCCAATAGGGGTCTGCCATGCCTGAAGCTTCCTCTTCTGGCCCTCAAGCCCTGCATGAGCACCAGGAAGACTCCACCTCCCCTGCTCCTTCACCCACAACTGGAGCCATCAGGAGGGGACAAAAAATGTTGCCCGGAACCAAGCAGCAGGGGGATCTGTTGGAGAATCAAGGTAAGTCATGCTCACCCTTGTTAATCCTGTCTGCAGGATAGGAGGAAAAAAAAGCTAGGGATTGTGGGAAAGGGGGAGGTAGTTATATTTCCAGGAAGGGAGAGTGGCAGGAGTAAATCGTTTGGAAAGGTGCCCTGTTGGGGAGGCTGGGCCCTTCACAGGTCAATACTGTGACGAGGAAGAGGGACGTGGAGCTAATGTGGGAATTATAGGAAGCCTCTGTTACTGTCATAAAATCCCAAAAGTTGTTTTAGGGCCTCATCTTAAGTATGGTGGTAGTGGTATAAACATGTGCCACTTTAAATACATCCTATTTTTAAAATACCACCTTATAATGACGTGGGAATGGATAAGATATTTACTATATAGGGAACATAGTGGTTCTGTATGGGGTAAATAACTCATGTTGATCCCACACAGTTTTAGTGCATGATGTAAATATAATAGGCAAACCCAACTCATAATTAGGTTGTATTTGCAAAAATAGAAGGACCTGCCCTCCACCGGCGTTACTAACAGCCATAGGCCATTACGAGCCATTAGTGAGCAGGTTACTTACCAGTAATCTTCATTAGTCCTAGTCCTATTCTTACTCGTCATGGTACTACGTGTGAGGCCCCAACCTCCCTACCAGAAACTCCTTCCATCTTTTCAATATTACACATATGCCCCACACCTCTCTAATGAGAGCATAATACTCCCAGCCATGACAATGTATCATTTCAATACCATCTAACACATCATGGCCTTTTTTACTAGGCCCCAGGGCAGGAGAGTCATGTCACAAGCACTTTAGAAAGAGTAGTACTAGGAGTAATGAAGATTACTGGTAAGTAAACAGCTCATTAGCTCTACATCCCTCTTCCTCGTCTCTGTATTTACATGTGAGGCATACTAGATATGGTGGTGAAAGTGATCCATGAATTAAACACAGACCAACCCAAGTGCTGCTCCAAGTGCCCCATCACCATTTTATTGCCAACCACAACAAATCACCCATGACAATTTGTACCAGAGCTCAAAACCCCTGCATCGAAGGAGTTTACCCCCCCGCTAATTAAGGTGATCTAACCTGGTGAAGGTATTCTGATTGTCCCAGGTCTCCGCATTACAGATGTTAGGAATGGGCACTCCCTGTGCCTCTGCCCAGGAAGTTGCATGATCCTTCTAGTCGAGCGACCCTGAATCAAGGGCAGCAAGGGAACCTTTGCCACCAAAAAGGCCAAAGCAATTGCTTGCCGAATCCATCTTTACGCAGAGTCCCTTAGCGTGACCAGCATCTTGGGAAGCAGAGGTAGAAAAGCCCAGCCAGCCAGGACATCTTGGAATCCACTCCTCAAGCCCGCGGGTATGGGACCTTGGAGTAGAACTGGGGAAGCTGAGTATTTTGAAGAGAGTTAAAAAGATCAATCACTGGCAAACCAAACCTCCTGCCAATCAGGTGGAAAGACCTTCCAGCGAAACACCCAAAAGGAGGAAGCAAACACCCTGCTCAAACTGTCAGCCTGGACGTTATTCAGCCCCTGATATGCAGAGACAGCATGTGCTCCGCCGAGCAGCCCAACTTGAATGCCAGCGACTCCAGCTGTCAGACCAAATCTCTCCTTGGTGGTCCACATAGGTCACTGCTGATGTGTTGTTCATCCGTATCAGAACTGCCAAGCCTTGGATGTACCCAGAGAACACTTGAACAACCACTGGATGCTCCCTCCATTTGGAGTGCGTGGCCTGTGTAGAAGTCCAATGGCCCTGGCCAAAGTTGCCACCACATGATGCCAGTGGTACTTATGTTTATAGCAAGGGTTGAAGCAGCTAAAATCCTTGCAGGGGTGTGTCCCTTTCCAATCGCCACTGAAGCTGGACCGTCAGCTCTAAAGTAATGGCAATCCTGTTCTCGTAAGCCTGAGAGTCCGTCCACCAGCATCGGCATACTTGCCAACCCTCCTGATTTAGGCGGGAGACTACCAATTTTTCAGTGAAAAATATTGCTCTTTTTCAGGTTTTCCTGCCTAAAATAAATAGCCCCACAGCATTCCTATTGGGAAAATGTACGTCTCCCGATTTCCCTGACCAAATATTCCCATGTGCGTCAGAATGTTGGTGTGTGTGCATCGGTGCAAGTGAGACACCAACGGGCGCATGTGCAGTCTCGCCCACTGAACCACACACACACAAAGCCTGCACCCTGAGCACTTCCCTGGCAGTCACCCAATCCCGGGGCAGCATGCCCCTCAAGTGCTATGTAGACCGACTGCCCGATCCAACAGCAATAACGGCCGTCTTTGTGCCCTCCAAAACTAGCCCATTATATTGAATGTCCTAGGACGGCTGTAAGTCCGATGTCTCCAGGTTCACCAGAAAGCCCAGATCCTGAAGCACTTTGCATGTCATGTCCACTTGATCCAACAAGAAGTCCCTGCAGCAAGCTTTGATCAGTCAATCATCCAAAAACATGTACCCCCATGGTGTGAAGTTACACCATCACTGCACCCATCGCCTTGGTTAAAATTCTGGGTGCAGTCTTGAAGCCAAACGGAAGAATCAGAACTGGAAATGTCTCCCAAATATCAGAATCCACAGATATCTCTGATGCAACCCCGGGGTGAGCGCATGCAAGTAAGAATCCTGCAGATAAAAGGATGCCAACAAGTCAGATGCTTCACCAGTGGAACAATGCTCTGCAGACTCTCCATCTCGAGCTTCTCGGAGTGCAAAGTCTGCACAAACACATACAACCTCTTTAGATCCATCACCAGCTTGAACTTGCAGTTCGGTTTCGGGACAGCAAAGACGGCGGTGTAAACGCCCTAGCCTTCTCCTTCCCGAGAACCGTCTGAATCTTCCCTTTCTTCCACAAAGTCAAAGCCGCCTGTGTCCTGGGCAGTGCAGCCTTTGCTCTCCTGGCGACAGGGGTCACCAGTGCCCCCGAGCACGGGGTAGAAGAGGCAAACTCGATCTTAAACCCCTGCCGGGCAATTCAGTTCACCCAGGTGTTGGGGGAGTGCCATGCATTGCAGAACCAGTGGACTCTGAAGGTGACGACGAAGGCGCCACAAAATGGAGGAGGCACCCCCGATAACCCGGGCAGTGTCCCCTCTTTGCCTCCCCTTCTCTGGAGAAGGGGGAGGTGCCGTGCCCAGCGCGGCAAAACGCAGGCAAAGCCCGCTAAACAGGAAAGCGCGGCGAAATCCAAGGAAAGCCCGCGAAGGGCTGACAAAAGAAAGGGGAGGGGTCTCGCCCTTTATAATCAGGCAGGAGCTGCAGGGAAACCAGCATACAGCCTCTGGGAAGGACACCTGCCCAGGAGTCACGAAAGGAGCTTTTCGTTTTGGGAACAAGAAGTTTTGAGTTTCAGCGCGAACAAGAAGAACAGCTGCAGTGGCTCGGCCCCGACAGAAGAAGGACTGCCAGACGGAGGATCGGCCTGAGGGGCACCATGTTGCCGGAAGAAGAGGAGATCGGAAACAGGCAGCGTCGCCGTCGGAAGGAGAAGAAGACGCTCAGGCCGCTGGCTGCAGTGGAGCGGTCGGCGACACCTCGCTGCTAGAGCGCATAGCTCTGGGACCGCTGCGGCAAGGGTGAGGAGCCGGGGAGCGCCAGCAGGAGGCGGGACGAGCGGGAGAATCTCTCCGACGCCGGTGAGCACAGCGTTTATTGTCCTTCAAGACCCACACTGTGAAGCTGCGTCAGCCCGCGACAGGGAAGCCGCAGCATCCGATCCCCAGCTCGGGTTAGCAGACACCTGGGCAGTTCAGGGGCAGGAGGCAGAACAAGACGGCGAGCGGAGCACCGGCAAAGGGAGCAGCTAGGTGCCAGCAACTTGGGTACCAGACGCCACACCCGGCAAGGAGCGGCTCTCACTGAGCCAACAGCGGAAGGGTTACTGTTGGACTAAAATTGACATTTCGCCGGACATTTCGCCTTGTACAGCAAAGGCAGCATCACACAGGCAAACTTGCTTCCCTTGGGTAACAAGAAGCGCGGGTGGACTGAGTGTTTAGCTCTGGGCAAACAGGAGAAGCAGGCAAGCAGTGCCTGAGCAGCAGCTCGTGGCAAACACCCAGCAACAAGCATGGATCTGGAGGCGTTTGTTGCAATGGCCAAGCTGGTGGTAGCCAAGCACGGCTGCAATTGGATGGAGGCTTTGGCGGCACAGCCTGATGAAGAGCAGCCAGGCACAAGCGAGTGCCCGGAATCCCCTTTGATGTTCCACAATGAGGAGGACATGCAGGACCAAGAAGGAGAGGGGCACGAGGAGGAAGAGGAGCCAACTGGAAAGAGGAGGAGAGTGATGACTCAAAAGGACTTGGCGAGCAAAGAGCAGGCGGCCAAGAACAAGAGAGCTAGAGTGCCCGGGGCAAGAGGCAAGGGAAGGACACAGGAGGTTGTGGCCGTACCGGTGCCTGAACCTGTGGAAGCACCAAGGAGATAGGGAGCACCCAGAACGCCTGCAACCAGACCGGTGGCTGCGAGGGAAGAAGGACCCACATCCTTGGAGGCTGTGAAAGGTATGGTGATGCAATGTATGCAAGCTTGGGGTAACGGGGGCAATGGTCAATTGTTGTGCGGGAACATAAATGCATTTAACCAAATGGGAAATGGGGCAGCAGTATTACAACAGAGAAGGCTGGCACCGGGTCTGGGGGTCAGGGGCCCGGGGGGCTACCAGCATGCAGGGAGCCTCTCCAGCACGGGGGTTCCAGGGTCAGGGAGCCAAGGGCTGAGGGGATGGCCCATTTTACCAAGTTTGAATGGGGGAGTGCAGCAGCCACCGAGTCAAGGGGTCAGCACGGGGGCTGGGGGCGATACTGGAGGCACCAATGCATTTCAAGCCTCACAAGTGCAGCAACCCATTCCAGTGACCAGCACGGGTTCAGTAATCGGGGGTGGCCCAGGGATGCAGTTGGGTTTATTTGCAGGGGGTACAGCTCAGCCGCTCACATGGTGGGGGCAAGGGGTGACTAATACAGGGGTGCCCCCAGGGCCTAGTCCCATTGTCGGCCAGGACGGGGTGTGGGGTACAATGACACAATACGGGAGAACAATACCGGGGTTTGCTCCTGTCAGGGTGGCAGTCAATTCTTTATCTTGGCACATACCTATATCAGTCAAAGAGAGGGTGTGGAGGAAGGAATTCATAGAAATCATTGAACTGGTGGGGATGGAGCCACTGGGAAATGGGTTAAAAGAACTTTCTGAGAAGGAAAAAGAGAAGAGGGATAAAGAAACACCCAAAACAGAGGCTACCATACATAATTGGTTAAGGGCATTTTTGGTTTATACTTCAATAATGATAGAAAAGTACCCCCAGGATGCTTTAGCAATGCTGGCATATGGTCATTACATTCAGGATATTTATTTGAAGCGGGGTGGCGAAGGTTGGCTGCAGTATGATCACGCATTTCGCTTGAAAATGCAGGTATGGCGAGCGCTAGCTTGGGATGAAATGGATGTGGGCGGGATTTTGGATAAGTTGGTGCTCACAGGAGAGGGAAGTGAAAAAGCCACGGTAGAGAAACCCCAGGTTTGGAGGGGTAGGGGTGGTTTCACACGGTGGGGGAGGGCGTCCATTCGCGGGCACTCCTCCTGGAACAACAGATCCAGCTACCAGGGGGAGCAGGCGGACTGCTGGAGGGTTAATTCAGAAGAAGGTTGCCCCTTTGGTAAATCATGCCGATTTCCGCATCCTCGCGGAGACAGCGGGAAAGAACAATGCACCACTTCTAGCGAAGGGAGGCGGAAGAGTAGTCCAAAACGGAAAGAGAAGGTCAAGGAAGAATGAGTTTGAAAACATGATGGCAAAAACGGCTCTGAAGCAGAACTGTAATGGTTTGATTAAAATTGGGCTGCCAACCCCAATTAATTTACAAGCAATGACTCCGTGGTTAAATATTTATCATAACAGTAATGATGCCAGATTGTTGTGGGTAGGTTTCAGGTGGGGGTTCAGGATCCCATGTATGGAAGTAAGAAAGGGCACAGAAGCACGCAACCTGCGGTCAGCGCTAGGAATGCCAGAAGTAGTGGCCCAGAAAGTGGCCAAAGAAGTAGCCCTGGGCAGGGTGGCGGGTCCCTTCAGGCAACCACCAATGCCAAACCTAGTGGTATCACCTTTAGGGCTGGTGCCCAAAAAGGAGGAGGGGCAATATCGGTTGATCCATCACCTCTCATTTCCCGAAGGGGAGTCAGTCAATGATGGGATTAGCGAGGAAATGTCCAGAGTGCAATACACTTCTTTTGAGGATGCAGTTCAAGTGGTGAAGGCAGCTGGAAGGGGAGCTCTTATGGGAAAGTCTGACATTGAATCAGCTTTCAGGTTACTTCCTATTCATGCGGAAAGAAAGCATTTATTGGGGTTTAAAGTGCAAAAGCTCTACTATTATGACAAGTGTTTACCGATGGGGTGCGCCATCTCCTGTGCCTATTTTGAAGCCTTTAGCTCATTTCTGGAGTTTGCAGTAAAGCAAGAATGCCCAGAAGGGGCAATGTTCCATTACCTCAATGATTTTCTGTTTATCGGGGAGGAGGGGTCTAAAGAGTGTGAGAACCTCATGGGTACATTTGAAAGACTGATGATGGTAATGGGGGTTCCGCTAGTCAAAGAGAAAACAGTGGGCCCAGGTACCTGTCTTACCTTTTTGGGGATAGAGATTGATTCAGTGAAAGGGGAATGCAGGCTGCCCCGGGACAAGGTAACAAAACTGAAAGGGATCATCAAGGGTCTAAGAGGCAAAAAACAGGCAACTCTAAGGGAACTGCGGGTCCTAGCAGGCTCTCTCAATTTTGCAGGGAAAGTCATCCCGGTGGGCAAAACATTTGCAAGGAGTGTGGAACTGAAAATAGTCAGCCTGCAGCATGCAGGACAGCATGTCAGGCTGGGGTCAGAGGTGCAGGAGGATCTGGCCATGTGGGACACATTTTTGGATTACTTTAACAGGGTTCTAATTTGGCGTAGCAAAGGTAGCAGGGAGGACAGCCACAAATTGGGTATTACCCAAATTGTTTGTTTACAATTGTTCGAATGACACAATTGTTCGAATAATAGGGGTCCTAATTGACCTTCTGCACAATGACCGTATGGTCATTTTAATATATATTATGGGTTGGGTTGGTGTAATAATAATATAAGGGGATTGGGAGGGGGGTTGGGGTGGGGGTTGGATTGGGTGGGGGCCTGCGGGGGGTTTCCCCCCGCATATATATCCTAATTGACCGTTGTTATTCGAACAATTGACATTCGAACAATTCGTATACAACCACAAATTGTTCACAGACTCATCTGGAGCGCTGGCGTTCGGGGCAATCCTTGACAGCAAGTGGTGTGGCATGGCCGAAGGAATGGCATCAGAAAGAGATCACTAAGGACATCACTCTGTTGAAGCTCTTCCCCATTGTTGTAGCATTTAAACTATGGGGGGGAACAGCTGGCGAACAGTAAAATCACGCTCTGGTCCGACAACTTAGCAGTGGTGCAAATCATTAATCAAGGTTCCGCCAGTGGCAAAGGGGTTTTAGGTTTACTAAGGGAGCTTCAGAGATGCATGCTGATAAGGAATATAGAGGTGCGAGCCAGGCATATTCCTGGGTTACAGAACACGGGAGCTGATGCTCTCTCTTGTTTACAGTGGGAGAAATTCAGAGAGAGCTGCCCGGGAGCAGAGAAGGCGATGTCCCCGTTCAAAACTCAGTGGTGGGACATGATTGGGGTAATGTGAGTACGCTCATCCAGACGGCTCTGGCACCAGGCACAACAAGGAGGTATAAGGCGTGCTGGGAGCGGTACCTGAATTTCAAACGAGAGGTACTGGAGGAAAAACAGCAAGAATCGCCGGTAAGGGCCTTTGTAGGCTGGGGCTGGCGTGTGGGGAAAACCAGGTCTTGGGTGGCGCACCATCTAGCAGCTATCGCCCACTTCTGTAAACTGAGCGGGGAGAATGATCCTACTAAAGAACACTATATTGGCATGGCAATGAAGGGATGGGCTAGGCAAGTAAAACCTGGAGGGGATGAAAGGAGGCCCATTGACGTGGTCAAGCGGCAGAAGCTGGTGCTTTGTCTAGGGCAAATCTGCCACAGGGACTATGAAGCAGCTTTGTTCAGAGCTGCATTTAGCCTTCTTTGTGGCATTCAGGGTAAGTGAATTGGTACCTTAGAACCAAGGTGCAAAGGGGATGAGATTTTTACAAATACAGGATGTGCACTGTTCAGAGCTTCAAGTGACTTTATGGCTAAAAAGCTCAAAGACGGACCAGGAAGGCAAAGGGTGAACGGTCTCATTACAGCTCATCACAGGGAGCACGATATGCCCAGTCAGGGCAGTGTCGGTTTATCTCAAGCTCAGACCTCCTTCAGTAAAGGAGGCTCCACTATTCTTCCACCAGGATGGTTCAGCCCTAAGTCGCTTCCAGTTTAAAAGAGTGATGGAGCTGGCATTAGAAGGAATTGGGGAGGCTGAAGGGGTCTTTGGGACACACTCATTCCGGATAGGGGCTGCCACATCCACAGCAGCGGTTGGCATGGGGGAAGTGGCAATCAAGCAGATTGGGAGGTGGAAATCTGGCTGGTTCAAGAGATATATCAGGCCCGAGAAAATGTGAGGTTTAAGTCTTTTGTCCTTCTTTTTTCACCAGCGCCTGCTCAAAGAAGGAGGTGATCGGTATGGGTGGTAGGTCACTCTTTTGTGTCTAGAGCAGGGGCAAGTTGGACTGAAAAACAAGAAAAGCTGACGGCGGGCGAATTCAGGATAGGTTGGCACGAGGTGCCGGGTATGAAATGGGCACAATTGCAGAAGCAGGTGCACAGTTTATTGAGTGTTGAGCAAAAGCCTGACATACTGGTTATTCATTTGGGGGGTAACGATTTGACAAGCTTGGGGAGGGGGGCCCTGATGCGTGCAATGATGTGCTCATTGCAGGAACTGTCAGGAGAACTTGGGGAAACAGAAATTGTTTGGTCTGAGATCATCCCGAGGCCGGAATGAAGAGGTGCAGATAACCAGGCAGCGGTGGAGAAATCCAGGAGGAAGCTGAACTGCGCAATGGCAAAGTTCTGCAGGGGTAGGGGCTTTGGACAGATCAGGGACGGCTTGATCAATCTGAAATCCCCGAAGTATTTCCTCAATGATTGGGTGCACTTGACCTCTTCGGGCATGGATCTGTTCTTTTGGAATATCTGCACAAAAATCCAGTAAATGTAGGAGGAAGGGGGGAGCCACGGTGGGCGGTACCCCACACGTGGCGTGGCGGTGTTTGTCCAGACAAACACATGAGACAGACTCCGGATGAGCCAGGAGAACAGGAGAAAGCAAGAAGGGTCTTCGCTCTTCTCAGACCCAGCACCCCTTGGGAGCCTAAGCGGCAGGGGCGTCTGGGAGGAACAACTAGGGCTCAGCTTCCCCCAAGGAAATGGCACTCTCCCCGCTCAGGAGCGCCTGCAGGGGCAGGACAGGCTCGGACGCAAAGGTGGGGAGAGTTGGGCCTATTCTGGACACTTGGGGAAGGAAAGGGGGAAGCAGGTTTATTTTGGACACGGAGCAGTCGCCGCATTTTATGAGTAATTTTCCACAAATGTGTGCAGTGTGGTTTTGGTTTTGGTGTTATTGTGGAATAAATCTGCGGCCTTTTATGCCAAAAAACAAACAGGTCTCATTCTACACGTTCTGGGGGAAAAGGGGAATGAGCTATGGATACGTTGGATACGAATGGACGGATGCCAGGGTTATGGCCCTCACACATTGAGCATCAGGACTTCTGCAATGCCGCAGGGGCGAACGACTTGCCAGGTGTATGTGGCAACTTTGGCCGACCCCCGTTCAAGGGTTTTCAATAGCTCCACTTAGCCACTGTGCTGCCACACAGAGGCTCTGCCCGAGGCGTTGGCTGGGGAGCTAGGGTGCAATTGCCTCCAGGTCCATAATCTTTACATATGCCTGGACTCACGTGGTAGCCGTCGTGGGGCACCCGGTGACCGGGTCTTCCATTGTGCCACAGGCATGCAACAGCACAGGCAATGACATGCGTTGGCACACAGTAGTGGATTGCGTGCGTCGGGAACTGCTGCACCATCCTTACAGCTGGCCGGCCCTTTTGTTTTCTCTCCCATGATCACCATGGACAGTGACATCACGTCTGCCACAACAGTAGCCACGGGCAATGCAAAGTGTGAAAAAGAGAATCCGCTGCCTGCAGTGTTGCCAGGTCCGCTTACTGTAACCACTCTGGGCTTGCTTTTGCCCAAAGTCACTTATAATATTTGGAGATCACTTGTCGTGGTTTCTGTCTGCTTGTGTGAACAAATATGTGTAGGTAATTGGTTTTGCTGACTTTACAGCTCAACCTATTGCCACACAGATCGTCATGGACTGGGCTGCTGTCTGCCCCTTAATGAGCTGCAATCACTCCTATTGTGCTGTTAACTGCACGCCATTCTTAGACATAGGTTTAGACGTTTGGCCCTGTAATGGACACTTTCTCTTTGAAAGATCCCTCCCACCTCCTTACCTAGCAAACATATGTCCACTTACAAGATATTTCAAGTAAAACAAAAAGCTCCCTTTTAAAGGTTAGTCATGACGTCTACTACTTTGACATGCAATAAAGTGATGGATTTGTACGTATAGTGAAATGTTCTTAACATCATGCATAACAGCAAGCTGGAGGTTTGTGACAAACGTACATTTATCCAAGTAGCTTAATTTTAGCAAACCCTAAAGTGATGAAAGTTCAGTGGTGTAAAAAGGGATTTTTCAGACTTGCAATATTTTGCATTCTAGGACTCCTACTTTTCATTCAGGGTGTGGAAAATAAAGCTGTAACTATATTCTCTTGGCTTGACATGTTTCTCTAAGAATTGACCTATGCTAAGGTTGCTTTAATGTAGGCTATGTGTATTTTGCAAGTAAACTCTACCAGAGCTCTCAAGTTTCCTGTGGTGGTGCATGAGAAGGCCATCCAGTCCGGCCTTTTCCCATATGGATTCTGGAACCTCTATTTTTTCCTTTCCTATTTGAAAAGCACATGTCACCTGAATTACAAGTTAAAACAAAGTGAAATCTAAAGTAAAGCGGTTGGATTGATGCCAAGAAAACGAAATAAAAAGCAGAAATATAAAATGTATGAACCCTATAAACAGACTGTGTATAAAATAAACATCTTACCAGGATATCTGAGATGGTTTCTCGAAAGAAGAATTTGAATGACTTATTTAAGATTTCAGTTAAATATGTCATGTACATTGGATATAGCGGGGCACCGCAAAGGAATGGAGCCAAAAGACAGAAGGGGCCGTCTGTAAACACAAAAGAAAATCATGGAAACATCCTATTCTTGAGCGTCCAAGAACCGAGCACGCTAGGCATAGATGGCTACACTGATTTGTGTCCGACCTACTTTCGGGTCGAGCCGAAAGACTGCGGCGTATATTGTGTATAGGTTCGCAGAAGTCTGTCATTATCGCACTTGTTCACTTTATCAAACCTGTATATCAGATTCTAGTGGAGCCTGTTAAACAGGGGGTTTCAACCATGTTAAATGTGACATTGTCGTATATTGCTGCATTTTACTTTCTTGCTCATACCATTTTAGAATTGTAGAGAATCATTAGATAATTATTTATAAACGCCCAATGTACATTACATTCAATTAATGTATGTTTCCGAATATAGTTTGATGTAATTGTGAGCAATAGGATTTATGTATCTCGTTCTCTATTAAATGTGAACATTTGGGAAATCAAATCAAACAAATAATTAAATAAATAACAAACGAGTAAAAACAGGACTTGAACATGAGTACCATTAAGTTGCGTAAAAATACACATCTGTTATGAGCGCCAAGATACCCCTTTGAGGTTGAACGCGCGCTTTACAAATACATCTGTTATGCTGATTGCCTTCTCGCGGGGTCAGGGAAAACCTGAAAGCTCTGCTGTATAACATAATAAAATGTTATTGTAGGCCTTGAAATCCAAAATTGTAATATTTGTGCCCTGGTTGGAAGTTATATGTTCAAGTACCTAAACTAATATCTTCTAGCATAGAGGACTGACTTCATCAGAGCCAACATTACGTTCCTCCCTTATTGCTGCCAACCACCAAAGTTGCATGGGCCGTCCAGAGGACTGCCCTACAGGAGAATGAGTGAAACTCTTTGCTATGTCCTCTTATGCTATGTTATTGAGTCTTGTTTAGCAGCACACAGTCTACCATTATCACCGTTTCTTAGAGTTTAATGATTTGCAAGATGTGTCATAATGGACTAACTTAGGAGCAGGGCCAGGCTTTTTTATTGCATTGTTGTGTGCATGATGTGTGATGGGTATGTTTTATATATTTTGTTAGTTATCTGCATCAGTGGTGTATTTGGCCCCCCCGCTCCCCAGTTTGTAACTTACATTATTTGTGTTTCAATCAATTTAGTGTAGACAAATGTTTTCGGGTGGTGTCCATTCCATTGTGTAATCTGTATAATTTTGGTGGGGGAATTGTTTGTAGATATGTGTTGTTTGTTAGGTGTGATGTAGAATAATTTTCAGGTGGTTACTGTTACCATATCTTGCTCAACAGACCACCTAAAAACTGAGGACAACATGTTTCACTTTGGAAGCCTACAGTTGATTGCATTCATTTGCTTAAACCAATGCAAAACATTATTTATCGAGCGTATATGCCATGTTATGCCACATTATGTAATATTAAGCTAAGTGTTGCAAAATCAGGCGACACTATGCCATGGCAAACATGTAGGGCCCACAGTTTCTAGTCAGCTTCTTGTGGCCTCTCTTCTGACTGTGCAGTGACTCCACAAAGACTGTGGAACTGTAGCACTGTTCAGTCTTACAGGGGATCATTGTACAATGCAGGTGGGCATGCACCACCAACCAGTAATTGACAACGCCAACCATGGACCACATGCCAAGCACCAGAGAAATGATGGACCAGAGGAGCAACTCACAAGGGAGCCAATGACCAAAGGGGTGGTGGACCAGATGAGCCGAGGACCAGAGGAGATCGGCTCACTAGGGAGCCAAGAACCAGAAGGTTGACCGACCAGAGGAGAGTGACTCACAGGGAGCCAAGAACCAGAGGGGCGATGGACAATATGAGCTGAGGACCAGAGCAGAGTGACCCGCCAGGGAACCAAGGACCAGAAGGGTGGCTGACCAGGGGAGAGTAACTCAACAGCAGGGTCTGAATGGGGCGTACAATTGTCTCGGGCACCAATGAAAAAGTGGCCCACAGTTGCAAATGGCAAATTATTCCTTTTGTGACAGACTGTTTGAATAGTACCCAAGGGGGAGGTTTTTGATAAAATCTGATGCAGATTGTTTATTTTAAACAATATGTATTCCATAAGACTGGTCAAAACTACTAGTCACATGGTGAAGTAACTTATCAAACGGGACCACTTTGACCAATAAATCTGGCCCACACTAGCATTTTGTGTTTTTGGTTTGGCATTGCCCTATTGGGCTATAGGCCAGTCTGAGCCTGCTCACCAGGGAGCCAAGGACCAAAGGGGCGATGGATCAGAGGAGCAACTCACAAGGGCAAATATGGTAAATGGGCCCATGTTGTTTGTGACACCATGAGCCAGTCCTGTATTTTCACTTTGCATGCTGGTACTTGTAGGCCCATACTTATGTGAAGAACAAAAATACAAGTGCCAGCATTCAACGGGAAATTCATGGACTTGGTCACTGTGTCACGCATGACCTGGGGCTACCTGCCAGATATGCCAGTGTGCCAAGCACCAGAGGGGTGATGGACTCAAAGAGCCAAGGACCTGAGGAGCACGACTCACCAAGGAGCCATGCATCAGTTGGGTGACAGACCAAAGATGCCAAGGACCAGACAAGCCAACAGTGTGCTTTTATAAGTCCCATACATGCAAGAAATGGAAAGATTTACATGCCGACTTTACCGATTTAGGCAGGAGACTCCTGATTTTTGTTATAACATTTTTTTGTTATTTTTGACTTTCTTCCTCCTAAATTAATCCTAACCCCAATGCAATTCAGTGGGAACATTTCATTTTCCTGCTTTCGTGTATGTTCACCTTCTTTTTTTAGTTTCGTTTGAAAGCTATCTACAGTGGTTTAAGTATGCACCTGTTTTGTCGAGCTTATTTGGGAGGAAGTCACCCTGTTTTGGGCTTGAATCGCTGACTTTCCTACCTAGCAACTCTTGGTGCATGCTCTCCCTGATACTAAGGCAGCAGAGGGGGAGAGAGAGAAAGAGTGGGGGTGGGGGCGAGGCACAGGTCAGATTGGTCGCTGGTGAGGGGCCCCACCCACTGTTTCAAAACTGCTGCGTGGGCTTGGTTGAGATTGGGAGCTGAGCTCTGCAGAATAACACACGCTTTGTTTCCAGGTTTCTGCTACTGTCAGGCCCTGCAATGCGCTCAATTCTGAAAGGCCCTGTGACTGCCCGTCTTTCTTGCTCTTTAACTCTCCAGCTTCAGGCTGTCGGGCATGAGTTTACACGTTCCCTTGAATCGTCATTCTATTCCTGAACATTTCTCATGCCGTATTAGAGGGGGCATTTGCTTCTGGAAAATGAAACTCAAACCCAGCGTGTGCCCATGGTTCAAAATGTGGAGAGTGTGGTGGCCTGCCTCCGGTCACCGGGGTGGGCCACACCAGATGTCGGGTTCACCCGACGGGGGACGGGAACACAGCGCTCACACTGTGCTCTGGCCGCAGGGGCGCCCTGCCGGGCCCAGATCACCGGGCTTCTTTGGGACTGCTGGGGGCACCCAACACAAGGCTGCTGTGGCGCTGGGGGCACCCAGCCGAAGCAGCTCGCCTAGGCCGTGATCACACGGCAGACAGCCACACATAGACAAAATTCACAGACACGAGTTGCCGCTTCCTGGGGCTCTGCTGCACCGCCCTCCATGTGCCAGCAGAGCCCCTTTTATTTATTTTTTTAAAAACTCTTTTTATTGTTCAACAGTGGTCTCAACAGTTACAGCAACCCCATCCCATCAATACATACAAGTCAACAAACAGGTAAAACGTTTACATTTAGCGTTACATCATCTGAGAGCATTTCACACAAATACGTGCGGAAGGGGCCCCATAAGTCTTTTGGTCGGCTTACCCCAGGCAATGTCAAAACATATTGTTCTTCACATTCATTGGTATATGTCAGTTCACGGAGGAAAGTGGTCATGGTTGGTGGTGTAGGAGTTTTCCAGGTTTGAAGGATACATTTCTTCGCCACCGCACATGAAACATTAAATAATCTCCTAGTTTTCTCTGAACACTTGCCAATGTCTCCAAATAAGTATTTTTGGGGAGTTAACTGTGGGGGTATCTGGGTGATTTTCGACAGCATCTCGGCCACCTCTCCCCAGAATCTCAACAGCGCAGGACACTCCAAGTACATATGAAAGGAGCCAGAACTCTGGGACCCACACTAGGGGCATTCCCCCCCGTATTCCGCCACAAATTTTACCATCTTAGCTGGCGTGCAGTGCAATCTATTAAGGAATTTGAATTGGATCAGGCGTAGCCCGCATTTAAAGAAACTTTTTTCGTGAGTGCACAGTATCTGTTCCATTTACCTTCCCGGATGGGCATTTGCAGGTCTGCCTCCCATTTGTCTTTGACCCGGTTTATTGTAGGGGTGTGGGTTTGTATTGCCATATATAATTTGGATATATCCAGCCCAGCTTTCGTGGTGATAAGTTGTGTACAAGGGTGTTGGGGGGGCTCATCCGGAAACATTGGCCACATTTTCTGAAACACAGCTCTAACCCTGTAGTATTGTAGTGTATTGAGTGGCCCACTGCCCATAGCTCTCGTGAAGTCTTCTTTAGTAGCAAATTTACCATTTCTGAACATATCGCCCACCTTCATTTCCATACGAGGGTCCCAGGCCTCCTGGATACACGGATCAGAAGTTGGGGGGGTACCCGGAAAGTTCCACAAGGGGACCTCTGGGTTATATGGAGTCTCCAGCTTTAATCTTTTAAATAGCGCGCCCCAGGCCCGACCGTGCAGCTGACCGGGTCATAATCGCATGTGTCTTTGTGTCGTGGATTAAATATAACTGACCTGATGTCTGCAGGAGATATAGTTTGTGTTTCTACCCTGGTGTGTGGTGTTTCATCTGTCTCTTCGTACCAGTACTTCGCAAACTGTGCCTGAGCGACAAGATAGTAGAGCTCAAAGTCTGGGGCCGCTATACCCCCGGTGTTATAGGGCTTTGTCATTTTCTCCCACCCGATTCTTGCCGTTTTCCCGTTCCATAGGAAGGTGACTACCAGTGAATGCAATCTGGAAAGGAAGTCTCTGCCCGGCCATATGGGTATTTTAACAAAGAAGTATAGTAGCTTTGGGAGGGCTATCATTTTGAGTAGTGCTATTCTGCCATATAGGGATATGGGGAGGTGTCCCAAATCTGTAGCTTGGTGCCCAGGGTTTGTAGTGCCTTTTCGTGGTTGTCTGCATAAAGCGTGTGTCTGGTACTAGATACTAGCACTCCAAGGTATCTGATGTGCTGTTCCGACCATTTGAGTCTGCATGTGCTTGTTGGGCATTTAGTGGTGGGGTGAGCGGGAATATTTCCGATTTAGATGTGTTGATGACATATCCCGAGTATTCTGCAAACTCATGTATATCAGTCATAATGGGCGCTATATTTTCCTCGGGTTCACGGACATATAGAAGTGTATCATCAGCGTAGAGTGAAATTAGCTGGATGGAGCCTTTCATGTTTATTCCCTTATCCCCATGTCTCAGTCTGACTGCCGCTGCAATGGGCTCAATAGTCAAGGCAAACAAGATGGGCGAGAAAGGGCACCCCTGCCGCGTACCCCTACCTAATTGGAAAACTCGGAGATGGTTCTGTTGGTGCATACTCTGGCAACTGGGGCGGTGTAGAGTAGCCGGACAAATCTAATGAAGGCGTGTCCCACCCCAAATGCTTCCAACACCGTGAGGAGATACACCCACGAAACGGAGTCGAATGCCTTCTCGGCATCTAGGGCCATAGCGACTGCGCTTCTGTCTGGATCTATCTGTGCCATAATACCAAATAGTCTACGGAGGTTCAGCGCAGTAGATTTTAGGGGAATAAAACCATTCTGATCAGGGTGGACTAATGTGGAGACCAGGGGCAGCATTTGGTTCGCCAATACCTTAGCAAATATCTTAGCATCAACATTGATGAGCGATAAGGGCCTGTATGATGACATGTTGTTAGGCGGGCGTCGGGGCTTGGGCAGCACATTTATAATTGCTTCTCTCATTGTCGGGGGTAGCATGTTCCCCTCTAGGGCTTCCTCCCATGTCTCTAACATTATGGGAACTAGTTCCGTACGGAACTCTTTGTAGAATTCGGCCCCTAGCCCGTCGGAGCCCGGCGCTTTACCCGATTCCAGCCCCATGATCGCCTAGTTCCCCTCTTCCACAGTGATCGGTTGATCTAGAGCCATTTTGTTTTCAAGCAGTAGTTTTGGGAGCCCCAATGTTGCCAAGTATGTCTTAATCTGAGCGGTAGTTTTCCTGTCTCTGTTTGAATAAAGTGATTGATAAAATTTGGTAAATTCCTGGTTTATACCTTCTTCGCTTGTTACTACCTCGCCTGTTGCTGCTTGTATGCTGGTAATTGAGTTTGATTGCCTCTCATGCTTAATCAGGTTAGCCAATGTTCTACCCGCCTTTTTGCCCTAGCCATAGCTACATGCCCTGGCCGGGGCTGCCCTGTATCGTATTTCTCTGGCAGCTAGATCGTCAAAGTCTTTAATGGATTTGTGAATCTCGGCTAGAGTGGCCCTCTCATATGTGCGGCTATAAGTTTCCTCAAGACTATTTAAGGCATTTTCCAGTCCTTCAAGCTCTCTTCTTACTCCCCTCAAAAGGCCAGTGGATTTCGAGATAAGTGCCCCCCTAGCCCAGACCTTGAAGGTTTCCCATACCGTGGAGACCTGTGCCACCGTCCCAATATTATTAGTAAAAAACTCTGTTATTTATTTATTTATTTATTTTTTATTATTTTGGACACAAATAAACAATACAAACCAAACTTGCAGCATTATTTACAACACACTCGTGAACATCAATTAATGCACATTACTGCTCCCCAAATCCCTCCCCCCTCAAGAACTTGTTTGCGTTTCTCATTCTGTATCTGCTGCGTGTGGCCGGGTATCGCTTCCTTCCGAAGCTGCACAATCCATTATTGTGCCAAACAGTCCTGTTATTAACACTCTCCATGCCATCAGGTTGCCCACTTCTTCTTCCCCGCACTTGCTACATGCCTCCTGCCAAACTACCGTTTCAGCCTCAGCCCATTTTTGCAAATCCCGCCACCATACCTCAACCCGTGGCTTGTGGCACTGCTTCCAGCCCATGGCAATCCTTCTTTTTGCAAGCACATATGCCAGGTCCCTCAGTTTCCCAACATGTTTAGCATTCCGTGGTCTGGGAGACCCTCCCAACAGGCAGGCCCAGGCCGTATCTATGTTGAGCGTGACCCCTTTATCTGCTAGTTTTTGTGCCACCTCCCCCCAAAAACCTTCAATCACTGGGCAAGACCAGAACATGTGTGTCATGTCAGCGTCTTCTTCATCGCATTTTGGGCATGCTTGTCTTCCTGAGTTTACAAACTTAGATATTCTCTTCGGGGTCATATAGGCTCTATGCGTTATGTATAACTGTATCTGCTGCAATCTGGCGTTTCTGATCACCTTCTTGTGGTATCCCATAGCACGCTCCCACATCCCATCGGTCATCTGTGCCCCCACCTCCGCTTCCCAGTCCAGCCTCAAATGAGTCAAAGCCTTCCCCACCCGGGTCATCACCATTTCATAAAATCTAGAGATCTTGTGCCCTCCTTCTGATATGTCATATATTGTTCCCATTATGACGTCTGGCTCCTCCACCAGTACAGTCTCTGGCCAGGTTTTACAAATAATCTGCACTAGCCTAAAATACGTAACATATTGGCCTCTTTGCAAACCTGCCTCTTCTCTCAGTTCTTCGAAATCCTTAATGCTCCCCTCTTGCCATACATCTCCCAATGTGACCAGCCCGACTGATTCCCAATAAGTCCTGATTATCATTCTGAGTTGCTTGTCTCCCCCAGCCAAGGCTACTAGCGGCACCTGTGGGGAACACGGGTACGGGTTCTCCATCAGTCGGCATACTCTGCGCCATATCTTCTACCCAAGCAACATCATACCCGGGCGTTCTTTCATTTCAAGTCTAGGCACCCAGATAATCTCCTTTAGGTAAAACGGAGTGCAGTCCTGTCCAAACAGCCTAAACTCAGGAGTTACGTCATCAGAAAGCCATTTGGTTACATATTGCAACTGACCAGCTACATAATAGGCCTCAAAATTTGGCAGTTTAATGCCCCCTCTATCATGGAAGTTCTGCAGCTTCCATAGCGCCACTCTATTGCGTGTGCCATGCCATAGGAAGTCTCTGCACATGCTATTCAGTTTGACAAAAAACTTTTTCGGTATCAAGTATGGTATATTACTAAAGAAATGTAACAGCCTGGGCAGGACCACCATTTTGAGCATCGCCCCCGTCCCATCATCGCCAGCGGTAACTTCTCCCAAAACTTCATACTTGTTCGGATTTTTCCCACAGCCACCTCGGTATTATGCAAGTGTTCCTCCTCCACCGTATGGTACACATCTATTGCGAAGTAGCGGAAGGAATCAACCGCCCATGGTACGGACAACACTGGCAACCACTCCAGAGGAGCTCCTCTGTAGCTCCCCAATGGGAACATGCTCGATTTTTGGGGGTTCACTGCTATGCCGGACATTTCTGCATACCTTTCCATAACCTCTAGAATATATTGAAGATTTTCCTCCGGATATTTCAAGTATAGTAGTAAATCGTCAGCATACAAGGATATTAGATGTTTCTCTCCCCTTACCTCAATACCAACCATGTCATATTGTTGTCTGAGGTACACTGCCAGGGGCTCCAGGGCTAGAATGTATAACATCGGGGACCAAGGGCCCCCTTGTCTGGTGCCCCTACTGAGTTGCCATCTCTCAGATATCACTGATCCTGTGCGCACCCTGGCCAGTGGTTCACTGTATAGTAATTTTGCCCACCTAACATAACCCGGCCCCATCCTGTATTCTTTCAGGGCCTCCAGCAGCCATGGCCACCTCACTGAGTCAAAAGCTTTGACTGCATCTAGGGACACCACCGCCATTTCCCCCTCGCTCCTGTTTCCCTCTTCAATCACCCGGTGGAGTCGCCTATGGTTGTGGGTTATATTTCTGCTGGGGACATAAACTGTCTGGTCCGGGTGTATCAGTTTGCTAATAACTCTACGCAGCCTATTGGCCAGGACCGCCGTCAATATCTTGCTATCCTGGTTCAACATTGACTATTCTGTCCTCATATAATGTCCTATAATAGTCTAAGAATGCCTCGTTGACTCCCTCTTGGGTGTCAACCACCTCCCCGTCTTCTCTAGTTATTGTCCTAATCGGGGGCCTGGGGGTTTCGCTCTTATATAACCACGCCAACAAGCGGCCAGTTTTATCCACACCTGCATGTTGCCTCTCAACATACTTCTTATAGTTAAGGTTGCAGAGCCTTTCCCAAAGCTCTGCAAACCTCTGCTGTAGTTCGAGTACAACTTCCGCATCCCCTCCCGCCCTGTTGCTTTCCCGTTCCAGTTTCTTTTCCGCTTCCTCTAGCTCCGTTAGGACCCCACCCTGTAGGCCTTTTGATTTAGCAATAGCAGCACCCCGCAATACCACCTTAAAGGCTTCCCAGAGCGTGCACGCTGAGACCACGCTGCCTGTGTTTACCTCAAAGTACTGTGTGATCGCATCCCTGATATCTTCCCTGAAGACCGGGTTCCCGAGCGCCTCCGCCCGGAGGCGCCATGTCGGTATCCGCGCCCTGGGGCGGCAACACTGCCAACTCAGAACCAGAGGCGAGTGGTCCGACAGGACCCACGCTCTATAGTCTATTTGGGTGGTCTTTATCATCACATCTGGCGTGGCAAAAAAGTAATCAAGTCTCGTATGCAGTTGCTGCGGAGCTGAGTAATGCGAGTACTGTGTTTCATTAGGGTGTTTCAGCCTCCAAACATCTGCCAACCCGAAGTCGTCTAGTAATGTCTGCAACACCCTGGCTGCTGGGGTGGGCCTATCAATCTTGTCATCAGATCTGTCTGCCTTTGGGTTGAGCACGCAGTTGAAATCCCCTCACCAGATAACCGCGCCCAGATGAGTACACAGGGTCCTAAAATATGCCGCAGTATTTTGGTTGGGGGCATACATATTTATAATGCACACCTCTCTATTCTCCACCAAGACCTTTAATATAACCAACCTCCCCTCCGTGTCCACCACTTCTTGTGTAAGTTGGAGCGGAACGTGCGGTGCCACCCATACCAGCACTCCCCTAGCGTAGGCAGAATACGGAGAGCCTACTACAGTACCTCTCCACTTCTTCCCCACCAGTTCCAGTTTTTGCCGGGTCAAATGTGTTTCCTGCAACAACGCAATATCAATCTTCTGTCTTTTCAAGTACATCATGACTTTGTTTCTCTTTAAGTAACTGTTGAGTCCCCTGACATTCCATGTTACAATCTTAAGGTCCCCCATGGCTCATGAGTGTCTTCTTGCCTTCCGTGTAGCGAATCCCCCTTGCCCACACGATACAGATACAGCTCTCCATCTTTACTTGTAGCTTCTTGTACCAGCTCAAACTATCCATAACTATGTACACAACAAGTTCCCAACTTCCCTCCCCTCCCTCAACCCGTCCCTTCCCCAACACTGCACACCCAACTGCTGCCCAGCTCCGTTCTCGGAACTCAGGCACCCCCACATCTAGCCCTGCAAGCACCAAACAATGCACAGAGCTCAGTAGGGTGAAGTCGCCCTAATGGCCACTTAACTAAGATTATTGTGGGGTAAAGAGATCTGCTCTGTAAGGCTCCCATTACTTCAATAATAATTACAGTGCTCATAACATCTAGTGCAATAGTCTGACCTTCTCTACTGAAGGCTGTGCAAATGACCATTTTCAAATCCCACGGGTCTGTGTCGCGCCATCTTGTGGCACCTTCCTCGTGCATTACTTATCTCTTCCGTGCTCTCTCTCCGTCCGAACTTCTTACTCCTGGGGACATCCCGGCGCATCGAGCCATCCCATGGCATCCTCCGAGGTCTCAATAAAATTTTTTTTTTTTTTTATGTATAACTTTCAATTTTGCCGGATACAATAACATGTATTTGTGGCCCGCCTCTCTCAGTCTCTGCTTTACCGTCCCAAAGTTCATGCGGCTACGCTGCACAGACAGGGTATAGACCGGGTAGGCCGTGATGTTTGCCGCTCCTCGTATAATCGTTCCTCCCTTGCGGAAGTGTTCCAATATCCTCTCCCGGTCCCGGTAAGTGAGAATTTTGGCTATCACCGGCCTAGGCGGGTTTCCTGGCGGCGGCCTCCTTGTTAGAGCTCTATGTGCCCTTTCCACCGCAAATCCTTGAGATAGGGCTCCTCCGGGTATCTCTTGCAGTAGCATGGACTCAATAAACTCCGTGGGATCGTGGCCCCCCAATCCCTCCGGCAGGCCCACGATGCTTGTTGTTTTGTCGGGCGCGTCCTTCCGCCCCCCTCCGCTCTGCCCTCCAAGTTGCCCACTCTTTGTATCAGGGCATGCAATTCGGCCTTATGGGAGGCACAATCTGCGGTATTTGGGCTAACTTCCTTCTCAAGGGACTCTGTGCGCTCCGCCAAGGCCCTGGCGTCCTGTCGGAGTAGATTAACATCCTCCTGCACCTCTCCGACCTTAAGGTCCAGTGCCGTTTTCAGTTCAGTGATGGCTAATTCGAGTTTAGATTCCCAGGCCGCCTTTAGGTCTGCAATCGCAGCTAGTACTTCTTGGTTAGCGCCTGTTATCGTCATGCTGCCTGCAGGCGGCTTATCCTTGCTCTTGGTATTGTCTTGACCAGGGGACGTCTTAGCAAAATCGTCCAGGGTGGGCTGCTTCACCTTCGGTCTCACCATTCTATTCGACATGACCCAGAGGACCTGTGTTCTGCACAAATGACAACTGCGCACCCAGTACGCCTCATTCGCTCGATCACCGTGTGGCCTGCTCCTTCCTTTGTTCCGGACATTGGTCGGCCATTTTGTGTCGTCTTTTGTCTCCGGCGCTCCTTATCCTTTCCGCACAGATCTCTGCCGCCGTTCTTCCTACACCTTCCAAAAGTTCACCAAGCGTGGCCCAATCATTCACACACCGGCATGTGTATTTTCAGCAGTCGTCGGCCCATCGTTGCGCACTTTTACGCCCGGATCATTTCAGGATCTCGGGAGCACCTCCAGATCACGTCCTCCTACATGGCCCTCGTAGCTAAGCCCCCCCAAAAACTCTGTTATTTCCTCCCGTAGGGACTCCACTACGCATGGGTCACCAAGTATCCCACTTGGCATTCTCCATCTCCTAGCAAGCCTGGGAACGTCTCTCAGCTTGAGATCCAGTATTACAGGGGAGTGATCAGACAGTGTACGGGGCAGGATTTCGCAGCTATGCAGTGTCTCAGACAGGCCCTGCGACACAAAACACAAAGAAGTAATCTATACGTGATTCACTGTCATGGACGGATGAGTAGTAGGTGTATCACCTATCATCTGGGTGTAATGTGCGCCATGCATCTATCAATGTCATTTGTGCAAGTAGTTGACCCAGCGTTAGTGCCATTTTGGTTGGTGTCCTCATTTTTGTGCTGGATGTATCTGTCAACGGGTCAAGAGCCATATTGAAACCACCCCCCCATACTATGGACGATGCATCGAGTTTATTTAGGATTTCATATATATTTAAGTAAAAGTCTGGGTCGTCAATGTTGGGGCCATATGTGTTAACCAATGTGATTTGTTTACCAGCAATCTCTCCCCATACCAGCACATACTTTTCCAGCGAGTCTACCTTGTGTCCCGCTACCTGGAACCCCAATGAGGGTTGTATGAGAATTATAACTCCCCTTGACTGAGATGAATAGTTCGTATAATATCGTGTCTTTCCCCATTTGGGCATTATATTCACGTTTACGGCACCCATTGCATGAGTTTCTTGTAGCATCACAATCTGGGGGGAATGCCTAGCAACATAATTTCCAACCTTCCTGGCCTTCATTGGGTTGTTTAGACCTCTTACATTTCAGGACAGGAGTGGTATTCTCAACCCATCTGTGCCATAGTTCCTATGAGTGTCTTTACCCGCCATGGCATCAACCAATTCCAGTGTTCATATGACGGGAGTAGCAACCGTACCTGCGAGACCACTTAAACTTCAAACCAAGCTCCAAACCAGAGCAACTTCGCTTCATCAACTCCAAGGCCGGCTTGCAACTTTCCCCCCTTCCCCCCTTGCACCATAGCTCAACATGGAAAAACATTTCAGTATACCCTGACCCCCCCACCCGCATCATCTCCCCGAACTTGACGATGCAGCCCCATAACACTCATAACTTACCCTGTGGGCTTACTTCTGAGCTGTTGGATCTTTCCAGAGGGGCAGCTGCTGTAGCCATCTGGCTGCCCTCAATGGAGGCTTCACGGCTCGATAAACAAAGAAGTTCGTTCCAGACCAACAGTGTTAGTGTTCCTTAAGTAATGTCCCTGCGCGGGGATGGTGTATCTTCATCCATCTGCTGGGTCCCTTCTCTCCTCCCCAGATCTTGGCCTCGCATTTTGGTCTCTCCCCTGATCACCGGAAGGAAGTGGGATGTAGACCTCCACAAATGCCATTGCATCTGAGGGGTTTTCAAAGAAGTGGGCTCTTCCACCATGTTGAATTCGCATTTTTGCAGGGAAGATTAGGGCGTATGGAACATTACGTAACCTCAGCTGTTTCTTGACCATCTCATAAGACCTTCTCTGTGTTTGTATGTTTGCCGAAAAGTCCGGATATATGTGCATTTTGTTTTCCTCTAATTGCAGCGATCCTTTCTCGATGGATAATCGGAGTATTGTGTCCCTGTCCCTGTAATTTAGGAGCCTTGCCACAATGGTGCGGGGTGGAGCGCCTGGTTTCGGAGGGGGTGCGAGAGTACGGTGAGCTCTCTCCGCAAGAAAGTGGTCTGATAGGGACTCCGTCACGAGGACCGTCTTAAGCAAATTTTCTACCTGTCTTTCCATGGAGCCTTTGCCAAACATTTCCGAAACCCCGACTATCCGAAAGTTATTTTAGCGTGATCAGGATTCCAAATCCTCACACTATCTTTGTGTATTTGCGCAGCTTCGTTTTGAGTTGGGCTATATCGCGGCCATGTTGTGTTATCGTGTCCTCATTCATGCTTATTCTATTCTGCACTTCCGTAATGCGCGTACTCTCTTTTTCCGCTTGCGCTTTCAAGGATCCAATTGTCGCCACTATGTCTTCCAGCTTGACGTTGACTGACATGAATCCATTTTGCACCACCGTAGCCAGGCGATCTAAGGGATCTTTCTCAAGGTTGTCGGATGTCTGTGGCGGTCCTCCAGCCACACCAAGTGGCTGGGAGCTTGTGAAGGAGTCCATTGGGCCGTTTTTTTCCCCTCCTGCACCCTTCTTCTCAGTGCGGCCCATGTGTGTCGATTACCACTTCATGGTGGACTGTGCTCTCCCACGTATAGGAGTCTAGTACCTTAGTACCCAGTAAAAGAGTTAGGTGTATATTAAGAGGGCAATGCTGTCGCCCCTGTCGTGTCGCAGGATGCGTTACAGATCAGATATGGCTCCCAGCTCGCTTCAGTGAGCGGCACTCGATTGTGGGCTGCTGCAGAGGGTCGCCGGTGGAGGCCGCAATGTGTGTCGCCCAGCCATCAGTCGGTAAGGTGCCACCAATTCCACTCCACCGAGGTGGCTGTGCAGCGCAGGGGAATAACTGCACCTGGCCCTCGTGGCTGTATCCGGGCAGTGCTGGCAGTGTATTTGTATTTCCTCCCCTTTTCCACTAGGGTGCAGGGTTCTTGTTACCCTTAAGGCACCAGCTGTCCAGCCTCTCCCTCCCGCAGTCGCAGCGCAGGCCCGCACCAGGAGATCACAGTCGGGTGCACTCTTGCAGCGCTGCACTCACTTGGTGGTGTTGCCAGTGCTCCTCTCCTGCCGCTGGGATCCTCGGGTCCTATCGCGTGCAAGTCGCCCTGGAAAGCGATACTGGATTTCAAGGAGTTCGCTGTATATGTGGATCAGTCCCCAGCAGGTGCGGAGCGTCGCAGCCCGTCTGTGTCTTTGGGCAACCCTTTAGCTGCCAATGCGGATAAATGCATCCACCGCGGCTCACAGGGCCTCTCCCACACGAGGGGGGCTGGCAGTCGTGGGTGTTTTCCCCGAGGAGAGGGTGGCAGCGAGTTCGCTTCAGCCGATCTCTGGCGCCCCGGCATGGTCTTGGCGCCCCTCCCCCACTCGGCCTGCACGCTGTCCTCAGGACCCCGGGCCAGAGTAGAAGACGTGCGGAGCTCTTGACCGGCCAGCCGCACCTCCACCGCCGCTGCAGGGTCCGACATGGATTTCTTCGTCGTATGGCACTCTGGGCATCTCGCTTTTTCAGGGTTTATACCTTTCACCTTCCACCACGATATTATGAAGTTTTCAGCTATCCGCGTTGGTTCTGGCAGGATATTTTATAAAAAGGATTTTGTACGAGCCGGCGCTCTCCACCTAGGCGGCCATTTTCATTGCGCGCAACAGCTCCCCCCGCCCCTTTTATTAAAGGAGCGTCATGACACAGTCATGACGCTCACGTAAAAGAGAACACTAGACCAACACACCACATCCCTCCTTTATTATAACGAAGAAAAACCACCACCCACTGCAAACAGCGACCCTCGGCGGGTTCTAACTTGATGTAATCTAGGCCTAGCACCCACTGGACTCCTACACCATCACTGCAAACATCAGGTGCATTCCAGTCTGCGCACCACCTAATAGCTACTCATAAACTTCAACTTTTGGCACTACACAACAAACAGGTGTGTTCCAGTCCGCACACCACGGGCACCACAGCGGCCATTTGGAGTTCAGAATATTCCGGGGCAAACTGGCCTGTGGCGCTGCTGCAGGACAGAAAGAATATGTTTTCTTCATCGGTCTCCTCTGTCGCATCATACTGCTTTCTCCCTTGATCCTCCGCCGCTTGGACCGCAGCCACTCTGGGGGTCTTCTTCCCCCTCGACTCACTCCCCTGCGATGTCCCCGCCATGCTGGCTGTTGTTGGGGCGAGGCACACCCGCGTGAAGTGATCCACCTTCCCGCATCTCCCACAGAAATGTCCTTTCGCCAGGCAGTCCTGCGGGTGTGGAAGATCCCACCCACACTGATGGCATAGTGTGATGTTGGGGTCTCTCCTTGGCCAGTCTCCCCGCCTCACCGGCTTTCCTCCTTGCCACTTGCCGATGGCTGACACCTCCTCCAGCTTGGCCCGCTGCATGGGGACCTCCAACTTGAGGTGTTGTCTGGATGAGTCCATGACCAAGGTCTGTACCTCTGCTAGCTCCTGGGCACGGCCCAGGTCTAGGATCCGTTCGAGGGTTTGCGCTGGGTCCCTCAGGACTTGCTTACGCAGCTTTGAGGAACTGCAGCCATAGATGATCTGCGCCCTGATTTCGTCCTTCTCAAAGTTACCCAGGGCACATGACAGTGCAATGCCGTGCAGCTTCCCATGGAATGCATCGAGGCTCTCCCCTTCTTCTTGCCTCGCGCACCTCACCCGGAACCGTTCGTAGTCCCGGTTGACCATGGGTCGGAAATATTCGTTCAGGACAACAATGGCTGCATCATAGGACTGATCTGCGGGCCTTAATGTCTTGAATAGCCTTTGAACAGTGAATGTGGCAGAGTACAGGAGGGTCGGGTCTTTGGCGGTGTCCTTCATCTCCCCCGCCACAAAGTACAGCTCCAGGTTCTCTACCCAGGCTGTTCCCCGGGGTCCTAAACTGGCCGGCGCACCCACCACATCAAAGTGCTGTAGTGGCGCCAGTTGTCCCCGACAAACCCCTTCATTGTTGTCCTGCGCCATGATGACACCTGGTCGGGAACACCACGTGGCCACAGGAGGTGGGTCCTGGGGTGCTTATCCCTTTATGGATGTCCCAGAGGGTGCACAAGATCTCCAGGTGGAGCCGCTACCCTTAGGGCCTGGGCAGGTACAGAACTCAGGGGGGCTTGATGACACCCTTCTTTTCCCCTTTTTGAAAGGATGTCCGTTGTTCTGGGGCTGTTCCTTTTGATGACACCCCTCTTTTCCCCTTTTTTTAAGAGGATGTCTGTTGTTCTGGGGCTGTTCCTTGACCCCTGTTCTTGGCAGCTTGGCCAGCCTCGAGATCCACTTTTGAAAGAAAAAAATATTTTTTTTTCTTTCCTAAGCCCGAGTATTGATGGGCCTTCCTTCCTGGTATCCCCAGGCCTGCCCAGGTTGTTCACTGCTGCGACCCGAGTGTTGGACAACTCCTCCCCTTCTCTGCGGGCGAGGCGGAGAGATTGCCCCACCCCTTTCCTTTGATCTGGGGGTTGCTGAGGCTACTCTCCCTTCCTTTGTCCCTGGGGCTTCCACCTTTGAGGCCACTCCCCCAACAGGCCCCACTCCAGGCCCGGCGGTGTCGCCACTTTCACCCCGGTGCAGCCCGGGTGCGGATGGGGCCGAGCAAGGTGGCAAGTTGTTCACCGCTACAACTCTGGTGTGGGAGACGCCGTCCCCTCACACGTGGGCCAGACGGAGGAGCCGGCCCCTCCTCCTTCCTTTGTCCGGGCAGAGTGAGTTTTATTTTTTCTCCACGCGGCCGAGGCGCCCACCAGCACCAGGCGACCCGTGCCTTTATCATGCACGAGGCCCCTGGGCCGCGAGCAACGCGGGCTCTGCTTCCTCTACTCTTGCTGCCGACGCTGCAATTCACCGGAGGGTTGGCCCCGCCCCTTTTCTTTGTTCTGGGGCTGGGAGACACACGGCGCATGCCGCCTTCACGCGGCCTCCGCCGCCGCTGTTGTATCTTCTTTGACGGCCACCCTTGCCAGTACCAGGCGACCCATATAGCACCAGGGTCCTGGGCCACGAACAGCGCGGCGACCGCCTGTTCTGTCTTTCCCCGACCGCACGCGGAACCCACTTCGCCCCACCACGAGGCTCAACAGGAAACTCAGGACCCCCGCACTGACGTGCACATGGGGGGGCCAAGACTCCTCGTTGCCAATGTGGTGGCCTGCCTCCGGTCACCGGGGCGGGCCACACCAGATGTCGGGTTCACCCGACGGGGACGGGAACACAGCGCTCACACCGTGCTCGGGCCGCAGGGGCGACCTGCGCGGCCCGGATCACCGGGCTTCTTTGGGACTGCTGGGGGCACCCAACACAAGGCTGCTGCGGCACTGGGGATACCCAGCCGAAGCAGCTCGCCTAGGCCGTGATCACACGGCAGTCAGCCACACATAGACAAAATCCACAGACACAAGGTGCCGCTTCCTGGGGCTCTGCTGCACTGCCCTCCGCTTGCCAGCAGAGCCCCTTTTATTAAAGGAGTGTCATGACACAGTCATGACGCTCACATAAAAGAGAACACTAGACCAACACACAACAGAGAGCACGCACCACTTTTTTCCTTCCGCTCCTCCCCCCTTGCCCTCATAACCCTCACCTCATCAAGTAAACCTCACTGTCAACACAAACCATCACACTGGAGATATTAAATCAATTCCAAAAGTTGCATTTCCGCTGGTGCAGGTGTAAAATGGATGCGTAATGCTTGGATGCTTTTTCTGCTACTAGATATGTTAATTGATTTGTTTGGCGGAGCAGGGCATGGAATGCAATTTTCACTTCCGCTACCCTCCGCTGTACAAATCCCCATGCATTGCTGTCAGCATCTGATTTTGATTCTGCCAGCAAATGGATTGCTATGGAATCCGGCTCCTTTTTATACCTGCTAAAAGTCGGCAGGTTCCATAGGAATTCATTACAGATACTGTCGGCCAAGCATAAATAGCAGGTGGCATTTACACAATTTGCAAAACAAATTGTTAAAGCAAAGCAAAAAGGCAATTTTGTCTTCTTTCGACTCCTTTTTGCACTTCCTAGAACAAATGTTGAAAAATTGCACAGATGGGACCTGTTTGCACATAAGGTAAAAGGTTACAAGTTCCCGCCGTGCAGTTTTTGCCATTTCTGAAAATGACCCCTTTTGTGTTCTGCTAAAACGCGTATCTCAGGGGTGGGTGATGTGCACAGTGAATGCTCTGCTACAATCCCAGGTTTTATGTGCAGTGCATCAGAACAGCAGTCTATTGTTAAAGATTTGGACTTTAAAATGTCTGCTTCTCTCTCTGCGGAGGCCCAGATCAGCGCTATTTTTTAATATTTGTTTAAATTAAGATGGGATTTAGTTATTAAAACTTTACACATTAATACAATTAATTCATACATCAATTATGCATTCAAAATAATATTTCTAGAATGACAGTAAAAAATAAATAAATCATTTCATAGTCCGAATTTAATAGATGATAAGAAGTTAAAGAAAGCAAGTCATATTTAATACCCACTTCGTACGTTGTTAACTAATGCTCCTAACCTTGTTGCCTATTTAGGGAAATCATCACTTCTTTAAGTCAGATTTTACCTATCCAGTGTTATCTTTATCTGATTCCATAACATATACAATGATACATTGCGTTTGAGGTCCATAGCCAATAGGCAGTGGATCCAGAAGTGATCACTACCATTGTCCATTAGCCTATGGACATGTGGTATATATTGTATTTATAAAATGTATAAAGCGCTTTTCGCCAGAGGCGCTGAACAATAAAAAAAAAGAGAATTTTAAGAGGCTAAAGCCAAAAGAAGATAAAGTTTGAGATTAGTCTGAAAAATACAAAGCAATGAAGAGGAGCGAAGTGAAAGAGGGAGAGTGATCCAAGGTTTGGGAGCCAAAAGCAAAAATGAACCGAAACGAGACAAAGCACAAAGGGGCCTAGGAACAGTCAGGAGAAATACACTGAGATTGCAAGGGTCGTGAAGGGAAGAACGAGAGTAGAGAGCAAAGATAGGGAGGGGCCAAGCCATGGGTGCATTTGAAAACAATTGAAAGAAAGTGATTCAAGAGGCAAGATTCAAAAGGAAGTAGTGAGATTGAAAGTCAAGACGATGTGATCGAGGCCTGAGTGGGTAAGGAAAAAAGAAGGCGAAAAGTTAAGTTATAAATAGAACGAAGAGGGAAGAGATGACAAGCAGGGACACCGAGCAATAAAGAAGAACAGTAGTCAATGCCAGAAAAGATAATGGGGAAAAAAAGGCGTTTGGTAGCATGAAAAGAAAGAGGCACAAGCACAACAAATGTTAAAGAGAGCAAATGGCATGAGTGCGCAATGGATGAAATATGGTGAGAACAAGAGGAAGATCGAAAATAATGCCCAAATTGCATGCATGAAAGTTAGAAAGAAAGAGTAGATGTAGGAAAAGAAAGAGAGGAGGGGTATGGAGTGGGAGAAATAGAAGAACGGAAAAACAGAACCTGCGGTTTTGAGGAATTGAGGTGTAGAAAATGGGAAGACATCCAATTATGGACCACTAAAAGACAGTTTGAAACAGTAGAGTGTAAGACAGAGTCAAAGGAAGAAAAGAGAGAGATCTGAGTATCATCAGCATAGAGATGAAAGGAAAGAGGGCCAAGTACTGACCGTTGGAGAACATCATAAAGAAGAGGGAGCGAAGAAGACGAGTGTCCATCCCAGGTGACAGAATAAGTCTGTTGCGAAAGATAGAAGTAGAACCAATTAAGAGCAGACCACGAAATGCCCAAAGTGGAAAGAGAAGAGATAAGGGAGTGGTCTACAGTAGCAAACGCCGCAGACAGATCAAGAAGAAGAAGAATAGAAGAAAGCTTAGCGTGACGAGCTGGGAGTAAGGAATTAGAGACATGAAGAAGAGCAGTTTCAGTGGTGTGAGACGGGCAAAAGCCAGACTGCAAGGGGGAAGAAGAGAATGAAACGTCAGGTAACGAGTTACCTTGGTGTAGGCGGCCAGTTCAAGAATTTTAGAGAGAAAGGTTAGGAGAGAAATAGGATGAAAATTAGATGGGGAAGATGGATCAAGAGAAGGATTTTTAAGAATGAGAAGAATAAGTGCATGCTTAAAAGCTGCAGGAAAGCAAGAATCTAGAAAAGAGGAATTGATGAGAGAAGAAAGATGGGGAAGAAAATTGTCCCAAGTACTTTATGTATAGTTGCCCATACTCTTACGTGCCGTCAGAACGTGCCGTGCAGCCTCCAGTATATGGCTCTGTTGACATAACCTACACCCTCTCTCATTCCGTGGTTTCCCCCATTCTGGGTCCCAAGGCCTCCATTAAAGGTTGGTGATTTAATCGCAAAAGTAATAGAAACCTTCTCATAGCCGAAGAGGGGCATTTGGTTATGTATGGTTGAGGAGTAAGATAACTGGTTTGTATAAGGGCAAATTCCCTATAGGTTTTAAGTGTGGCTATGTGAATATGATTTAAACCCTAGTCCCACACCTTAGCCTTTGCTGTAAATTCCTTAATCAGGCTATATTTATCGTTTTTCCAATCAGAGGTCCACTTGATTGTTTGAAACAGGTTTTCTACCTGTCAGCTTAAGGCCTTTTGGACTCCCTGATTCTGACTGTTAATCGTTTCCCCCGTGCAGACCAATAAAGGGCAGAGGGTTCTCCTTTTTAGCTTTTATATATAGGATGCCGCTTCTTATTTGTATCAGGCCAATGACTGAGGTAATGCCCATTTCAAGGCGAGTCGCCTGTATAGGTACACAGTTGGGAAGACCCAAGATACGTCTCCATACGCCACCGTCTATTCTACGGAGCCATTCAGTTTTTAATAGGCAAAGGGCTTCCAGACCATAGGCCACTGCCAGGATCCTAGATTGTCTATACACTGTACGTGTCCCATCAGTCTGATGTCCTGTTCGAAATTGTTTATACAAGATGTAAATGCTAGGGCCCTAGTAGTTTACTCTTGTTTCATGGCAAGATATTTTAATTTGCCGTCGATAGTCAGGCCCAAATATTTATATTTGGAGACCCATTCAATCCGCACCCCATTGATCTAACAATTTCTTCCATTACCTCTATCAGTACAAATTTACTTAGTTTTTTCTTTATTCAGTATATTTTTTTTTTGCCTGTGCGAAATCCTACAAAACCTGTGCTGATCGATTTAGTCCGATTATTATATGGTCCACGAGTACCACATCATCGGCATAAGCAATCCAATGTAGGTGCTATTTCCCGATCTTAGGGAAAATTCCCCTAGACTTCGTCAGACATGCCAGTAGGCCGGCCATATAGAGATTGAAAAGCATAGGTACGAGCCCACATCAGTATTTGAGGCCTTCGTTAGTTGGGTGCATGCACCATGCAGTCCAATCACACCTGTATCAATGTAGGATCGTGAACGTCACGTAAAATGCATAGCAAATCTTCTGGCATGTTCCTGATGGTTAACTTAGCCCAAAGTCTCTTCCGGCATACCGTATTGAATGGCAACAAAGTTCACAAAAAACACATGTGTAGGTGATCCCTTTGTTACTGCTGCTTGCATCAAGGTGTTAAGTAATAAAAGGTCATGAGCAGTGCTAGAGCCCGCCCTAAATCCTATTTGAATTCGGTTAAGAATTCTGCAATAGTCGGCCCAGACAACAATCTTGTCCATTATTGGTGAGGCGAAAAGTTTGCCCATAGAAAGCATCCTATAATTTGAGGGCTCACTTCTACTAGGTTTTTTATCAATGGGTACAATAATGGCTTTCTTCCAGCTAAGAAGTTAGCCCTCAGAACAAACCTGTCGATACAACGTATATAATACTTTGCCCCAATTCTCAGGATTAAGACAAGGTTCGGAAGGCCTTCTGGGCATGGTGCCTTGATCCTTTTAGGCGCTTGATTTTTAGCACAATCTCCAGCATATGAAAGTCAAGGTTATATGGGGGCCGCGCTGTGAATGATCAACCCATAGTTCTTCATTTATCGGGTTCAGACATTTTCCCACCCTGACACCACGTATGTCATTAAAAAGGCTCCATATTTCTTTGTGTCAGCCCTAGTAATCGGCATAAACATGTTTTGCCACGGTGCATTTTTACAGGACATATGACACCTTTTTACCCAATTACGGTATACATTCTTTTCTTTTCTTACCATCACTTTGGCTACAGTAATGTCAGGCTCATTTTTTGTTATATTTTGAGTCTTTTGCCTCAGTGCACATTTAGGGCCTAATTCAGAGAAGCGTTTTATAATGGCAAAACCCCATTGGAAAACCATTCTGTGAATTAGGCCCTTAGTGTCTCTAATAACATACTTGGGTCTCTTGTTGTTAGCCATACTGTCTTTTAGTATGGTGTTCAGACCCAGAGGCATGATGACACAGGTGACAATCTTATAACGTTCTATTATGGCGTCAGCCATCAGGCCAAAAGTAGGGGAGTGGAAATGATGAGTTCTGTCACCCACAATGTCATTCATCTTATTGATGTTTCTATCAGACTAAGTCATACGGTTTGCACCTGCATTGATGTTAACTTCCCCATTCTTCCTATCAATTGAGTTGTTACTATTATAACTCGGGGACAGAGAGACCATCAGATGGTCGCTTACATCTGGGAAATCGATGGACATTGTTTCGGCGCAATCTACGTCCTCGTTACTGATGAAGAAATAGTCTAGGGTGGCAGAAGCCCTATTTCCCTTCCAAGTGGGAGAACCATCAGTGTCTCCTTCGACATGTCCGTTTAGTATTGAAAGGCCCCAGTCTTTTAAAAAACGTTGGCATCTTTTGCCTAATGAGTAGGGGTCCTTTCTGTGCGCGTTTCTAGGGATAGATATCTTGTCCAGGTATTAAGCGTTAATATCGCCGCCAATGAGGATCGTGGTGTTACCGGTGCTCAGAGTCCATTCTATAATGGTTGTTGCGACGGTGTGAAGAATCTCTGCAGTAAGCACACCAGCAGGAGGCGGGACATATACATTGATTCGAAGCACTTTTTTTGGCATTATTACTGCGACAGAGCTCCAATTCCACAACCAGTAGATTGTATTCACTATTCTGAGGGATTATTTTATGTACTGATATCTGGTTGTTTATAGCAATAAGTAAGCCGCCAGTAGGGCGTCTTTTAGTGCTGGGACTTGGTGCACTGTGTAACCGTCAAAGAACATTTCGCCCATAAGCCACATTTCTTGTAAAATAAAGACGTAAGAGTCAAACCGCCTCTTGACTCCTTGCCCCAGCTCCAAGAGGAGAATCTGACCATGAGTGGTCCATGTTTCCATCTTTATACTTTCTTGCCGTTTTGTTTTCTTAACTGGTAAAAAACAGGCAAGCCAGGCATGTTCAACTTCTGCCACGCCTGGCCAACTTCATTACGGTTCATTTCCACCTTTCTGCCACTTCTAGTCGTGGTAATAGTTAAGCGTTTTTTTCTTTTCCTGTTATCAATTTGTTTCTCTCTAGAAGGCAGTAATGGAGCATGACCAGTCGCCTTAGGCTTAGGTTCAATTGAATTTGAGCACTCTTTGTTGTTAACACAGTGATCCTCCAGGGCCAGAATAGTTACATCATGCCCTATATTCCATAGGCGTTTAAGGTAGGGCTTGTTGAGTTCTACTGGTTCAGCCATACAGCAGTGAACAAATGTTGTTGGTAAAGCCATCCATTCTAGGATCTAGACATATTCGAAGTCCTTAGATAGAAGAATTCTCAATTGGGGTATAGTATTCAAAATGCCCATAATAGTCTGTCTGTTTAGCCATTTAAGTTTAGATTCAAGAGAGGTGCTACTTATTTGGAATTTGGAACTGCTCGTTCTGGTGGTTGGTATCCTTACATCGCCCATTATCACTGTTAGGGGAGTTTTCCTAAAGTCCTACTTGGAGGTAAGACTTTAGTAAACTATCCCAGTGGTTTGTAGATCCCCAACTCTTAGTATCAGTCTGTACTACTCAGAGACCTTGGTAGAGTGGTAAAACAGTCAGGCTTGTTTTAAGAGGAAGATGTGAACTGTAAGTAAGTACACTGAACCCAATTAGTAATGCACATCAAAGAAACACTTTCACATACATTTATATCAAAATATAGATTTATTCTATATACACATGAGTCACTGTTAAATACCTGGCACAATAAACCAACACACATAGGTATACTTTACAATACTTTCAAAAGGCCACTTCTTAGTTGGTAGTTGCTGAACGCGCACAATTGTTACAGGAATTTGGCAGGTCTACCATAATAACGCACACCCAAGAAGTAATACGGTAATTGCATTTAGTCAGCATACACATATAATTTAGTGATTTTTTTTTAAGGAAAACAGTTGGTTAGTGTTATACTAATAGAGATTCAGGTTCTAGAGGCAATTTCCCAGCACAGCAGGTCTTTTGAAGTCCAAAACGTAATCCTAGATAAAAGAGGCAGTTTGGAGAGGCTTAAGGTCTTGAAAAGCAGCAGAAGTCAAAAGGTCCTGTGAATGCATTCCAGTCTCTAGGAAGGAAGATACAAAAAGGCTTAACCAGCATTGAAGACCATGTTAAAGGACTTGCTAAAGGGAAACAATCAGCGGTTTCAGTCATAGGTAAGAGGGTGTTGCCCTGGGCACCTTTACGTGCACTCCAATGCTCTGGACCGACTTTCTGGAATAAGGTAAGCAATACCTTTTTCCCCACAGTACATTACTTTTGAAGAAAACCTTTGTGCTGGATGCTCTGCAATGTTGCAACTCTGGATCTGACCTACGAATTCCTTGGTCTGATGATGAAAGGCAGGATAATGAACAGGATCTCTCAGCAGCAGTCTCAAGGGAGGACCTCTTGCATGGCTTTCATCAACTTCTCTGGTCACTGTGTAGTTTTGGCACCTTTTCTGCAGCACCAACAAAGGACGCGATTCGCCCGGTCAATATTCTTCCGTTCCTGCAGTCCCACACTCTGCTGATGGGGCCTGGATTAGTTGGATTGTGTCTCTGAAGTGTCATTGAGGGCTTAACAAAGATGTGGATGAATTTGGCCTTTCCACAAAAATGCACTCGAAATGGGCAGCAGGTCTCCTGGTATTGGGGTTCCACAGCTCTGGAAACTCACAAAATCAAAGTTCGTCTTGGGACTGGTTGTTTCCACTAGTCAAAGGGAAGGAGTCGTCCTCTTCGGAGTTCCTCTGTCTCTGTTTTTGCATCTGGGCCGTATATTCTGGGTAAATGGCCAATTTTGAGGAGTACTGCGTGATCGTGCCTCCCTCTCTCAAAAAAGCCAAGATCCTTTCTCAGTCCTTAAAGTTAATTATTTTCACTATCACAGGTCTCAGGGATGCTCCGGGCGGCGGTCTTTTGGTGAGAGATCAGTGTGCTCTTTTGGCTGTGAATCCTTGGGTCAGCATGCCCAGCCCTATATCTTGCAGCAATAGGTTCTCTATGTAGCTTGGCAGGTCTTTGCCTTCCTCTCCTTCTTGGTGGCCTAATATCCTGATGTTGTTCCTTCGGGCCCTCCCCTCAGCATCCATCACACAGTGCTCTAATATCCATACTCTTTCCAACACATCCGTCATCTGGGAACATGTACTGGCTATGTTACTGTTTTCCTGTACCCTCTGCTCTGCCGTGCCCATTCTGTCAGCTAACTCACGGACATCTGGCGCAGCAGTCCCACCTCTACAATCACAGCGTCGATTTTGTGTTCAAGTGCTGTTTTCAGCACCGCTGTTGCCAGGATTGGTTCTTCCTCCTGCGGGCTGACCTGTGGGTTCCTCATGCCTGCACTAGTAGCCGCTGGTGGAGTCGCCTCGCAGTCTTCTTTCTGGGCATATGCCTCCGTCACCATTTGTTTGCCCTTGCTCTTACGTGCCTTATCCAGCATCAGGGTCACTATTCAGACAGGCTTTATATTAAAGATGTGTGTGTCCTGTGTGTCCCTCCTACCGAGGGGTTCTTTGGGATCTGCACGCTACCCGCAGTGAGTTCCCACAGTGTGGCAGGCTGGGTGGTTGTAACTGCCTCTATTTGTGCCAATGCCTGTTCCACAAACCGGTCTGGATGTATTTCTAATGTGCCTTTCTGTAAAGACCTGTACTTATTTGTTTACGTAGAGCTATGTGTGTTCTTCTGCAATCCAGCACAGTCAGGCGAACTCAATCGCTATCCCGCGCTCTCTATAGTGCGTATGCTCTCTGTAGCTGCTCCAGTCTAGCTGGGCGCCCGTAGCGTGTGATGTGGCCTGTTTGTTTTGCTCTCCATGCAACCTGGTGTGTATTCTGTTTTGTTATGCCTTGTTCTCATGGAGTCTCCAAGGAGGGTCTCCCTCAGTGTGCACGGTGAGCCACCTGGGTTAATGCTAGGTTGCCCAAAACCCCTACAGGGTAATCTTCTCCCTCATGGTCATTGCGCATCCCAAGCAATGTTGGATCGTCTTGAACGCCGCCCCGGTGTTTCCCACACCACGTTCTCCCCTCCGACTCACTAGGCAGTATTGCGGCTTCCGTTTATGTCCTTGCGGTTGGTGAGTCTGGCCCAGCGGAGCACTCGAACCTGCTGCACACCACCTCTGGCAGCCGCTCGCCTTTCCCTCATCCATTCACAGACTGGTCTTTTCTTCCTATCAGCTACAGCCTGCGTCACTGCTCCAGTCAGGCAGCAGCTCAAAGTTCAGTCTTTGTATATGGCGATGCTGGTCGCCATCTTGGGCGCAACGCTCTCTGTTTTTCGGAGGCTCCCAACTCTGCGTCTGTATTGGTTGCTTGACCTTTCACACAATTTGCTGGCGAAATCGGACTTTCTTCCAGTATCAATTACAAGGATCTGATGGGATGCTGGCTCACTCCATGGCAACTAGCCACGCCTCCATCTTGAGTTATTATAGTTGTCTTTATAATCCAGCTGGTCAGTTTACCAGACCATTTTTTGCATCCTTTCTGTCACCTTTCGTCTCATTTTCGAATTTTGTTTGGTAGTGCGTTAATCTCCGTTTCTCACTCTTCCTGGTCATTAATATCGTGATATTGGTTTGTGCTGTTAGTTGCTGCACGTGTTCCCTCACAGCTTTCCTTTTTTGCATTCTGCGTTCCTTACGTGTAAGATACATGCTCATATTACTCTATTCATGCTGGGCAGTCTCAGGTGGAGGTTCGACCTCTATATTCGGATTGGGGGAGTGCCCATTTGGTACCTTAGCCTGTCAGTCCCAGCCCCTACAAGGAGCACCTCCATATTGTTGTTTGAGCCTTTGAGGATTCATAAAATATGGAATGATTTCGCTCATCTCTGAGACCAGATTCAGTGAGGCATTTTAGCACTGCCCCATGCATTTTGATTTCTTCAGACATTTTACCACACCATTTCATTAATATTTTGAATGCAAAGTAAGTTGCCTCAGTACCATTTCGTCAATGTAAGTCGCCTCACTGTTTTCCTTGTTGTGATATTCAACCAATAATAATGGTGAGGCCGGCAAACGAGGTGGTTGTAAGCACAATGTCTGAGTCGCGTTGGTGATGTCAATAGTATTAGTGATGGAAAATGGTGGAGCATCGGCGTGCTCTTCCTCTGCGACAGTTGTGCGACGCTGTGGAGAATAGCATAGCTGACGCAGTGAATTATTGTTGTCAATAGACGTGGGTTTTCAAGTATTCAAGTCACCGTTAT
Organism: Ambystoma mexicanum; assembly: GCF_040938575.1. Classification (NCBI taxonomy): domain Eukaryota; kingdom Metazoa; phylum Chordata; class Amphibia; order Caudata; family Ambystomatidae; genus Ambystoma; species Ambystoma mexicanum. The sequence continues at coordinate 333,205,081 of NC_090925.1, read as the reverse complement.
GACTTACTAAAGGGGAGGGTGGGGTGCTGTTTTAGTCCTGGAATGTTTTTTCAATCGGGAAATACGGTGTTATTTTCCCTAGAGAAGTCCCAGCCGGCAAGCAATGTGCACGTGCTATAGTTGCATTTTCAGTGGGTTGGGATAGATTTAAACATCCTCTTTGTTTGGCAGTAGCCAAATTGGAGCCTTTCGATTTTGAGCGCAGGTGTTAGGAGGTGCCATGATCTTTATTTTTTTTTGCCGCCCCTGCATTGTGAAGTTTAGTGAATATTCTAAATATAATGTGATAGCACACTTAATAGCACTATGTGTACTCACAGTTTGTGTCCTCTCAAAGAAACTAGTAAAGATTTCAGAACGCAGGTACGTAGGGAGGCTATTGTTGTGAGACACCTTCCTGCATGTTCCGCAAAAACTAACTTCACACCAGCTTGCACAGAACACGCAATAATAGGCTATTGTTTAAGTCCCTATGCATAGTTCACCATGCCTTTTATGGTCAGGTGCCTAAATATTTGCAGGACCAGTTTGATACCTATATTTCTGGGTGCTCTCTTGGCCCTCGAGATGCTCGTCTGATTTCTGTCCCACGCTTTTGGTTAACTAGGACTGGGGGGCAATCCTTCTCTGTTGCTGCAGCCAAGTTGTGAAACTCTATGCCCAGGGCGTTAAGTGGGCCGGGGCCTGCCGGGGCTGGGTCCTGGCAGGCTCCAAAATCTTGTTTTGAGGCGGGGCCCTGCCGGGGCCCACTAATCTCCCATGGCAGCCCCAGCCACTACATGAAAAGGCTTTTTTTCTATAGCATGAAGGTCTTGCTCGTGTGGGAGAGCTTCAGGCTTCAGAAAAAAAGCCTTTCAACCATAATGGTGGCGCCGCACCTGCGAGGCATCCCTTTAAGCAAGAGATGCTCGTGGGCCGGCACCACCATTATGGAGAAAACGTGAGGCCGCTGGAAGCAGAGGCATTGTTTTCTAAATTCTGAAGCTCCCGCGCATTCGTGGGAGTTTCAGTCTTCATGAAAACGGCTTCTGCTTCCAGTGGCCTCACTCTTTCAGCCATAATGGTGATGCTGCCCCTGCCCAGCTGGCGAGGGGTAGCGCCACCATTAAGGCTGAATAGGCGAGGTGCTGTCCCCTGCCAGGCAAGCCTATAGAATATAAATGCAGAGATCAGCACCCTCTCCCCACGGGGAGAGGGTGCTGATCGCTACAAAAGGCTGCCTGGCAGGGGTGCCAGTAGCCCATCGAGCGGGGCTTGTCAGGGGGGCGTGGCCTAATGGGCCAGCAGGACCCCCGCCGTAAGGCCCCACCCCCTTGATGAGCACCGGCTCATTTTGTAGTGCTACTTAAGGCACTGTCTATGCCACTTTCTCTTAGGGCGACTGAGAATCACTTTTCGTTTCGGCGCTCCTTGAAAACCTTGTTATTTTATGGATTACGTCTTTTCCAGTTGTATCTGTTGTTCTTAAGCACCCAAGATGCCCTTGGGTGTAATTCATTTTATTTTATTGGTTTGGTTTCTAAGCGTGGATCGGGATTCGAACCTCTGTTGCTCTGTGTGGTCTTAAGACCAGCACGTTGCCCCTGTGCTATCCTCCGTCAATACACACAATGAATGTACCGTAACATGACATGACATGACATGACATGACATGAGAGAACACAAGCTGGGGAAATCTCTCTGAGGTTAGTCTCTCTTATTGACACCCTTATTTAGGTGATAATCACAGGATGTTTACATGGACCCTGAGTGAACCCATGCAATTAGTTTCCATTTTAGAACTTTACCAAACCTTTACAGATGACACCCCTACATCTTGCCCCTTCTGTGATATCTACTGTGATACAAAGCAGTAAGAAAGGCTGGGAATGCAAGTGAGTCGTAGGCTTGTAATGGGACTATTGCTGAAGGGAGTGTGTCAAGAGTGGAGAAACAAGAAATATGGGCTCTCTGTCTGGAAATTAGAGGGAACAATTATTTTGGGAGACATTTTTCCCAATTAATGGATTATCTTGTGTGCAAACATAACCCTGTTTCTATCAGAGGAAAATATCAGTATACTGTCAGAAGCAAAAGGGATTTAAAGCACCTTCTCAAAGCAATAAAACGAAATACATTTTACAGGATCCATGGTAAGCATTTTGTTAGGGAGAATTCTCTTCTAAGGCTCATTTCCCTTACCTATACAGTCCCCAAGCACCTTTGCTGGATTTGAAGGGTTTATGTTTTTTCTCCTGCTAAGAGTGAGACACTTTTTTCCCACTCTTAGACAGATTGCTAGTAGATGTTTTAGGCTATCTTGTGTGCTTATGGTCTATGGGGTTTTTCTAACCCTCATAGGAATCATCTTTTTACATGTGTGGTACACAGCACCCTCCGTGCCGTACCACAGGGGTGTCGTAGCGACCCCCAAACATAGACTCCATACCCTGGGACTGACTACTGTCTCCCAGGGCATGTAAAGTCCCCATTGACTTTACTAGTCAATTCTTATGAACAAAACTAGTACAACCCATCTTAACTAGTCAATTCTTATGAACAAAACTAGTACAACCCATCTTACTATGGAAGTACTGGAAAGGGTTAATAGTTTTTCCCTAGTGTTAATTTTCGAGAGGGTACCGTACAGTCCCTCGCTTAGAAGTTTCTGGCTGGTGGCAGTGGTTACTACCGTAAATATTCGACCGCGAATATTTCCCTATGGGATTTTCCCATTGTTCAAGGCTACCACTTTTACTGACAGCTTCTAACATACCGTCAGTTTATTTTAATACTAACTTTACTCCGGTAGGGTTTTATTGCTAGCACTTTGATAATATTTCTTTCTCGTGTCTTTCTCTATAATCCTAACTAGAGCTGTACCGAACTTCGGCTTCGAGTCCCTATTCTGCCGAAGTTCGGCTGAAATACAGCTATCCGGCTTCGGCAGAATAGTTTCTGTTTAGGGACTCGAAGCCGAAGTCCACTTTCTATGATTAGCTGCCCTCTCCCTGTTTGGGAGATGACAGCCAATCATAGAATGTTTGACAGTGTTCAGGCTGCAGAAGCCAAACAAGCTGTTTGCCTATTGGCTTCTGCAGTCTGACCACAGAGGAACCAGCCTAACGTGTTGAAATAGGAAGCGAGGGAAGGGAACAGTTCTTCCCTTCCCTCGCTTCCATGCCAACAGACGGATTCCAGCAGATGCCCGGACCCAGAGAAATCACCAGGTAAGTGACCTCCCCCATACCCCCTCATCACGGTGAGGCCGCGGGGGTGCCCTGCACCCCTGCGGTCTCACCGCAGTAATTGCATGCATGCTGGTCGGGCCACCGGTGCAAAGCCGGTGGCCCGACGTTTATTTTGCATTGGGGGGCCGCTCCTACATGAGCGGCCCCCCCAGACTCATGAGGCCGCCGGGGTCGGCAAAGTGCCTCGATTTCCAATGTCCCCCCCATCCCCCTCACCACGGTGAGGCCGCGGGGCCTCAGGGAACCCCCGCGGCCTCACCGCTATAATGTTGTGTTTGTCGGGCCACCGGTGCAAAGCCGGTGGCCCGACGTTTATTTTGCATTGGGGGGCCGCTCCTACATGAGCGGCCACCCCAGACTCATGAGGCCGCCGGGGCACTTTGCCGACCCCGGCGGCCTCGATTTCCAATGTGCCCCCCCATCCCCCTCACCACGGTGAGGCCGCGGGGCCTCAGGGAACCCCGCAGCCTCACCGTTATAATGTTGTGTTTGTCGGGCCACCGGTGCAAAGCCGGTGGCCCGACGTTTATTTTGCATTGGGGGGCCGCTCCTACAGGAGCGGCCCCCCCAGACTCATGAGGCCGCCGGGGCACTTTGCCGACCCCGGCGGCCTCGATTTCCAATGTGCCCCCCCATCCCCCTCACCACGCTGAGGCCGCGGGTGTGCCCTGCACCCCCGCGGTCTCACCGCAGTACCAGCAGGTATGCTGGTCGGGCCACCGGTGCAAAGCCGGTGGCCCGACATTTATTTTGCATTGGGGGGCCGCTCCTACAGGAGCGGCCCCCCCAGACTCATGAGGCCGCCGGGGCACTTTGCCGACCCCGGCGGCCTCGATTTCCATTGTGCCCCCCCCCATCCCCCTCACCACGCTGAGGCCGCGGGGGTGCCCTGCACCCCCGCGGTCTCACCGCAGTAATTGCATGTATGCTGGTCGGGCCACCGGTGCAAAGCCGGTGGCCCAACGTTTATTTTGCATTGGGGGGCCGCTCCTACATGAGCGGCCCCCCCAGACTCATGAGGCCGCCGGGGCACTTTGCCGACCCCGGCGGCCTCGATTTCCAATGTGCCCCCCCATCCCCCTCACCACAGTGAGGCCGCGGGGCCTCAGGGAACCCCCGCGGCCTCACCGCTATAATGTTGTGTTTGTCGGGCCACCGGTGCAAAGCTGGTGGCCCGACGTTTATTTTGCATTGGGGGGCCGCTCCTACATGAGCGGCCCCCCCAGACTCATGAGGCCGCCGGGGCACTTTGCCGACCCCGGCGGCCTCGATTTCCAATGTGCCCCCCCTCACCCCTTGAGCACGGTGAGGCCGCGGGGCCACAGGGAACCCCCGCGGCCTCACCGCAATAATGTTGTGTTTGTCGGTCCACCGGGCCAAAGCCGGTGGCCCGAGATTGTATTGCATAGGGGGGCCGCGGCCCCCCCAGAGTTATGAGGCCGCCGGGGCACTTTGCCGACCCCGGCGGCCTCCATTTCTAATGTGTCCCCCATGCTCCCTCACCACGGTGAGGCCGCGGGGCCACAGGGAACCCCCGTGGCCTCACCGCAATAATGTTGTTTGTCGGGCCACCGGGCCAAAGCCGGTGGCCCGAGATTGTATTGCATAGGGGGGCCGCGGCCCCCCCAGAGTTATGAGGCCGCCGGGGCACTTTGCCGACCCCGGCGGCCTCCATTTCTAATGTGTCCCCCATGCTCCCTCACCACGGTGAGGCCGCGGGGCCACAGGGAACCCCCGCGGCCTCACCGCAATAATGTTGTGTTTTTCGGGCCACCGGGCCAAAGCCGGTGGCCCGAGATTGTATTGCATAGGGGGGCCTAAAAAAAAAAACTATTCGGCTCACTATTCGGCTCCGGCCGAATAGTTGACAAACTATTCGGTATCCGGCCGAATACTAAATATGCTATTCGGTACAGCCCTAATCCTAACCCAGGTTGGGGATCCTTTGTTCGTCCTTTTGGTGGGCTTCTGCACAGAAGCCCTTCTCTCGGCGCCACTGAGTCTGGGGTAGACTGGATGTGTGGGAGGGGGAATAGGCACGCTGGACAGGGTTGTCTACGTAACCCAAGTCGCAATCTGCCCTGATAGGCTGGGGGGTTCTCCCGCCAGGAGAGCCACCCCACTGTGTGAGTGACAGCTAGGCTGTATGAATGGGGGTCTTGCTGCATAAAAGCAGGGTCCTGAGGACTGGAGGACAAGACGTCACCACTGGAACTAAAAAGCCGAAGTGGAGAGAAGCCAAAGACATCTGCAATGACTGAACCACCGGTGAAGCCCTGCTGCAGATCCTCACCAATTTTCTCCAACGACTCGAGAAGATCTTCACCTGCAAGAGTCTTCTTCCCTTGAGCTGGTGGGGCCAACCAGTTTGCCAATCGCCTTCCCGGACCTGCCTTGGTCGAATCACCAGTGGCAAGCACTAGGAGACCGGATAGCCAGGCACCCGTCCACCTGGACCGCGATTTAAAGGAGCGTACCTTTTATTCTGTTTTAGCAGCACCGCGGCTGGTTTCATCCCTGGGCAGTGCAGTAACTCGAACCTTCCTCCACGATGAGAGCCTCTCTTCCTCTGCTGGATATCCCGAACTGCAGGAACTGCCAGGAACTACCGCAGGAGCCTCTTCCACTTTTACTACATTGTTCCACCAGGCCTCCCGTTTTGTTGGGTACTGTTAAAGGTGTTTTAAATCCTTTACTTACCTACTGGGTTGGCCGCCCCTATCATCTAACATTGTCTTTCACTTTCTGCAACCATCTTTTCGAATCGTTAAACAAAGACTTGACTGCAGCTACTAGAACATTTTGCTCCGGGCACGTTGCCCTGTACCACTGACTCTGGCACAGGCCTATTGACTCTGGCTAAATCTGTTACAACTGCCTTCTCTAGATTGCTTCTCAACTAGAAATGTGTTGGTGCACCTAACTCTTATAACCACCTTTTCCTTCCCTCTTTTTAAACTTGTGAAGTGCCATTTTGCTCAGTTTTCACCTCAGTATTGCATCTGCTAAAGTACTGCCTTGCCTAACTTGTTCACAATCTTCTTGGGAAGTGTTGCCGGTGTGTTGAAGAGTATAACCCTGTATAACTTGTCCTTTCCCTCCCTTTTGAGAAATTGAGAAAGTGCCATTTCTGCTTGGTTTTCACTGTGCCGTTTTGCTCAGTTTTCACTCTTGCTCAAACTTGTCTACAATTTAAATAGGGAGTTGTGTATACTTTTTCGACTGGTTTATCTTGCTTTTACAATAGTGATTTGTGTGTGAACATCAGAGTGTGTAAAATAAATATATATGTTCTTTTTGATACAAAGCTTTCGTCAGTGTTTCCTTGTTCTACAATATTGTAGTCCTAATGTGTAAAACCTGAATACTGCTCATCTCCCTCTTGAGATAAGTCTGACTGCTTAGCCAGAGCTACCAACTAAATCTTTGTAGTACAGACTGATACCAACAGGGATTTATTGCATATACTTGCAGTGTTAATCTTCTGTATGGTCCCTAAGGGAACTGCACAGGATTCTGCCTAACACATTTCACTTGAGAATGAAGACATGTCTTGCAGGTTCTTGGCAGGTGAACGTACTGGGCGCTCCATTAACACTACCCGATTTAACCCACAAGTTGCAATTGAGAAACACATGGTAGTGGATTTTGTCTTGACTTGTTAGATAACTGTAAAAAGACATCAGTGGTGATTGTGCATGGCAGTACAGTTCATTCTACCTCACCAGGAGACTGCAAGCCTATCCCACCTTGGGGGGATAGTAATAGAGGTTTATAACTGACTGAGATCAGGGGGTATGGGAAAATAATCTATATCTCAACATACTTAATTTTTCCCTCTGCATTTAATACACAGAAGATGCGATCAAATGAGTACACATCCTGGCCCTGGGATCAGAATATAGTCATGAAATGCCTCGCAACATGGACACATTCTGGACTGACAGGAGGGGGAACCTATTGTTGCTACCTGTGTCTAAGGCCCATGTCGTTCTGTAGGCTCATAATGCTGTTCAATTCAGCTGGCCAGTAAATGGGGCGTTGCTCTCTGGGATCTACAGCGTTAAGCTGTAAGCTCAGAAGCTCCTTGTGTGATGCCATGCTGATTGTTCATTGGCTGGGAGGCTGTACACTGCACTGGCAGGCAGACTACGAGTAGTAACTGGTGGCAGCATGCTATCTTCAGGGAAGCAGGAAGGCCGCAACTATATCACAGTGACTTCATGACTGACAGCTGTGTGACCCAGTGACTGTGAGTACCTGTGACAGGATAGGACCGAGGGCACTGTCCTTCAGAGAGTGTGTGTGAGGGTGTTGAATGCAACAGATTGTTTTTAGTTGAGTGATGCTGTAAACACAGTCCTTGACTTAGGATTTCCTTAGATGTCCCCCTCTCCTGATGGTGAGAGGGGACCTAAAACATGACAGGAAAATGCCATTATGTGGATCAAATCCTAATTACAGAGCTCTCTGGAGAGGGTATGGCTCATGTGTTTAGAACGGTTTATGGTCATTGCATCGAAAAAGATGCATCGAAATGACAATGCATCGAAAAAGATGCATTGAAAACAAAAGCATTGAAATTCTGTTTACATTAAAAGTACATATCAATCAAATGGAAATGTATTTTTAAATGTAAAAGCTAGCATTTCCATGCGTTTATTTTCTACATTAAAACGTTACATGGAGCTGTCCAGTGCTGACATTTCGGCACTGGCCAACTCCTTGTAACGTTTTCATGTTTTTTTTGTATATTGGGGGGTCCCCCCGAGCCTGCCCAACCCCCATGCCCAGCCCCCCTTTAATCTAACCCTTAATCTAACCCTAAATCTAACCCTAGCCCCAACCCTAACCCCTAACCCTAATCTAACCCTTAAACTAACCCTAGCCCCAACACTAGCCCCAACCCTAACCTAACCCTTAATCTAACCCTAGCCCCAACCCTAACCCCTAAACCTATCCATCGAAATTAACCATCGAAAATTATTCAATGAATATGCTTTTCGATGGAAAGGTGTTAGATGGAAAGACCAGATACTGTTTAGAACTGGGTAAGGCACGCAAGAAAAGCATTGGACATAATGATGGACTGATAATAGAAATGCTGACAAGTAGGGTGTGACTTATAACAAATATCAATAATAGCTGGGAGGAATGAAGCGACGGAGGGCAGCTGCCGTGCAGAGGAGCCAAAATGCCTTCCAGGGGAAAAGAAGGATAGGATTTGTTGAAGGAGAGGTGAAATGAAAGGGAGGTTAGTGGCAGCTGTCACTTACTTTTAAAGTGCACCCATAACGGTGCACGCTGGAGCATGTAGGGAAGACTGGGGTTGCCCCACATGAAAGCACACCTGAGATATGTGATCAGTCCCTCATCTCAAAAGGAGGGGGTGTGCGCAGGTGTATTCGGGAGCATAGGCTGCAGGGTGGAGGGTGCCCTACAGGTAGCCTACGGTTTAGAAATCTAGCACCGCTGAAACCCTGTATATCTTTACAGCTCCCACATAATTATAATGGTGGTAGGAGGGACACCCTAAATCTTTTGCAAATGTAACCCACGTCAGGTGAAGGATAAGTTTCCTATTGGAAGAATAAATATATGTCCCAAATAAGGAGACAACTGCAGTGACTAGGACATAGAGCCATGAAACTAGAGCTGCGCTGTCATGCCCTGGATCTGGAGGGTATATAAATAAGTGTCCAGCATTAAAATACTATTGTTCAGTTAATTACACTATTTGAAAATAAAACAAGACATGATACACATTCAGTGTGTTATTGAGAAGTGTGCAACTGAGTTACTGCATTATTTGTAGTAGAGAGTTAGGCTTCTGTTGCCCTTTAATCAAAAGGTAGAGGTGATAGGTTTGAAAGTATATACACACACTCATGGATAAAGGAGTACAAGCCCAGTCCAGTGCAAGATGAAGGTGGAGATTTTAGTCAAACTCAACGTGCCCCTCCTGTTATTCTTCAAATCATGCAAATGCACTCAGCAAGGGGGTTTGCACGCTCAAAAGCCAGACCAGTGTAGGACGAGATCACACTCACTGCTCAAATGTTGCTTCACCATGCCTAACCTTTTAAGGAATTTGACCCCCGGTCTACTGCCTGTCTTGACTCGTCCGGCTTGGCGCTAATGCCATTTGCTTGTATATCCATAGGCAATGATGTATAGACTTGAAGGCACCGTTCTCAGTATTGATACGAACCTCTCTTATGAGCACCATAAAGGAGTTGCACAGACTACATTGAAGGGGGTAAAAACAGTCTTCATTTGAAAGTACTGAGGTTTTTGTAGCTTAACCTCACGCTTAAAAGCCAAATCAGTGATGCCCAATGATTTACAATGCAATGTGGGATTTTCGGTCTGTAAACTAACTATACCCACTTTTCCCTTAACAAGATTGAGTTCAGAGATGGTCTGGGCTACAATTGTACTGCTGGAAAGACATAGCATACAGAGCGGAGTCTAGGATCATGGCAATACAAGAGTCAATGTTGTGTACATTTCAGCAGCATACATATTCTCTAGTGTCTGAATGATGGAATCCCAAGGCATCAGTGAGAGAAAACAATGACATAAACTGAGCTACTGCCTCTGCAGTCAGAGTCTAATTGTAGTCTTATTATCAGATGTTTCAAGGGTCATATTCAGGGTCATACTAAAGTCCCCCACCCAAATGATGTCTGTGTCTAGTAAAGCCTGCCATTTCTCAGCTTTTGTCACATAAAACCCAGTGTCATCTGTATCTGGCCATATTTGGGGATCAAGGTGACTTTGGGGCCCCAGATAGAACCCAACACGATCACAGATTTTGCCTGATTGGCCACATCTTCTAAGTCACTTAGGAAAGATACAAAATGAGGTGTAAGGATAAGTATCTGCCCTCGTGGAGTCAAGAGGGAAGTGTAACTTCTCTCTGAGTTCATAGCAAGCATGGGGTTCCGACCATGGGTTTCCTGTAACATAGCTATTTCAGCCCCCTCGTCTGCTCATGTATGTAGCACCTCTTCTGGCCTTCATGTGATTATTTAACACACCCATATTCCCATTGAGAGCCTTCAGTTGGTGTCCAGCTTGAACCATCTTCCAGGAGACACGAGAAATTATGAAAATGAGCTGCTGCTGCCAGAGCAACCTTGACATGTACAGGGCAACTAGTGACAACTCTTTCAACTGTGAATCCTTGGGTCGAAATCCAGGGCAACCAGTGTGCTCTTTCGACTGTGAATCCTTGGGTCAGCATGCCCGGCCCTACATCTTGCAACATAGGTTCTCTATGTAGATTGTCGGGTCTTCGCCTTCCTCTCCTTCTGGGAGGCCTAATATCCTGATGTTGTTCCTTCAGGCTCTCCCCTCCACGTCCTCCACACAGTGCTCTAATATCCATACTTTTTCCAAAACATCTCTCATTCATTGTGAGTCTGTATTTCATGTGCACTGCTTTGTGAGTAAAACCCCATGTTCCCACATTTGTCCCACTCTATCTGCAATCCTAAACCTTTCAGTGTACCCTTCCAGACAAGATCTACGGCAGATGAGCAAAAAGTTCCTGAGAACCCAGAGCTGTAGGAAACTAAGGGGCACCAACGATAGCCCAAACCATGGCTTTTCCATCTTTCATCCCCCGGCAGCCAAAATAAGGTTTAATTAAAGGACATACTGCTCTAATGCTTTCCATGATATTGTACACCGTAGAAAATTTACAAACAAATCAGTAAAATCCAACAGAATCCTCTGAGACTATATATAAACCTTTGGGTGAGTGTAGATTAATGCCAGCTAATCCCATACATTTCCAGCGATGCAACACAGACATGCACCACTTCCAAAAAATGGAGAGGGGTAAATGCACGAATATTTGAGGCAGCTAGCTAACAATGAATTAAGGCGCGAGGGATTTGTTAATTTCCCTGATTAACAGCAAGAGGAACTGGGCGAGGAAATCTCCTGCACTCTAAACAGAGGAGTCCAACAATGTAACAAAAGTTGAACTGCTATATTCCAGCGCTTTCAGAAAGGGATTAAGCAATGGACAATACAGTATTCTCCAGACCTCTACCACCGATTACAGGCTCGTGCAGGCATTTTAAAGAACAATGACATCACAAAATAATGATACATTCTTGAAGCCTAAGGTGGGCTCGGATTGGTTAGTAAGGTGCACTATATATACAAAATATAAGGTATTAGTAGTCAGATTGGTTAAGCAATATCTGGTGGCTCTTCCTGTGACCACCCTCTGAATGTTGCAACTGGCTGGTTCAGGTTAATCTGCAGTGATTGAGTTATGCAACAAAGTGTGGGCTTAATGTGAAAGGGGAATAGTGATTGGTCAAAGAGGGCCTCCTCAGCCCTAGCATCTTAGAAAGTTACCAGGATGAGTGCAACTATTCAAGGTGGTGAGAGCGACCCCTAAGGTGCTACATGTTCCTTACAAGTTAGCATCTCCAATCCTCTAGCCTTGAGAAGGACCATTTGACTTTTAACCTGGTATTACTTTTGTATCTCCCTGTTTTTGGTTGGATGGAAACAAATGCCTTCGTCTGGCTCGAATGGCTAGGCCTTGTTGCTCAGGTTCAGATCACGTGCGCAGGGACCGCAGAATACATTTTTCCTGTATGTATTTATGAGGATTTTCAGCTTTTACACATTAAGGTGTCCTATCTTGTCTGCTAATAGAACACATTTCCTCTGCAATGTCCTTGGCAGGGCTATGTTCGCCAGCTGCACTGATAACCTGGTGTGCGCATCTCTGCGAAATCAGCATGTCAACCTCTCTACATTTTAGAATCCTTTAGCACCTTCCATTCACTTCAATCTGATTGCGGCTTCTATCTTGATTTACATGGCAGCCAATGTTAGTTGGGTTTAGCGTCAGCAAGCAGTTCATATGTATTCTTGTGCATGTGTCCGTCCTCTGTCTAAGTGAGTAATAAGCATATTCTTTGTTTCTACCAGTAATTCAATCTAAAGTGTCTGCGTAGTTTCATGCAGGCATGTCTATATGCTTCATGTCTAACACATCTATGTCATAGTATTTGTTGTGACGTCATCAGCTTCTGCATGGGCTTGGTCAGTCGACCTGCTCCATTGACTGCAACCCTATGTCCTCAGTGACGTCATTAGGATAGGGCCTGAAGGGCTGTCTGAGTGAATAGCATTTCACACATCTGTGGTACTTGGCGATGAAATTGCAAGTACCATAAACAATGTGCACTGCTCATTTCGTTTCCGCCTAAACGAGATTGGGGTAGGGGTAACGAGGGCTACTTTTGGGTCTCCCTTTTCAACAATACCCCACTTCCAAAGCAAAACAGTGGCAACAAGGAAATAGGAACCAGAAGGTCATGAGTCTTCATTATCCGTCCCAGCCTACTGTCTCAAGCTAGGGCTGCGTCCTCCAGGCAAATGTCCATGACGATTGCCTAGCAAGTCAGAACGTTTCTTCCGGAGAGATGAAGAAGTATGTTTTATCATTAACATTTTGAGACAGACTAGAAATAGCAAAGTGTCAGGAATCAGCTCAGAAGAAGTATGTTTTATCATTAACATTTTGAGACAGACTAGAATAGCAAAGTGTCAGGAATCAGCTCAGGTTCTCTCACACATCACTGGCTCCACAGGTATCAGCGCTCTCTGGAAGTACTGACAGGGTTAACTCTAAGTTTCTCTCCACATGTCCAGCTATCAGTCGACGTTCAGCCCAGCTTTGCATGCACTTATCTGTAAAAGCTGGCCACACTCTTCGCCTCACAACATCCTTCATTACCAGTATTTTATTAGTATGCCATGATCCATCTAAAGACTTTACCCGTTTGAACTCCATCTTCATGAACACATCCTTGCTCCTGCCTTTTCATCTTTGCCACACATTCATCTCTGTCTGTCATTTCCAGTTCTTCCCTTCGCCTGTGTGGTTAGCTGCCAAATGCCGACCTTGGTAAGCCTAGAGGTTTGCGGGGAACATGAGCACCTGGGTGACTCTGGGCAAGCCAGTTACTGTTTATCCATATTTCTCTTCGCAGACCCACTGGTGTCCACTGGACAGCTGCTGCAGCCCTTATCGACTCTATGCCATACAGCTGAGGGAAGAGGTCTGCTCTTGCCCCATTAAGATGATCTGGGCCATCTGCTCTTCCAACACACCCTGTTTTCTCCAGGAGAATGTTTGGGAGGTGGGTGGGATGGTGCCAGCTACCTTCAACATCCAATGTGATCCTGGCGAGTCAAAGTCTGAAGGACTGTGAGGCCAACCCCTTCGGTACTTGAGCTGGTGGATTTCGAAATTGCTGTCTTTCTGGGCAAAGTACAAACAGAGGTAACATCCAGGCATATAGAAACTGCTGCTACACATGGCTTGGTCTAAACCTTGCAGGAAATGGTAGCTATAAAACCAGAAGGAGGCAAACCTGGTTTCTCATCCTTCCCCATAAACCAAGATTCTCTGCATACTTTATCCACACCTAAGTGGTACTATGATGTCCCGAATATGAGCTCCACCAAACCCACTGTCTCCTCCATTTCCTAATGAAACCCTGCCACCTTCTGAATGAGCATTGTAAAGTCATTTTCTTGGTTCCTCTTTTGGAAGGCAACACTTTAACCTGGGCCCCTCCATTACTTACTTTAGTCCACCCTACCATTGAACGTTATGCAGGATTCAGTGCACTGTTGGAAATCCAGGAGGCCTTGGTGCACCTGCACCCTGCCACAGCCACCATCGAGGTTCATATTAAGATAATGCTTTGAATTGACCAGCAAGTCCACTAACACTGGTCTGAACAAAGGAAAACTGAAAGCATTCAACCATCTAGTCATTTCACTGCCAGTCTACTGACTCAAGCCAAGACCATATTCATGGAAGAACATACACCCATGAAAACTGGGCAACTCTAAACGTGCCAAGCAGCTAGAACACTGATTCCAGACTCTAAACCATGAAGTTTAAATAGTTACAACCTAGGTTACTCTTGACAACAGGTCACTTAGATTTTTGACATTAGATCTTAGTGATACAAGTTTACAGTTTTAATGCAGGTTTTTGGAAAACAGTCATTCTGGCGGCCGCTGGTGCTGAACGCAGGTTTTGATAGATCCCACAGGCAGGCAAATTTGTGCTGTGGGTGTTTTGATGACCAATTCAGCTTTCCAGGATATTGCAATTTCACAAGGATTTCTTGAACTCAGTGAATTGTGACACTCAGCAAGAAGATTGGATGTTTGTGGGTGTTTTGGACCAGCATTCTGTATTTTCAGCAACCAGGAAAAGATTTAAAATTCAAGATTTCGGATTTCTTTCAGCAAGCACTGCTTTTTATGCAGTCTCCATTTTTACTTGTCGGGCAGCCCAGTGACATGTTTCAGAAGTGCGGTCTCTGTTCCACCACTGACAACATGCATGGTAGATTTGGCAGCCATCTTTTTGTGCTTTGTAAAGCGCCGTTTTCTATAGGTTTTGGCGCGCATAGGTGTTTTGCAGCCATTTTGATGATTCTGGTACCACCAGGACACAGTGATGCCGCAGGGCAGGGCATAAGTGGGTTAATACATCCCACAGTTCCGATGTAATCCCTCACCCCCCCCTCCCCAGCTTCAGTGGACGACCCCGCAGGGAGGCCTTCCTCCCGCCATCATCCATTCACAGGAGTGAGTTCTCGAGCGAATCCCTCTCTGGTGAGGTCGCTCTTCCTGGGGTCCTGGGCCAGCTTCCAGTTGTAGGATGTCTATTCTCTCCTGGGCTGTCATGATGCACGTTTGAGTTCCTTCTAATTCAAACACCAGCCCAAAGGGAAAGATCTATTTATAAAAAATTCCCCTGCTGGGCAGTTCCTTTACCACTGACCCCATTTGTCTCTTCTTAACCAACGTTCTTACCTCCAGGTCCTGAAACAGGGATATAGATGTGCCTTGGAAGACCACTGGTTCTTGTGCCCTTGCTGCCCGCAGGACCACATCCTTTTGCACATATCTTGCGAAAGGCTGCTAAGACATCCCTCAGTCTCCCATTTGGTCCTCTTCCCACTCTGCCGGTTCTGTGGATCTGCGATGTTATCCGGATATGTTTCCCGCAGGAGAGCCTCAAAGATCCTTTGCACCTCCACGTTCTGCTCTTTGTCAGCCACCGATTTGGGCAGGTTTTTGATCCTAATGTTGATCCTTCGTCAATGATTCTCTATATCTTCCATTTGAAACTCCAGATTCTGCGTAGCCACATTTAACCGCTCAATGGCCTCTCTTTGTAGAGTTGTGTCGTTGTCCAGTTCTTTCAACCCCCTTTTGAGGAGGTCAGTCCTCTCCCTCATCTGAACAACAAACTGTTCCTTGTTACCTCTTTTTCAGAATTCACGGCTGTCACCATTGTCCCTTTGACAGCAGTGATTGGAACAAACCGAGAGTCCGTCTTTCTGGTTATGGCTTGCTGCACCAACACCTCATCCCCTACATGGAACTCTTTTGGTCTGGCTCCTCTCCTTTCGCCTGTCTCCACCCAAGCTCTTTCCTTCCGCTCAGTGTCTCTTCTGATGACCTCTTAGTCAGCTTTTGGCTGACCTATTGGGTGTATCACAATGCGGGTGCGAACTTGATAGTTCATCATCAGCTCCGCAGGGGTCTTATTGGTGGCCTCGTGGGGTGTATTGCAGTAGTCCCGCAGCAGTTGACAGAGTGCTTGGTGGGGATCAGCGCCCTCAATGCGGCCCTTTGTAGGGTTTTCTTGATTGAGGCCATGAACCTCTTGGCCATTCCATTGGCTTGTGGCCAGCAGGGTGTAATCCTATGGTGGGGGAAACCCATATGCTTCACAAAGGTCACAAACTCATGTCCACTGAATGGCGGACCATTGTGGGACTTGATGGTGTCCGGGATTCTCCACTCGCTCATGACCTCGTCGAAGATCGCTGCCACCTGAGCGAACTCTGTGGATGTTGACTTCTTCACTATTGGAAATCTCAAGTGTTCATCTATGTAGCAGATATTCTCTCGATCAAGGGGACCATAGAAATCCACGGCCACCTTTTCCCAGGGGTGATCAGGGATCTGCCTTGGTTGGATTGGGACCGGGGCCTCGGCACTGGCTGTGCATTGGCACGCTATACAGTTTCTCACCCACCGGTCAACCATTGCGTCCAGAAACGGGAGCCACACATGGCACCTGAGCTGTCTTTTCATGTTGTCCACACTTCAGTGACCCTTGTGGGCTGTCTTGATCACTTCGGACCAGAGGGTCTCTGGGATGACAAGTCTGCACCCTCTCAGGAGTATCATTTTGTCTTTTACCGCCAACTCTGTGTGCACCTTGGCCAGTTTTTCCAGTTCATCTCTGCACACCCATGCATGGTTTAAGACAGCGCGGCGGTAGTCCCTCCACCTATTGTTCTCTGTTAGGCAGATTACCAGGGCCATGGAAGGGACCGCTGCTGCGGCCGAAGCGACGGTTTCAAGCGAGACAGCCGGTAAGAGTGCGTTTGTGGTCACATAGTTAATGTACTCTGTATCGCCGGGTCTAGGCATGGGCTTGCCCGCTGGGTGTCTCGAAAGATAGTCTGCCGGATTGTTCTCACCGTTGGACCTGTGGATGATTTTGAAGTCATATTCTTGGCGCCTGATGCCCCACCACTCAATCCTGGGAGGCATCTTGGTCCTGGGCTTTCCGAATAATGACACCAGCGCTTGGTGATCAGTGATGAGGGTGAACCTCTTCCCTATCACAAAGTTGTGGAAGTGCTTGCACGCCCACATGGCTGCCAGGCTCTCCTTCTCAGCCTGCGAGTACGCAGACTTGGGCAGGGCCAATGCCCTGCTGGAATAGGCCACACCGTGTCTGGGGTGAGCGTCAATCCCATTTGTCTGAGCTAGTATAGCTTCTAGCCCCACCGGGATTGCATCTACCACAATTTCGGTGTGCCAGTCCGGGTCAAAATAAGCAAGCCTCCTGGGATCTGCCAGGGCCTGTTTGATGGTGTCAAAGGCCCCTTGGCATTTAGCTGACCATACAAATGGGACGTCCTTCTGCAGCAGTCGTTGTAGCAGCTCAGTGATAGAGGTGTATTGTGGGATATATCTACCGCAGTAGCCTGCCATCCCCAGAAACGATTGCATGTCAGCTACCTGGTATGGCTCTTGAAGGTTGAAGATGGTGGAGACCTTGTCAGGATCTGGCGTCATGCCATCTGCGGAGAAAATATGCCCAAAGAACTTCAGCTTGGCTTTGCTGAATCGGCACTTGTTGATATTGAGTGTCAGACCCACTCCTTGAACGGCGGCACAGGTTGCAAGCAGAGCAGTGTCGTGCTCTTCACACGACCTTCCAAAGACAAAGATATCATCAATGTAGTTCAGTGCCCCACGCTCTGGGCTGATGACTTGTCTGATGGCCTCCTGGAAGATCTCAGCCGCCGATGAGATGCCAACGTTTAGGCGTTTGTAGCGGAAAAGAGGCCATTGTGGGTTGCAAAGGTGGTGATGCCCCTTGATTTGGGATGAAGCTGCATCTGAGGATACCCCTGGTTGAGGTCAAGCTTGGAGAAAAGAACAGCCTTGTTTAACTGGACTATCATGTCCTCTATGCTTGGTCCTGGGTGTCTTTCTCTCTGGATGGCGGTGTTGGCCATCCTCATGTCCACACAGAGTCTCAGGCATCCCCCTTCCTTTGGCACGTTCACCAGCATGAGACCCATGGGGTCAGGCCTGTGGCCGGCTCGATGATGCCATCATACAGTAACTGATTTGAGTTTGTTCGATACTGCAGCCTGTAGGTGAAAACCTACTCTCCTCGGATGTTGGGGGACAGGGCGGATCGATGTGTCTATGTGCAGTTTGACGGGGGGACCTTTCATTTTGCCTAGCCCTTTACACAGGAGCTGGAATTCTTTCAGGATCATGTCCTTCGTGATGGGGCATGCGGATGGATGACCATTCCAAATGGCGCAGACCTGGTCCTTTGCATCGCTGGTGGGAGCAGTCGAACGGATGGTGTCGCCTTCATGGACAAGAATGTCAATGAGTCCCAGGCAGGACGCCATGCGGTAGCTAAGTAGACATCTTCCTTTGGTCCGGCTTCGGATCACATGGATGATTGTGGTGGTGGGCAGTTCTCTGTGGGAGAGCCGGCGCCTGAAATATCCGATGGAGTGTAGGCGGAGGTCAGCTCCCCATTGGAAAATTTGGGGGGCTGTTTGGACCAGGGTTAGCCTGTCGGGTATTTGAAGAAATTATTTCTCCCCCATGATGTTCACAGTGGCTCCTGAGTCGACCAGGAAGCAGAACTGTCTCCCGCATATCTCCATAGGTATCCTAGGTACTTCTCTTGCTTCTCTCTCATCCACAATGAGGTTTACATATTCGTCCTGGGTATACTAGTCGTACTGGTCACTCTCGTCTTTGGGGTGCTGCCACCTAATTGCCTTGGAATGGCTGTGGTGGTCCATCATATTCATCTCTAACCTGCATGTTCTGTTGATAGGTTTCAAACTCTTGGGAGTTGTCTTCAGGGTAGTGGTCCTCTACTACCCTCACGTATCACCTCAGCCCTTGCTGGTATGGGTGCATCTGGTATGCCGGGTTCTGCGGGATCCAATTGTATGCCCTGTACTGTGGCAGCGGTGGCATGCGTGGTGTGGGGAAGGGCCTACCTTCCCTGCAGACTGATTGGAAATGGCCTTCTCTGCCACAGTTTCTGCATTTCTGGGTGAGTGCGTGGTATGCTCCTGAGTGGGGGAATGCCACCCCACAGCGGTAACATTGCCTCTACATTATGGGGGCCGTTTGGTATCCCCCTCCGGTACTCTTGTTCCCAGGTCTTGGGTTGCCCTGCTCGACCGCTGCGATAAGCTCGCTCTTATCTTGTTTGGACGTAGTGCTCCCTGACATTTGGATTGCTTGTACGTCCACTCTCTCGAAGATTCTGGCCATTTCACTGACTTTGTCGATGGAGAGCGGTTTCTTGAGCAGCTGTTTCTTGAGTGTCTGGGATAGGCACCCCTCGGTCACCCTCAGGCGAATAGCTTCATCCAGCGAGAAGGCATGGAACTGGCAGTGTGCCCCTTTAATCCTCAGACGAGTGATGAATTTGTCAACTGTCTCTTCACCTCTATGGGTACACTGATTGAACATGTACCTTTTGTAGTCTCTATTGAGCTCAATGACAAGTATTATGTGCTCCTAGGCTGTGGATGGCACCTGTGTCCCCTAGTGACAGCCAGCGGGTGGCGAGTAGCAGGTGCTCCAAGCACGTGGGGCTATAGCAGCTCCCAGGAGTGTGTGCACGTCGTTGTGCTCCTAATCTCACTGGGCGTGATGGTGGATGCCTCGGTAGGCCTGACGGTGGAGCCGGTATCAGTCTCGGGGCTCTTGCAAGTGGGGCTTGACTAGGCCCCTAGGCCCACCTTGGAAGGACAGGCAGTGAGGGAGCGGCCAGTGATTTGCAGGCTGCGCGGGATGAGGAAGGTGAAGGGGCCGCCCACTTGCAGTTTCACATGCTCCGGCACGTGTGAGTGCCCCGGGCTGCTGGCTGATTGCCACGTGGCATGGGAGATGGCGCTCTTCTCCCTCTGCACCTCTTGTACAGGATGCACGTGCAGCGTGCATGAAGAGGAGGGGGCCCGGCAGGGGATGAGCTTACAACAACTGGCCTTCCTCTGCCTGCGGACGTGGCTATCCAGGTACGGGTTGAGCCTGTCCTGACTGGTGTGGCGTTGCGTCAACGGGCCATGCGAGGTGACCTGCAGTCTTTTCATGAGGAGACTGCACGTCATCTCGAATGGCTTGTTGACCGCGTCGGCCTACTGGGACAGGTCACCCAGGCCGGATTCCTCCGTTTGCTGGAGCTTGTTCCGACCCCCTCCTCAACTGAACACCCTATGCGCCATTCGTCCTCTGTGCCATCTTTCCACCCATTTGTCACCTGGGTGCCCTGTGGAGCTGCCTCTGACGGTGCGGCCAGGCTGGTGGAGGACACATCCCTGCCACAGTCGGGAGTCGAACGTCCAGCAGGGGTGGCCACATCAACGACTGCACCCCGGCTGGTGGAGGATGTGCAGGCAGCAGGAGCCAGGGCACGGGCACAGGCACAGCAGCAGCAGCAACGAGGTGGGAGCCATGATGGCTCGGGCCTTCGACATCAGAGGGGCAGGCATCGGCCGGAGGGCAGGAGGACCCAGGACGGGAAGTGTCTTCCGTGTGGCAGCGGTTGGGCCATGCCATAGATGCAGAGCGGCAGCGAGCGGAAGAGGCACGGTTCACGATGGTCAGGGCGGAGAACTCCATGCGGAGGGCCCTGAGGCGGGCCGAGTGCCTCGAGGCAATCCGCAGGGAGTTGGAGGAGAACATGTCGTCGGCCCTGCGGACCCTCGGGGCCATGGAGGAGGACCGCCTCTGGGACATTGAGCAGGAGTTCGATGATGCCCTGGCCCGGAACATCCCGAAGTGAGCCGTCGGACTAGCCCGCTGCCCTTGTAAATAGTTATGTAGTTAGTGTTAGGTTTCCTTTGGTTTTTCTTTTTTTTTTGGACCTTTTGGACAATGGACCACATTTTTGTATATATTTTTTTAATTAGGTAGTATTATTAGATAGGTTTCATTTCTTCTGTTGGGATCATGGACCCTGGATTGGTTAAGCTGTATATAGTTGACTGTTGGATTTTATTTTTTTATTTGGAATTTACCCATGGAGCAATGGTTTTCGGTTTGGATTTTCCTTTGGATTTACTTTTTTGAACTGTGACTTTGGACACCTTTCCTTTGGATTATGATTTGTGGTTTTACATTATTTTACGGACATGCTGCTTTTTGTTTTTAATTCCCATTGTCATTTGTTTATTTTTGATTACATTTATGTTGCTTTTAATACATTTTCTTCATCAAACTTCAATGTGTAGTAGCATCTCATTGGTTTCATGCATGTCATGATATGTGTTTTGACATTCACTGACACCCATTGTGTGTATGTGAGGGGCATGTGTTCATTTACATACTTGCCATTGGGGTTGTATCATGTAATTGGCATTTCTAAGTGGGTGCATGCAATACTTGGGTGGGTGTTTGGCATGTGGAGGCAGCCCATAAGGGCCAGGGATCTAGATTCTGATGACGTGTTGGCTGGGGGACATGAGTGGGGGCCTGGTGGAGGGTGCCCCTGCACTGCTGGGGGGTGGGGGTGCTGGGAGACATGAGTGGGGGCATGGTGGAGGGTGCCCCTGGATGCTGGGGGGTTGGGGTGCAGGGGGGCATGAGTGGGGGCCTGGTGGAGGGTGCCCCTGGATGCTGGGGGGTGCGGGTGCAGGGGGACATGAGTTGGACATGAGTGGGGGCCTGGTGGAGTGTGCCCCTGCACTGCTGGGGGGTGGGGGTGCTGGGAGACATGAGTGGGGGCATGGTGGAGGGTGCCCCTGGATGCTGGGGGGTGGGGGTGCAGGTGGACATGAGTTGGACATGAGTGGGGGCCTGGTGGAGTGTGCCCCTGCACTGCTGGGGGGTGGGAGGGGCTGGGAGACATGAGTGGGGGCATGGTGGAGGATGCCCCTGGATGCTGGGGGGTGGGTGTGCAGGGGGACATGAGTGGGGGCCTGGTGGAGGGTGCCCCTGCACTGCTGGGGGGTTGGAGTGCTGGGAGACATGAGTGGGGGCATGGTGGAGGGTGCCCCTAGATGCTGGGGGGTGGGGGTGCAGGGGGACATGAGTTGGACATGAGTGGGGGGCCTGCTGGCAGGTGCCCCCACAGTGCTGGGGGGTGGGGGTGCTGGGAGACATGAGTGGGGGCATGGTGGAGGGTGCCCTGCACTGCTGGGGGGTGGGGGTGCTGGGAGACATGAGTGGGGGCATGGTGGAGGGTGCCCTGCACTGGGGGGGGGTGCTGGGAGACATGAGTGGGGGCCTGGTGGAGGGTGCCCCTGGATGCTGGGGGTTGGGGGTGCAGGGGGACATGAGTTGGACATGAGTGGGGGCCTGCTGGCAGGTGCCCCACAGTGCTGGGGGGTGGGGGTGCTGGGAGACATGAGTGGGGGCATGGTGGAGGGTGCCCTGCACTGCTGGGGGGTGGGGGTGCTGGGAGACATGAGTGGGGGCCTGGTGGAGGGTGCCCTGCACTACGGGGGGTGGGGGTGCTGGGAGACATGTGTGGGGGCCTGGTGGAGTGTGCCCCTGCACTGCTGGGGGGTGGGGGTGCTGGGAGACATGAGTGGGGGCATGGTGGAGGGTGCCCCTGCACTGCTGGGGGGTGGGGGTGCAGGGGGACATGAGTGGGGGCATGGTGGAAGGTGCCCCTGCACTGCTGGGGGGTGGGGGTGCTGGGAGACATGAGTGGGGGCATGGTGGAGGGTGCCCCTGGATGCTGGGGGGTGGGGGAGCAGGGGGATATGAGTGGGGGCCTGGTGCAGGGTGCCCTTGCACTGCTGGGGGATGGGGGTGCTGGGAGACATGCATTGTTGATCAGTAGTGCAGGGTGACATGTGGCTGGGGTGGGGGGCATGCCCATGGTGGATGGGCTGCCTGCGGGACATGAGAAGGGGTGCAGGGTAGTCCCCTGTGGTGTGGGCTGCCTGCAGGGGCCATGGAGGGTGTAGAGGGAACACCTGGGAGGACCCACACGGCCAATTCAAGTGTAGTACTCCCCGCGCACCCCTGAAATACACGTACCCTGCGGGATTTGCGTGTGATGCTTCCCGCGCACCCCTGTAATACACGTACCCAGGACGATCGCGTGTGGAACTTCCCACGCACCCCTGAAAGACACGTACCCTGCTGAATTCGCGTGTGAAACTTCACGCGCACCCCTGAAATACACGTGCCCTGATGGAATCGCGTGTGACACTTCCTGCGCACTCCTGAAATACACGTACCCTGCTGAATTTGCGTGTGATAATTCCTGCGCACCCCTGGAATACACGTACCCAGGGCAAACGCATGTGGAACTTCCCGCGCAGCCCTGAAATACACGTACCCTGCTGAATTCGCGTGTGAAACTTCCCGCGCATCCCTGGAACACACGTACCCAGGACAATCGCGTGTGGAACTTCCCACGCACCCCTGAAATACATGTGCCCTGATGGAATCGCGTGTGTTACTTCACGCGCACCCCTGATATACACGTACCCAGGACAATCGCGTGTGAAACTTCCTGCGAACCCCTGAAATACACGTTCCCCGCTTGGCATTTGCTGTTTGGCAGTCCTGTGAACTGGTCCAGGGTTAGCGCAGACATTTGCGATGAATTGGGGATTTTGATGGATTTTCCTTGCGCGAGGGCGTTCTTGGGGGCGTAACTGGCGCTGGTGCAGGGTTGCTTTGCCACTCTGCGCCACGGCTGGTTTTGGAGGCTAAAATCCATGAATACGCTGTGCGATGAAATGGATTTTATCGCACGCAGCTGGCGCAGTGTATCGCACGGGGACACTGTGCGCCAGCAACGTGTGCCACTTTTGTGCGAAATTCTATGAATTACCCTGATTGTCTTATGCCGCTTCTCTGTGTCCGCGGAATAAGGTCCAACACAAAAGGGATAAAGGTTATCTTCCTTCCTGAACAGGTTCTCAATTCACAAATAGTAGCAATAATTGTCTTGGTCAGGAGGATTTTTTTCACAACAGTACATTTCAAAGAAATATAGTTCCTTAGCCACAGCTTATGCAGCTCGTCTTTTAGCACCACAAACAACATAAATTGTATCTACCAAAACCACTCTGTTGCACTTCTCCAACATATACCTAGTCTATTCTCTTGCCAGGTTCACTTCTCCAAAGGTTTGTCATCCAGCTATACTTCCTTGCCCGAATAACCATTCACATCAACAGTGTCTTTGTGGTTTAGGTCAACAGTCAAAAAAAAAGTTTATAACAGCTTCAACGCATTCAATTGTAGCTTCAGTGTTGACAACAACTTCTCAGGGGAAACAAGATTCACATTGGTGCTCTTTATTATATTTCCACACATAATGCTCCTCTCCTTCTTTTGCCACTCTTGTTTGCCCACTACACCAGCAACCAATGACTGTCAACGATCTGATTTCTGTCTGCTTTTCCTTTGGCTTTGGCAATGTACATTTTTATCAGCTTTCACCATATGCTTGACAAAGTGTGGATAACAAGTCTCCCAGCCATCAGACCTTTCATTAGTCCCCTTCTGGTGTTGGCAATATAAACTAAATGGTGCTTGTTTAAGTCTTAGCCTTTCTTGGCTTGGCTTGGCTAAGGCTCGTGGTTTTTAACTTTCAACCATAGTCTCTCTTGGCTTGGGTAATACTTGTTGGTATTCGATTTTTTCAATAGTCTCTCTTGGCTTGGGCATGACTTGTTAATTTGAGCTTTTATAATGTGTGCCCCCTTTCTCTGCAGGGCTTCCAACCAACTCACACTTTTATCAGTATTGTCTTTTGCCTTGGTTACAATGGGCCTCATTACATGGACGGCTATTAGCGCCATGGTTGCCGCCGGTATTTTACCGAGTCCGCCATGGTGAATGGCGGAATTACCGCCCTATTCCAAGGTGTGTGGGGTGGTAATTCCCCATTCGCCATGGCCCTTCCCCATTCCCATTTTAGCCCCCATAGGGTTCAATGGGAATGGGGAAGGCGGTAATTACGGTACCGCAAATTGCGGTACCGTAATTACCTCCAAGGTCCCTTTGCGGCTCCCATCCTTAACGGCATGTAAAACCAGCCGTTAAGGTAGGGTCCCACAAAGGGACCTCGTAGTAAGGCGGTAAGGGTTTACCGGCACTGGTACCGTTACCGGCACTGGTACCCTTACTGGTACCGGTAAACCCTTACCGCCATCCATGTAATGAGGCCCAATGTGTTGTTTCTCACTAGTTACTGATTCAAAAACACTTTGTGAATAACTCACTACTACACGAGGGTCGTCTCTGCTGCTGTTCAATACTTTGGAATTCAAAATTCTGCTTTGGACTTCTTCCACTCCTACGTTTGCCACTCGACAAACTCTTGCCTGAGCTACGTGAGCGGGGATGGAGTGCTCCAGGGTCCCTACAAACCTAAGGACTCATCAGGTAAGGCATGAGTCTCCATTTCACTCGCCGCACACAGGACTCTGCTTTTGTGCCCCTTAGCTTCTCGGCAGACTGCGTCCTCCAATCCGTCTTCGCCGGCGCCACCTGCATTGGGAGCATCTCTTGCTCCGGAGGTCTTCTGGTGCACGCCAGCCACCAGAAACCTACTCGAGGCCCTCGGGTGCATACCAGCCACCCGATTCGCCTCCCAAGAAGTAAAACCTCCTTTGCCTTCGTTTTCCCGCTGCAAAGCCTCTGCAAGACGGGTCTCCAATGGGCAAGCTTCTTCTATACACGCTTCCTGCTGCGCCGCCTCTGCCCATTGGTTTCCAGGAGGCACAGACCCTCTGAGGACCGGCAGCTGCAATCTGCCATTCAGGGGTCCTAGCACCTTCCCTCTACTCCAGTTTCCATATGGGCTGTTTGCACAAGTCATGCTGCTGCTTCTTATTGCTACTACTCTCCTCGTGCTCTCCAGCTCTCATCCTAACCTGCACCTGAGGGGGCTTTTTAAACTTCCCAGTCTTCCTCAGGTGTGGGTCATTGAGATTAATGAGGCTACTACAACCTTGCACCTCTTCAGCCCTCTATCTCATCCCAGTGAATAGGGAATTATGGGACTTGAAGTCCTTATTGACAACGTTATTGTTAGCGTGCTCTGCCTCGTTAAGACAGAGTTGGAGTTACGTGGGATGACATGGGAGCAGGGAGGAGTTAAAGGGGAGTCAAGTTAGTATCCTGTTGTATGCGAATAACCCTGCCTGAAAACGGGTCTGGACGTAGGCATCCCTGCTGGTGCAAGATGATGCAGTGACAGGATCAGGGACAGGATTGCACACAGGCACCTCCGCGGCGGCCTGTGCTGCCTCCTGTCCCTGGTCCTGCACTGCACCACTAGCACCAGTGAAATCCCCACCTCCAGATCCCGTCTCTGTCGCTTGCACGGCCTCCTCCTCCACCAAACCCCCCACCAACCTGGATGACTCCGTGCCATCTTCCCCCGTTGGGCCCTGTGGGGTCCCAGCTGCCCCTTCTGCTGCCGAGGAGTCCAACTCCGACCTCCGCCTCTTGGACCTCCCCCCGGCAGCTGCGGCCTGGGACGCGGCACCGGACTCCTCACTCCCTGACGAGATGACAACCTGGGAGGGGAGCCGGGCCTTGCGTCTCCGGCTGGCGGTGCTATCCCCGCCACTGTGCTCCACAGCACCTTCTCCGCCCTCTTCATCAGTTGACGCTGCAGACAGGGAGAAATAAAACACAGGCATCAGGGCACTGTACAATGGTCACATACACACATGACAGTTGTACATGAGTGGCATTGGCAAACCTCAGACATGGCATCACAATCGCCAACACACATGTCATTTCAACTCGCACACATGAGCCATACCACAGCCATATCGCAACAGCCATCACCATCCATACACATACAACAGCATGAGCAGGCAAAGGTGACCCAGACATCACATGCAACACAGGGAGTGCACTACACATGCACACACACCACCACACTTGCATGCATGTGTACACCTCTGCCAACTGTCGCAGTGTTCAGATTGGCATCCATGTCACATCTGCCAATCAGGCTTCCACATCCCGCTGTCCCATGCATCTATGCTGCATCACTGTTGCACCCTTGTCAAATACACACACATGCACATGTACACAGTGCTGATACATGCAGCTGAAACCAACATCCATGTGTGACATCACGAACATGCCTAATTACATACACATTCATCCAAACATGTGTGCCCACACAACTGCATTTGGCGTGCAAGCCTACACACACAAGCACCATCCATGTCTCACACATGAGAGCACTCTCATGTGTTAGCCTCACGGGCCTGTACACCCCCACCCCATACTTGGCCCCATAAAAACACATGTGCAACCTGCACACTACTGGTCATCACAGTTTACAATGATGATGCATGTACACTTACCGCTCGACTCGAAGCGACTCTGCCTCTCAAGGACCTGGACATGGAGCGCTGGGGATATGCGTTCCAGGACCCTAATCTGATCGTCCGACAAGTGGCCCCGGCGCCCTTTAGCATCCGCTGCATTCAAGAGGCGCCGGGCCTTGTTGAGGGTCCTGGACCTGAAGTCCTCCCAGCGCTTCTTGACATGATGGAATAGTCGGACTGCCACCCCCTCCGCGTTGATGGCAGTCATGATGTCCGTCCAGATCCGAGTCCGTCCTTCCTTGTCGGCACGCCAACTTCCAAAGAGGGCATCATACTGCCCCAGGACTTGCTCCACCAGGACACCAACTTCGGTTGTAGTGATGCTGGTGCCCCTCTGCCTCGCTTGCCGGGGGTTGCCAGTGGTGACAGATGTTGCAGTGCCCGACATGACAACCCCAGAGGCAGGAGTGGGTGGGCAACTGGGTCCTGGGGCTGGTCTGTGGAGCGATGGAATCCTAGTCGGGAGTCTTCGGTTCCAGCAGGGGTGGTCACAGCAACAGCACCCCTGGCTGATGTGCAGGCAGCAAATGGCAGGGCACGTGGGCAGTAGGCAATCAGGCAGCAGCAGATGGTAGGTGGGAGCATGCTCGGGGCTCTGGGGGGCAGTAATTCGGCCTTCTGGGCAGGAGCGTGGTCTTCCGTGTGCTTACGCGTGGCCAGCTTGATACGGAGTGATTTGGCACGTGAAAATCCAGCACGTCTGCGTGTAATTCGAGGAAAGGGCCTTAGCGCGTAAGCGCGTCAGCACACGTACGCGAATTCATTGGCCCAAAGGCCACCAGCGCATATGCGCGTCTGTGAAGTGTGTGCGGGCGTTTCCCTGTATACGGGTGCATGTTACACGTCCGATGACTGCACGTCAGAGTGTCAGCTTGTGTAACTGGAGGATGGGGCCTTAGCGCATACATGCCGAAGTGACGCTGGACGTGTGCGCATGTTTAAAAGGTACGTGTAGAACGCCATTTCCTTGTACGTGCTTTTCGTGGAGAGCGAGTGGGTGAAATCTGTACTTCTTGTCGGTTCACACGCGATTTACTTCACGGCATTCCAAGTTCGTACTCCCTGTTACCTCTGACAGCTTTTTCTCTTTTTGTCTTTTTCCTGGGCCTGTTTCTCAAACAGCGTTCACTTCTCCTGTTGTCCTGTCTCCTCAGACAGCGTACAAATCTTCTTTTGGCGGGGGTGTTGCCAACGCGCACACGCGCATATTTTTCACGCGATTTTTCCTGGCAGATGGTGAGTCGCGCTCGTATTTAACATCTGTGCTTGCCCCGTGTGTTGCCTACCCATTAAGAGGTCATTCTAGGCTGCGTGTGACACGCATACGTTCATTTTTGTGTTTCTGGGTGTCACAGCGTAGTGCAGGTTTATTTTTCCATGCACGTGGTCTAGGAGGGGTTGCGTGCACATTATCTCCCTTTTTTGGGGTGCCTGTGCGTTGTGTGACCCGTCATCTTCCCCCAGGGGTCACATACAGCCTTGCTAGAGCACTAGGGTACGAATTCCATCTAGTACCCTACCCCTTTGACCCCCAATTGCCCAGGACAATAGTTTACTGCAACTCCCATACGCACAACAACATCAGTGCCATGGTTGGGAGGCGAGCACGCGGTAAGGGTGGCAAAGGTGGCCGAGCCACAAGAGGTGGCCGTGGTGGTATGGTAGGGGACGTGGCCGGGACTTGCAGGGTGCCCCTAGCCCCCCATGTGTGGGTGACCAGTCAGGGACACCCATGCCCCACCCTCTGGTTGAGGGTAACGTGGCTGACACCATCCCTGCTCAGCCCTTGTTGGACCAGCCCATTGTGGCACAAGACCTGGCACAGGGTGACTCCATGGCTGACTTCCAGGTCAGCAGGTCTAGGCCACGTGTGGCGGTGCACGTTGGTGTCACCAGGCCACGTGGATCAGGGGCAGCTATGTCATCTGCTGCCCCGAGTAGGCAGGGTGGGGAGGCTGCAGGGGCAGCTGAGGCTCCATCCACCCCAGCTCTGAGTCTCCCAGCCAGGACAGTGTTGGTCCCAGTCCATCCTGCTGACGTTCCCCCTGACTACATCACACTTCAGCTAATGCCTGCACCAAGTCCCATGGTGAGTGTTCCTTCCCACACTCCTAGTCCACAGTCCACCGGGGCTCCTGCCCCTAGTGTCCAGAGCGGCGTAGGACACTCAGCATCCCCACCACCTTCCAAGCGGAAGAGGAAGAGTGCTCGTCCAGTACAGGCTGATGCCCCAGACACGGCTACACAGTCCGGCCCACCAAGGAAGCCCAGCTTCAATCAGGCCGAACTTGATGCACTTGTTGAGTATGTGTCCGCACATGACAGCAAAATGGTGATTACTGCAGGATGCAAGACCACACCTGCACAACCTCAGGCACACTGGCAGACCATCGCGGACCTCATAAGTGCCCTTGGATTCGTGAGGCGCACAGCTAATGATTGCTACAAGCGCTGGAATGACCTGAAGCGCAGGGCAAAGAAAAAGCTTGCCTCAAGTCATGCCGCAACTCTAGTGACTGGAGGTGGGTCTCCAGCAGAGGACATAGAACTCACTCCACATGAGTATGTTGCTGGGACCTACGTCACAGAGGAACAGATCCAAGGCGTGGGAGACCTGCCAGATTACGAGGCATTGTCCGGTGAGTGCACATGCATGTGCGTGTCATCCATGTGCATGGTGTGTGTGTGAGGGCTTCTGATTGAGTGCCAGGTGAGGGTGTGTGTGCCTGAGTGGTTTGGGTCACCCATGTGCTTCATCCAATACATTCTGTGCACCAGGATTTGGGTATCCCTTCTGGCAACAGTAGACATTCAGCCCAACCTCACGCCAGTTGCCCTTGAAGTGTCATCTTGCCACAACATAGTCGCGTATTATTCTGTGTTCATTCAGGCTGATTGTCTGCATTCCACCACTTTCACTAGGCATTTCTCAGTCCTATTGTCACATGTGTGACATGGCTATGGTACATGCCATCTGTGTGATGACATGTGTCATGTATGTGTATTGGACATGCCAATCACAGGCCAATGTGTGATGGCACTGCTAGCCAGCATGCAGCAAATGTGTTGGTCTTCCATCTTGGTGTCACCAATGTGTGCCATTTGCCTCCCCTTCATACGCAGTGATGGTGCATGCATGGGAGGGTTATAGTCATGTGGGACATGTGTCAATGAAGTACTGTTTCTGTTGCTTCTCAGCCCTAATTGTGTGCCATGGTGCTAATGCCTGTTCCCATTTCTTTTCTTTCATGTCTTTGCAGGGGATGACACACTTGATACTGCTGGGGTTGTGG
Source organism: Ambystoma mexicanum (assembly GCF_040938575.1). Lineage (NCBI taxonomy): Eukaryota > Metazoa > Chordata > Amphibia > Caudata > Ambystomatidae > Ambystoma > Ambystoma mexicanum. Next base: position 333,174,586 of record NC_090925.1, on the reverse strand, counting down.
AGATGGTGCGGACCCAGGAGGGGTCTCAGGCCCGACCGGGCTCCAGTGAGGGATGTGGTGTGGTGGTGGGTGAGAACCCACATTTGCTGCAGACCATCATCTCAAGGGGTGTCTCTGGGTGCACCTCCCCCGAGCTCTATTCAGGTGTTGATTCGGATGATGAGACCTATGTGCAGGTAAGTGTTTCTGGGAGGGATTCTGTACTGTCAAACTGACCTGCACCAGGGGTAGAACCCTCAATGGGGATGTCAGTGTTGGTAGGTCCGCCTTTGGTGGTTACGGATGCAGGGTCACACTCCCCAACATCTGATCCTGTTCCTGGGCCAGCAGATCAGAGGGGGAATGCAGTCCTGCAGCCTCAGGCAGTGCCGGCGCAGTTCGCCTTGCCCCAGACAGGTGTGGTGCCCGCCGACGCGGTGGCCGTACACCACCTGGCAATACCGCATGGGAGCAATCCATATACGGTATGGCAAACCAACAGGCAGCGTCATCTGAGATGATGGCTTAGGCCATGGATAGGGTGGCCACTTCCATTGTCCCCCAAGAAAGGCTGATTGAACAACTACAGCAGGCAACAGACTCCATTTGCCAGTCACACAGGGAGGACATGTTGGCGTCCAACAGGGACAGGCGGGCGGCACTGGAGACTCTGCGGGAAGCCATTTCTATTGAGTCCCAGGGCCACAGAGAAGCCCTGAGGGTGGAACTCCGTCACCTCAGGGTATCTCTTGTTGAGCTTGAGGCTTCAACTAACACAAGGACAGAACAGCAGCTGGAGCGGCTCACACGTACGCTCTCAGCTGAGATGCAGGCAACTAGGGAGGAGGTCCGGGCATCCCGTGAGTTGTTGCATGGGGACCTCTGCACGATTATCGTCCAGAACCAGACCTTCCACGCCTGCATGCTTGCTGCCATGGAGGACCAGACTAGGGCTTTGTGTGGGCTGCCTCCCATAGTGCCACCACCTCCTGATGCAGCTGCAGAGGGTGAGGAGAGCGACAGCAGTGAATCTCGCACAATAGGGTAGCCGTGCAGGCCATGAGCCCATGGAGGTGTTTTTTTTCGCAAGATCCACACAGGTGGGTTTAGGTGTGCACCCTGTCCTCGGACCTCCTGGGTGGCCTCCCCCACCCCCCTGGCCCATTCATGGCCATTTTTGATTTTTGATTTTTGATTTTTTTGGACAGTGTGTTGCCTTGTGTGGCACCCATGGGCTTACAATGTATTGTGGCTGGGCACATGCAGGCTTGTCCTGAATTTGGGTCAGATGCTTGGGTTTGTGTGACACACACCCCTCCTGCTTCCCGTTTCCATGGGCTTGCAAAGGGTGTGCCCAAGTGACATTGACTTACACAGTGACGTTGGACTCCCATTTGATGTGTGGGCAGTCTGTAGTCAATACTGTGTATACATTCATAGTGCATATTGTTGTTGCATTGTACACTGCATGGTGTATTGATATGTGCCTCTGCATCCATCTCATCCTCCTAATTTGCAGGTCCATTTCTCATGTCTTCACAAGGAGGTCTACTTTGGAAATGGAGTCCATGTTGTAAGCAGTGCACCTACACTTTTGCGTGGCACTAACACTGTACAGTTGGAAGCGTTTGAAGTGCTGGCATTATCAGGTACTGAGGCTACCAATTTCTTAAGTCCGTACTGTCATGTTTATGGTAGGTTGGAGGTTGTGTAGGTGATTTGTATTATTGGTAAATATTTGGTAATGTGTGTTCTTGGTCCTGCATTACTGTGAGCATTTCATGTGTGGCCAGTTTCCATTAGGGACACTGTAGTTTGTGACACTTGTGTCATGTTGTGGGGATTAATTTGTTTGCTCTCACATAGCATGACATGCCATGGTGTGTTGTGTGGCGGTGCCGGGGAGGGGTTGGGTGACATGGCACTGTTCTCATGTTGTATTTTGCAAGTGGGTATTCATTTTTGCCGCTTAGAAGTGTGTCTTTTGATGACACTGCATTGGTGGTGTCTGTGTAGGTAGGGATGCACACATTGTGACACTTCCAGATGAACAATCTCAGGCTGCTATGGTTCTGACAGTTGACTGTCCCTTAATTCATCAGAATTGTCTGATTGAGTCATCCTTGATTGTCAGATGGTATGTGCGAGGGCTGTGTGCACTCCAAAGGGGTGTGATTTCTATGTGAAGTAATTAGCCACCAGCTGCGTACGGGCTGCCTCACCCCGTGCCCTTTCTCCTCCCATACGCAGCGGGCGTGCATGTGGTTGGGGATGTGGGGACACCACCATGTCCACAGCCAGGCCCCGGCGTGTTGCAACATTGTGCAGGACACATGCTGCCACTATGATCCTGCACACTACTGGGGGAGCGTATAACAGCTGCCCGCCAGAACGGTCAAGGGAGCGAAAGCGTGACTTGAGCACTCCGAATGTGCGCTCCACTATGCCCCGGGTTGCAATATGGGCTGTGTTGTATCTTACCTCGGGAGGCGTGATGGGGTTCCGAATTGGCGTCATCATGTGGGTGCTCAGAGGGTAGGCACTGTCACCTGGGGAGGTGGTGATGGGGATCATTAGTGGGGTACTGACATTACTCTGTATCTGTCATGCATGCGTGTGCTGTGGCATTTATACTCACCAAGCAGCCATGCATCGCCATGCCGCCCAGCTTCCATGTCCCGGTTTAGGGTTGACATCCTGTAAATGAAGCTGTCGTGGGTGGACCCTGGATAGTTGGCATATACTGAGGTGATGATTCCCTTGGCATCACATACTACCTGGATGTTGATGGAATGCCAGTGCTTGCGGTTTATATAGATGTGCTCAGATGCCCTGGGGGGACGTACAGCCACATGGGTGCAATCAATGGCACCTAGCACTTTGGGGAATTGTGCCACCCTGTAGAAATCCTGGCTGACAGCCTGCCTTTCTGCAGGTGTTCTGGGCAGGTATATGTGCCTGCGGACTGATGGGCGTGCAGTGATGATGGCCAACACCTGGTGTAGGCACCGTGACTGCGTGGCCTGTGACACCCCCCCCCACTATGGCACTTGTCCGCTGAAATGATCCGGTAGCCAAGAAGTGCAGTACATTGAGGACCTTCTCCAGGGGGCTGAGTGCTTGGGAGCACAGGGTGGGTGATGTGAGGTCATCCTCCCACTCACTGACCAGGTCGAGTATTATGTGTGGTGGAAACCTGTATCTCCCATACACCTGGTCATCAGGCATACCAAATAGGCTGGTTCTGGGTGTGAAGATTCTGGCCCTGACTATCCTCCTCCTCTTCCTGCGGTATCCCACGGCCACTGCTGCTAGGAACGGTATATTCATCCTGGCGTCTGAGCTTGTTTGTTGTTTGCGCACTCTTTTATGCTGCGCGGGACCTGTGCCTGCTTCATGCTGGCGTACGTGTTTCCGGATTGCACCTTTTGTTTTGACGCGTTGTAGGCGACCGTGTAAATCTTCCCACCCACCCCAGGAATACATGTAAAACGCTCTCCCAGGCCCAGTCGCGAGTAAATATTCCCGCCCACCCCAGGAATACACGTACCCCACTCTCACAGGCCCAGTCGCGTGTGGAAGTTCACGCGAAACCCGTAATACACGTACCCTGCTGATATCGCGTGTGGAAGTTCACGCGGACCCATAATACACGTACCCTGATGAAATCATGTGTAAGACTACCCGCGCACCCCTGAAATACACATACCCAGGGAAATCGCACTGCTGGGGGATGGGGTGAGGTTGGGAGACAGGAGTGGGGGCCTGGTGGAGGGTGCCCCTGACTGCTGGGGGGTGGTGGTGCAGGGAGACATGAGTGGGGGCCTGGTGGAGGGTGCCCCTGACTGCTGGGGGGTGGTGGTGCAGGGAGACATGAGTGGGGGCCTGCTGGAGGGTGCCCCTGGATGCAGGGGGGTGGGGGTACAGGGGGACATGAGTGGGGCCCTGGTGGAGGGTGCCCCACAGTGCTGGGGGGTGGTGATGCAGGGAGACATGAGTGGGGGCCTGGTGGAGGGTGCCCCTGACTGCTGGGGGGTGGTGGTGCAGGGAGACATGAGTGGGGGCCTGGTGGAGGGTGCCCCTGACTGCTGGGGGGTGGTGGTGCAGGGAGACATGAGTGGGGGCCTGGTGGAGGGTGCCCCTGGATGCAGGGGGGTGGGGTGCAGGGGGACATGAGTGGGGGCCTGGTGGAGGGTGCCCCACAGTGCTGGGGGGTGGTGGTGCAGGGAGACATGGGTGGGGGCCTGGTGGAGGGTGCCCCTGGATGCAGGGGGGTGGGGGTGCAGGGGGACATGAGTTGGACATGAGTGGGGCCTGGTGGAGGGTGCCCCTGGATGCAGGGGGGTGGGGGTGCAGGGGGACATGAGTTGGACATGAGTCGGGCCTGGTGGAGGGTGCCCCTGGATGCTGGGGGGTGGGGGTGCAGGGGGACATGAGTGTGCCTGGTGGAGGGTGCCCCACAGTGCTGGGGGGTGGGGGTGCAGGGAGACATGAGTGGGGGCCTGGTGGAGGGTGCCCCTGGATGCAGGGGGTGGGGATACAGGGGGACATGAGTTGGACATGAGTGGGGCCTGGTGGAGGGTGCCCCTGGATGCTGGGGTTTGGGGGTGAAGGCGGACATGAGTTGGACATGAGTTGGACATGAGTGGGGCCTGGTGGAGGGTGCCCCACAGTGCTGGGGGGTGGCGGTGCAGGGAGACATGAGTGGGGGCCTGGTGGAGGGTGCCCCTGGATGCAGGGGGGTGGGAGTGCAGGGGGACATGAGTGTGGGCCTGGTGGAGGGTGCCCCACAGTGCTGGGGGTGGTGGTGCAGGGAGACATGAGTGGGGGCCTGGTGGAGGGTGCCCCTGGATGCTGGGGGGTGGTGGTGCAGGGGGACATGAGTGTGGGCCTGGTGGAGGGTGCCCCACGGTGCTGGGGGGTGGGGGTGCAGGGAGACAGGAGTGGGGGCCTGGTGGAGGGTGCCCCTGGATGCAGGGGGTGGGGGTGCAGGGGGACATGAGTTGGACATGAGTGGGGCCTGGTGGAGGGTGCCCCTGGATGCTGGGGGGTGGGGGTGCAGGGGGACATGAGTGTGGGCCTGGTGGAGGGTGCCCCACAGTGCTGGGGGGTGGGGGTGCAGGGAGACAGGAGTGGGGGCCTGGTGGAGGGTGCCCCTGGATGCAGGGGTTGGGGGTGCAGGGGGACATGAGTTGGACATGAGTGGGGCCTGGTGGAGGGTGCCCCTGGATGCTGGGGGGTGGGGGTGCAGGGGGACATGAGTTGGACATGAGTGGGGCCTAGTGGAGGGTGCCCCACAGTGCTGGGGGGTGGTGGTGCAGGGAGACATGAGTGGGGGCCTGGTGGAGGGTGCCCCTGGATGCAGGGGGTGGGGGTGCAGGGGGACATGAGTGGGGGCCTGGTGGAGGGTGCCCCACAGTGCTGGGGGGTGGTGGTGCAGGGAGACATGAGTGGGGGCCTGGTGGAGGGTGCCCCTGGATGCAGGGGGTGGGGGTGCAGGGGGACATGAGTGGGGGCCTGGTGGAGGGTGCCCCACAGTGCTGGGGGGTGGTGGTGCAGGGAGACATGAGTGGGGGCCTGGTGGAGGATGCCCCTGGATGCAGGGGGGTGGGGGTGCAGGGGGACATGAGTTGGACATGAGTGGGGCCTGGTGGAGGGTGCCCCTGGATGCTGGGGGGTGGGGGTGCAGGGGGACATGAGTGGGGGCCTGGTGGAGGGTGCCCCACAGTGCTGGGGGGTGGGGGTGCAGGGAGGCATGCGTTGGTGGGCAGTAGTGCAAGGTGACATGTGGGTTGGCTGGGGGGCATGGCTATGGTGGATGGGCTGCCTGCGGGACATGTGGAGGGGTGCAGGGTAGTCCCCTGTGGTGTGGGCTGCCTGCAGGGGCCGTGGAGGGTGTAGAGGGAACATCTGGGAGGACCCACACGGCCAATTCACGTGTAGGACTCCCCGGCACACCCGAAATACACGTAGGCTGCTGGATTCGCGTGTTGAATTTCCTGCGCACCCGGAATACACGTACCCTGCTGAAATTGCGTGTGAAACTTCACGCGCACCTTGGAATACACATACCCTGCTGAAATCGCATGTGGAACTTCACGCTCACACCGAAATACACGTGCCCTGAAAAATCGCGTGTGAAACTTCCCGCGCACCTTGTAATACACGTACCCTGCTGAAATCGCATGTGGAACTTCCCGCGCACCCCAGAATACACGTACCCAGGCCAATCGCGTGTGGAACTTCCCGTGCACCCCGTAATACACGCACACGCTATTTTTCACACAGCGGGTGTCCGTGTTTGTCGGTACTCCTTTGCACCTCATTTGTCCTAGAGGGCCACAGTATGGATCATTCATCATAGCTGTATATGGGTGCTTTTTGTTAGCGCACATTTTGGCACACATTTATTTCAGGGGCAGGGATGCTACCGCCTGCTTTTTTGTGGCGGACTTGTTTGGCCCTGTGCGCGTCTTTGACCGTGCGCTGGTTTGCCCTATTCGATTCCATGAATACGAGTTGTAGGCGAGCGTGTGGGCGTTCCGCGCACTTGCCTCCTGTACTTCCCCCATGACGCCCATATTTTCACGCGTTGTTCCCCATTCCGAGTGTTACGCCCCGTGTTCCGCCTACTTTTGTTATGTGCGCCGCGCTATGTGCGATTTCGCAGCGGCCGTGGCGCACGCCGTTGGATGACCTGTGCGCTTGTTTCCCTGTGATTTTCGCAGTTGCACTGAGATTTTTGCACTTTTACTGCGATTCGCACGTTTTGGCACCTCTGCGCCGGAATTTTCGGTGCACATTAATTCCATGAATCGGCCTCTGTGTTGGAACTTTTGTTAAAACCCAGGATTTCCTTGTGTTCTTTTGTTGAACTGTGGCATAAAATCAAGTTAAATCTGGGGAAGGGGAATGCACCCAGGTTGTGAAGAGAGACTGTGATTGTATTGTGAATTTATTTATTATTTTGAACCGCCATGCATTTCCTTATCCATTTGTTAGAGTGTTTCCTTTAGTTTATTTCAAGCAGGGAAATCCTCGCCAGGATTGGGACAGTGAGGCATTCATCCAACCTTTAAAAAGTAATATAAATGGCATTTGTTGAGAAAACGTTTACAACATGGTGCGCCTCACATTTCTGACCCCTCACACATACCTATAACTGGCTGTGCGCATCGTTGCTCAGCCTTACCACCGTCGACACTACATCGCAGACATTAACCCCCTCACTCCCCTCAACTCACTTCCACAAAAATAAACACCTTAAGTTCATTGTATTGATCAATAGTAGTGTCCAACGAAACACCCAGCATGGCTGCATCCATTATTCAGGATGCCAGCCCAGCAAGGGCCTTCCCCACCACAAAGTCTCTTAGGTGTTATACATAAATGGTATCATGAACCATCACTATATAAACAAATGTCAGGTACAAACACATTTACAATCCCATGCACCTAACAATACAAATTTGAGCATCTACATTCATAGAAAAGGAATTCGAATGGATTGTGTCCTCCAACGTCTTCCACATCTTTGACATGTAATGTCCACAGCTGTGCACATTACATGTCAAAGATGTGGAATACGTTGGAGGAACATCCAGTCGAAAGAACGTTACCAGTTGGTAAGTAACTTGTTCTTCTCTGAGTGTCAAAGATAGAGGTATTTAATGTTATGGACTGCAGACAGAAAGTGTATTGGCCCTAGCCAACAGTCCAATGGTGTCCTGGTTGACATTAGTAAAGTATATACCTGTGCTCATGTTCATTTTCTGTACTACAAAATCGTCCAAAAGAGTTTACAATGCATGCCCACAGGGAATGAACAGATCCTAAGCATGCTTTATAACAATAGAATAAAAGGGCACGTGTGTTCATGACACCGGCAGGACTTGACCAACCCTTCATTTAAGGAATGTCCATCTGTAATGTGGATGAGATAGAATAGTCGGGTAATTGTCAGCGGTCTGGATCAATCTAAATGCAAATAATGCATCAAACTGTTTTGATTGCCCGCAGCGTAAAGCTCCCAGCAATGAGCCAATTGGCTGAACAATTTCTTAGTATGTTTCTGAGCAGTAGGCATATTGATCCTTGGAAAAGAGCAAAACCACAGTCATCCCCTGTTCCCCAAACAAAACATGCAACAAAAAATGGCTAACCTCCACCCTCATATACTTGTAGTGTAAGACCACTTCCGCATTTGAGCTGTGTAAGTACCAGGATTGGCTAATGCAGCTGAGCCAAAAATCATAACATGGGTTTTCAATGTCAATTTCCAATCCATGATTCTGACAATGTTCAGGTAGAGAGTTATTTTGTATTTTATTGAAGGAAAACTGTGAATCAATAGTTAATTAGTATTTTTTTCTTGCTTGCACTAGACCGAAATTAGGGTAAGGTCCATGGGCACTGAATCATCAGCGTATAACCGAATACACTCACAGATGCCACATTGACGCATACGAGAATAATCTAGTTTGTTCTAAATCAAATGGTAGATCGGCCAGAAAAATATTTAAACATATTGGGGCCACAACATAGATTTGTCTAAGGGCATTATTTGTGAAAGAGCATCCACACATTACATCCCCCACCTTTAAATGCAGTGAACGGTGGATAGCAAAGGGGCAATGCGCTGGTCTTGGAAGCAAGACCACGCAGAGCAAGAGGTTCGGAACCTGGATCTGCACTTAGAAACTGAACTCAGGTACGGTATTAGGCGCATTATAAAAAACAATGAAATAAATAAAATGCATGCAGGTATTCATATCGAATGTATCCAGAATTTTCAGAATCTTGGTATAAAGGCCCCAGTTTTCAATATATTCCAGTTTATCAATATTTTCAGTATTAGGCCATCAACTGACTGAGCTCAACACAGAAGCAATGTCATTTTGCATTCTGCCCGTAGACTGTAAGAAAGCACCATAAAGTAAGACACACTGATCCAAAATGCACATCCCTTTTCTAAAGTCTGCGCGGGAAAAGAGAAATTATTTCCGTGGTTTCTACAAAATCTTACAGATATTCTATTATCAAAAAAGTGTAACGTTTTGTCTGGTATTATTTAAATGGAGTGGTTATGCCGGTTTTTCTATTAGTTAAACTTACCTCTGCACCCAATCTCTGAATAACCAATAATTGTATATTTGTTTAATGTTTTGTTTGGGGTAGCGCAGATATGAAGACATACAATCTTGCAAGTATTTGTGTTTGGATTCAATTTAACATCATTGTCTTGATGCAGCTTATCCCCTAACCGAAATATCATAAAATCATAAGAACAACAAATTATGGCATCCTATAAAGACAATGGGGGCACTAAAATGAAAGCATTGTTCCCGACTAAGGGAAGCACTGAAAATACCTTTTGTACCCATCATCAAGAAACCCTGAGAGAAAATGTTGTTACTTTCGAACGCTTAAGTAAAAAAGAAGCAAATACATTTTGAGAAAAGGTGACACTAGCTACATTTCTAAAACAGAGGATACAGAGAAGCCTGCAATTCCTAGTCTTTCTTAACTTTGAAAATGCCCTCGATGCTGATTCAGCTAATCTATGGGAAGAAAATCTTAACAAGAGTCTTCTTGAAATGTTGAAACTACTAATCACACATACAAAGAGTGAATAAGATAGGACCGAAAAAGAAATGGAACAAATCAAAACAGAAATAGCTTACAAAAATAAGGCTGAGGTTATTACTAAGAACTATGCTAAATTGGAATGGATTATGAAAGAATATCAGGATATGTTCTTGCCATATATTTCAAGGTAAAATAATCTAATTAATGAAGTGTTATTGTATGTGAATGTTCTCACAACCACTTCCAAAGTATGTGGCACACATAGACAAATGAGTTGAACGTTGTGTCTTGTATCATGCCCATGAATTGAGTAAGACAATTAAACAAAAGGAAGAGGGATAATCGTGTGGCCACTTCTCAAAAATTGCCACCACACTACCAACTTTCCGTGAAGGTGTATTCCACTTGAGGAATATATCACATTGCACACTGGACAAACTCAAGAACCCACCATTGTGGGCATAGTTTTAACAATGGCCCTCATTACAACTGAGGTGCTAAGTGCACCAACTTTACCACCATGGTGTAAACTACGTTTACACCATGGTGGATGGCGGATTTACCGCCCCATTACAAGGTGAGTGGGGCGGTAAATCCCCATTTCCCATTTTCCCTTCCCCATTCCCATTTTTGCCCCATAGGGCATAATGGGAGTGGGGAAGGCGCTAATTACGGCACCGTAAATTACGGTGCCGTAATTAGCACCAAGGTGCCTTAGCACCATGGAACTTAACGCCTGCAAAAAGCAGGCGTTAAGGTGGGAATCAGGCGTTAAGGGTTAACGGTGGCGTTAACCCTTAACGCCTGAGTTGCAATGAGGGCCAATGTGTTTGTAGGCTTTATTTGCCCAATGTCCTAAAAACCTTTCAAATTATAACACGTTTCTTGATTTGTTTAACAAGAGCAATTAAATTAGAATTGCATTTAGTGGTTTTTAATTTCTTTAGGATAAATAATCTCTCACTGGTGTTTGGCAGGGATAATTCTTTGGTGAATGCAATGTAGATAGGTGCAGAACCCAGATTCCCTTCATAATCCTAAAAGTGGATGATTACTTTTTTTGATCCATCAGTGCTGGCCAAGAATTTCCTGCTTCCTGTGCCCTGCATTTCTGGCAATTTCTTTAAAAAAGAGTGGGGAAAATAGCGCAATGGATTGTCTATAAAGATTATCATGTAAGATAAATGTGGAAAGGAACATTTTCTCTAAGGATGTCAGTGCATTGGGGACTGGGAATGCACACAGCCCTGCATGCACAGCCATCCTTATACTGAGACCTGGCTTCCCCTCTCAGCCTGTTTTCTTCTTCATTTCAGTGAGGCTGCAGTTTTAGGAAGAGCTATGAGGGTGGTTTCCGGACCCCAGTGTAGTGACAGATGTTCCAGTCATTATATCCTCATCCTAACCCTGAGGCTGTCTGAATGAGTATGTATGGTTCATGGTTACAAAAACTTTAATAATAAGGTGAGTGTTCTGAAAAATGAAATGAGCACGAAGCCCAGTGTACAATATATACGTAGTGATTAAAGCACAGCACTTTTATCAAAGACATATTTCACAAATATAAAGCTTTGTGGTCATTCTTAGGTTCCCATAATGTTCTTTGAATTGATCCAAAGGATTCAGCAACCCTCATTGTTTCTATCTGCCCCCTTCCCATAAGGGTGTTCTGAAAGAGGACAATAGGAAATCATTTATATTGTTATTTTAAGTTTTGATAATAATATAATATTCTTTTTAAGAAAGTGATCATTAGACATTAACATTATACCATGTTGAAAAAGCACCATTGTGCAATGTTAGTGTTATTAAATGATTTCCTTTGTAGCTATCTTCTTTTGCTGAGAACCCACGCCATTTTTGTCTCTGAAAATGAATTTCCTTCTTGGAAAAGGGTTTAAAAGATTAAAAACAATGTTCTGTTACATCTTTGAGCACCAAGGCAATGTTGAATTTTGTGTACTGGCTACTGATTGGTTGGTAGCGCCGCTGAATCTGCATATTTCTTACAGTATGCGCAGACACTTATAAATAAAAAAATGAAAACTAGCAAATGCAGTTGTTGATCCTGCAGCCTGGTCCTCTCTTTCCTTACAAGGTCTGCCAGAGCCACGCGCCATTCCCCAGAGCCCACATCCCTCTCACCTCCCTCTGTACGTATAATGCACATCCGTGTGATGGCAACATTCCTGCAGGACACACGCAATGACAATCAATGTCTCCACATCCCAACCTGGTCCCTATTTTGGGGGATGCCCCTGAAACTGCTGCTCTCATTCTACTTTTAACAGTAAAAACACAGCTGCCCCCTCTCCCCATGCAAGATATCTGTGTTCTTTCTCAGGCTGTGCTGCTGCCAGCAACATTTGGGTTGGCTCTAGCAAACGGGGAGCAAGCAGTGTGTTAGGGCAAAGGGTATGATGAGGTGCAGTGGGCCTATGGCAACCACCCCTCCCCATATGGAACCTGGATGAGAACTGTCAATGCAGATTATTGCTGCACGTGGATCTCTGCCTGAACATCTCCCGTAATAATCCTATGCTCATCCTCACCCCGCCACCCCCGCCTCCATGTGAAGTCCAAATTTGAGTTGACAGCCACACTTAATATGCAGTCCTACCTTTATGTTGGTGGCCTGTCCCAGTGTTTGTTTTGGAAAAGCTGGTCATCCTACATATACAGCCCCTGCTCCCTCTCAGCACATCCTTTCCAAAAGTTAGTGGGACTCCTTACCTCGCATCCCACACCACAGATGTGTAATCAGGCACAGCAAGGCTCTCTAGACAGCACCAGCCCCGCTCCCCCACTCCGCTACACACCTTCCCCCATAAGCCAGGGGGCCTTCGGCGAGATGGGGTGGGGGAGAGGAAGAGATAAGGAGAGAGAGAGGACACACACAGGGTAGCGAGAGGGAAAACCAATCTATACTGATAAGAATAGAGTATGTGTGTGATAGACTGTTCTGACACATAGAGAACAGGGCCTGCAAGAACACAGAGAGTAAGAGGTAGAGAGAGGGAGAGGCTGTCTATACTGACACATAGTAAGAGAGAGAAATAGAGTGCACTGACAGTGAGGTAGGCGAGCGAGCGTAACCAGGCCACTAACAGAGTGATATGAAACAGAGAGAGCATTCTGGACCATGCAATAGAAAGAGAGCGAGAGGCGACAGAGACACAAAGTGAGAGAGAGAGTGCATCCATTATCCATTCTATTCAGGAGATGCTAGTCAAGTCCTGGTTTTAACTTTGCATTCTGTGACTTTTAGTCCTGGATTTCCCCTTTATAATTCCCAGACTACAAGTCCCAGAATGCAAAGTTAAAACCAGGACTGAACCTGCCTCTCCCCAATTCAATGGGTAATCCAATTGGCATGTATGAGAGATCGGGGTATGATATACCATATACAGATAGTTATCTTTATATGTGTGAATGTTTGTCCAGCTATACAAATCCACACCGTTGAACCCACATCTACCAAATTTGGCTTGGATTATTCTTTTGTTTGGGACAGGACCGTGGCGTTTTAATATGGTGGCTTCTGGAATAACACGTCCAGCGTTGTCAGCTGCGTCAACGTTATTTTTCAGGAGGGCGCCTGCTGTAGCTCTGCCTTTGGCAGCCAGAAGGGAGAGTTTTGCCGTTAGTGGTTCTGGCGCTGATTCTGCCAGGGCCTTTACCTCATTTCACTTTGCGCAGTCATAGCTGGATAGCAAGGTGGAATAATTTGCTATCCGCGCCTGGTATGCTGCAGTGGACGCTATCTTTCTACCCATGGCATATAATGTTTTGCTCTCCTTGTCTGGAGGGGCTTCAGAGGAGGCCAAGGGGGTATCAGCTCTCTTGCGGGTGGTGGTAACAACCAGAGAGTCAGGTCGAAGTTGGCCCCGTCAGAGGGTGCTGGTTTGAAAAGTTTCTCAATCCTAGGGTTCACCACCCTGGTATCGTTTGGCAGTTCTAGGGAAGGCTGAATCCTTCTTTGGACTGACTTTAGCAGGGGGATAAATTAGGTTGCAGGTTTTTTATCGACCAACATATTTTCTGCAAAATCCTTGTCCTGTTGGACCTCCTGCATTTCGATTCCGAAATGTTCTGCAGCCCTTATGAGGATATCGTTGAATAGGGGCTGGTTTTCCACTAGGGAGTCTGGTAAGGGAGGGTCTTGCGGGTCTGGAGAGTCAATCGCAAAATCCACAGTCTCTGTGTCATCTTGGTTTGGATCGTTTTCACCCCCGGCGTCGTAACCCTCGATGTCGTCATAACAGGGGTCACCCTCGTCCAAGTATTCATCCTCCTCTGCATGCTGGTCATAAAGGTCGTAGGAGAGGCGAGGAGTTTTGTGTGCTGGTTCAGCAGCCAATTCTATTGGGGGAGGAGATCTCTTTTAATAGAGATAGGGACTGAGAGGCTGTAAGTGTTGTATTGGAACCAGACACCTGTGTAGTGGGAGGCGTGGAGGCCAGGTTGTCCCGGATATGTGGATGTTCTTCGAAGACGTTTACTAAGCAGGTCATGCGACTCATGACTCTGTCAATATCTTGTGCTGTCCATTTGGCTGAACTGGGTAGAACCCCCGGGTATGAGCAGACAGGTGTGGGGGTATGTCCTTATTCTTCATCAAGACTGATAGTGTCAGGCTGATGTGCATGATCAGGCTCTAATATAGTGTCCTGTAGGGGTATACTCTTATGTTGGCTAGAGGGTTGCTCTCTGGCCTTATCCTTCCTAAGTGAGTCCCTCTCCCTAGAGGAACTGGACCTATGTCTTTCTTTAACGTCCTTGCTCTTAGAAAACGATTTCTTGGAGCTAGGGGTCGAAGAGGGGGCTTCGGAGGACTCCCTGGGTTTGTCCCCGGATGTAGGCTGAACTTCGACCGCGGGGATGGCTTGCGCTGCTTCTTTAGCCGTCGCGGGGCCGGGCGGGGGAGTTTTGAGTCGGGCGTCCTTTGTCTTGATGGGCTTGTCGTGCGGCGGCCGCTCAGGGCACCGAGAGGACTTCTGATTGGAAAATTTGCCCTTCGCCGTCGACTCTCAGCATGCGACTTCACTTGCATCGCTGTAGGGCGTGTCAGCCTGTCTGCTAGGGTCGGGGGCTGGCACTGGGGAACGTGCAGGTTCCCCGTCGCCCTCGCCGTCCGAAGGGACAGCGTCACTGCCGTTGCTGGATGCCCCCTTGACGTCAATGGAGGCCTCGGCCTGCATGGCGTGATGGGCCCAACGTTTAGTTCACCTGTCTTTGAGGGTTTTAGGTCGGAGTAGCTTACAAACCCCACAATGAACCTCGTTGTGGTCTCTATTCAAGCAGAGGTTACAGACCCTATGCTTGTCGACCCATGTGAACTTCCTATTGCAGGAGGGGCAGAACTTAAAGGGAGTACACTCCGTAATATTGGTAGGCTGCTGGGCGACTATGGGAAAGGGTGTGAATATACATGTTTATGACCACCCCCCACTCTCCCTACTGTAAGGACGAGGTCGAAAGGGCCTTCCAAGGTCGGGTGGCGCCGTCAAAGTCTCCGTCCGACGGTCAGCTTCGTATTCTTCTTCAGTCTTCACCGCGTCAAGTCACAGCGTCGGCAAAGGACAGGAAGAAATAATAACTTAATTATTAAAGTTCAACAGCGTACGCCAAAAATTGACTCCGCTTATATTTTTGCGACCGCTCACGATGGCGGAAAAAAACAATTTGAGGGACCTACACGCGTGAGGGATCATGGGTACAGGGGACGTTACAATAGGGATAGTATTACTGGCACGCCCTATTTCGATGCTCATTTTCGAGTTTCGAAAAACAACGGTAATACTCTGCAGCTTCCACTAGATGTCGGCCTATGCATAGCATGTGAATCTAAGCAGATACAAGCAACAGAAATACGTTTAAGGTGAGTAATGTATTCCTTCTCTGGCTATACAAATCCACACGGTTGAACCCACTGCTACCAAATTTTGCATGGATCCCTCATTTGTCTGGGGCAATATTGTAGTCTGTTTGGATGCAAAAAATTCATTCCGTAGACACCCTAATTTACTGATGCTCACCCCGATTCACTACAGTAGGTACTAGAAGGAGGCACAATTTGGAAAAGTGTCTGAAGCTAAATGTTTGATATGTTGGTTACTCCTTTGAAATCTATTACTACTGTATACAGTTCGAATGTGTTTATTAAAGCATTTTTAAGGGGAATTAAAACAAAAACATGTAACTTGTTTTTTTAGCACGCCACTCCAAATTTGGGATATGGCAAGGTTACAGTTTACTTAAATTCATACACGAGAAGAATTTTTCTTGGACATTTTCTGAAATTAGCTGAAGCCATTGAGTGACTGAAACATGACTTACAAAAAACAAACATCACTTGGAAAAATCCATCTGATGCAAAGCAAAAATCAATAGCAAGAGATTCTGAAACACAACAACAAACAGCAGCATGACTTGCCGACCACAGGACAAGAGCAACTTTCTCCATGGCAAATGAGATACCAGAGCAAACTGAAGCAAGACTTGGTGACAAGTGGACAAGAGCAACATCCTCCAGGGCACCTGAGATACCACTCGGTGAGCACACGGGCAAAACACTGGGTACCCCAGCTAGTAGTTAATAAGAAACTATGATGTGGAAGTCTGAAAGGAAGTAGAGTGAGGTCATGTTACTATAGTGCCCCTCAGCCCTCTTGAGGAATTCCGTTAACACCACCAAGGGAAGAAACACATCATGCTGGAGCTGGATGTGCTCGAGCCGTAGACGATGACACACACAACAGAATTAACTACGTCATTGTACAATGCACGCATATATAAATCAATTGTTGTGACTCCAGATTACTGAATATGCAATATGTATGTTCAGAATGGTATAGAATGAAAGTAGGCGGGTATGCATCTTTGATTAGATAAAGGGTGTCTACCACAAGTAAGGTGTTTCTATCAAAGCAATACAATTAGTATGAGTAAGGGCTGTTGTGAGAGTGCACATGTGTGATTCACTTCAGGTAGGATGTTGCAGCCTCTGGAGAGGTTCATGATTTATAAAGCGGGGAAGTCTTGCTCAGGCACTGTGCTAGCTGCTGGTGTGTCTTGGCTACTGTATTTTACATCTTCATGGTCCGATTGGTAGTGATTACAATAAGTGTGGGTACTCCCTCCATGTCCTCTTAGCCCTGTCACCCATGGTGGCAAGAGAATTATACACTTTAGTTGCCCACAATGAGGGCATGTGTGTTCTAGCATAGGCACAGGGCACTTTCTAACGTTAACAGCCACAAGCAGGGCATGCAGGCTGCAAAGGTACACATACCCCAGCATAGGTATAGATCTCATATTAGCATCCCAGTAGAGTGTACAACTACGGAGGCATGGATGAAGGAGGAAGACTGGAAGCAACGAGTAATGTACACATACCAAAGCATAGAAGGAGGATGCAGATCCCAAGGTGCCAGAGAGATTCCTGTGTCTGAACATAGACTGAGGTCAGAAGAGGCCACGTTGTTTTAATCATATTTCTGTGAGTGTGCCACAAAACAAATTGTGATGTGCATTATACCAATGGCCACTACGCTATAGCCATTTAAACTGTGAGTGTGGAGTTTTTGAAGAGGGCTGACCATTTGCAATATTAGGGATTGCAAATTTTGATAGGTCAGCCACTATGAGACTTAATGGGTGACCCAGGATCACACACTTTGGGCCCAGAGTGCGATTTTGGCACTTGACCGCACTGTTTCCTAATTGTTGTCAACCAGGAGGTGGAATTATTTGAGAATGTTTGGTATTCGCCTATTTGACCTAAAACAATTGACCTATTGACCAATTTGGTTGAATTTTGCATGGGTGATTTGGCCTTTGGGGCAATTTGGTCGCATGTATTGCAAAATACCAACCATGGAGAGTGGGGTTTGTGGGGGTGTCCCCCGTTCACTTTGTTTGATATTTTGCAATTTTGGGGGTGCAGGGGTGTCCCCCGCTTCCTTAAAATTGGAGGTGAGGGACAAAAAGATAACGCTTGGGCGTTTAAATTAGCTCCCGGGAAAATTGATTTTTGGTTAGTTTGCTGCGATTAAAATAAATTCGGTAAAACATACCCAAACCGTTTGACTTTCAGGAACTGAAAATAATACTTTGTTTTGTAGCCTAGACTTCGAAAGTGCACAAATCGCATCATACACCAACATGACCAGTTTTTTCTACAAATCTGTGCAAAGGGACAATGATTGGAGCTTTATTTTCTCCATCATAAATGGAAGCACTACAAGCATCAGAATATTATGTGATGTGAACCTAAAATATCTCATGTGGGTTGTCTACTGTATTTTAAAGATTAAAAAACACCAATTAAAAGAACATTTGTAGTAAATTGACCTGCTTGTAATGTAATGTAATATGGCATTTGTAAAGTGCCTTTTCCCATTGGTATGACCTCAATGCACTGTAGGTGAATGCCCTTGAAGGACCAAAGTCTGAGGTATGCGAGATTGGTCAGAGGACTTTAAAATGCGCGTGTGCATTTTAGCCAGTTTGAAGATAGGTAGGGGTGGCTAAGTCCCTGCTAGCGACCCATGTAGCGCTGACTGGCTTGTGGATGGGGGCTGTGAAGGCTGTCGGGGGAGGATGCAAATCAAGGAGAGTGATTTTGTGTCCAGCTAGAACACGTTTTTATCGTGGGACTTAGCTGCATTCTAGTGGAAAAGGTGTTGTGCGATATGTCTTCAAATAGCGGATGATTGCAGATATGTGCAGGTGGGTGGCCGCACCTTCAGAGGGATACGGCCATCTTTCAACGCGATGGGAGTGTGATAATTAACCGTGAGTCAAGGCTGATTACTTGCTTCGTTGACGGAGTGAAGGTCCTGTCCTACGGGTCTATGGGAGACTTTTCTGTGTGTGCGCGGTACTTTCTTGGAGTGACTCATCGATGCCCCTGCCTACCTGTTCTGGGGGTGCAATTCCTCACTCTCATGCCCTCCCAAGTCTAAAAGTTACTGTTCAGTCACACTACCCAGAGTTTGGCTAGACATCAGTGCCTGTCCCCGCTCATCAGAATAGGGTAGCCTCTCTAAATCTGTGCACAGTGGCGATTCTGAAAATCCATCTGAACAATTTCTGCTCAGCGGTGAGTTTAAGGTGGTACTCAGTGAAAGCTGACTGGAGTGATCCTATAGTGCTTGTTATGCAGAACTCCCAACTTTAAAAAGCATAGGCCTGTAAAGTACTGTTGTTGATACAAATATGGAATCGCACACTATTAAAACCATCTCTCTATACAAAGTTGATTTTGTGAAAAATACGTGTAGTGAAAAAGGTTTATCTAATGCAGAACATTTTAGAACACCAGAAATCTACAAAAGGTGCCTTACCTGAGTCTAGTAAGGTTGAATTTGGTGCAAGGAACAGTGTTGGTGGCCCTGCAAATGTTACTGATAATGCTGTTGATATGGATTTCCCAATCAACCTTAGGGGTGGATTTTGGGAGGCCAACATACTATGGTGGACAGGAAAGACACTAAAGGCTAGCCAACCCCAGTCAAGGTAGGTAGTGTGGCAATGCTTAGACTCAGGAGTGTGAGTGGTCTAGGGCTACAATTAGAGACATAGAACACTGCATTAATTCCAATTAGACAGTCAAGTACCATTAGGAAAGATATTTTTTGCTGCTTTCCTCCCATAGACTTTTATGGGGCACGCTTTCTTTTTGCTTGTTTTGAACCCAGTCCTGACTTTTTGGAAGTAAAGCATTCTGCGATACTTCACTTGCCCCTTTGCTCATTCTTATGGGGAAACTGATTAGTCCCGAAGACTATCAGTACTGAGAGACTGTCTCTCTTTCTGAATTCTTGTAGTGTTATAATTGCACACATCACCTTACAGTGAAGTGCAGTTAGGATACTTTGTAAAAGTAACCAATAAGCCCTTATTTAAAATGTTATAAGGATACAATGTGCCCTAGACAAGCTGGTGGCAGTAGTGATATTTTTACAGTTTTCAAAAGCGCATGGGTAAAATGTATCATTTACTGCGAATAGCTACTCAAAGGTGGCAAGCACCCCAAGATGGCCGTGCCACAAGGTTTTTCGCTGGTTCTTTGGCCATATTGTTATTTGGCCTTTTTGCTGCCTTCTCAGGTCAGGGAATGCCTCATATGGAATACTCTTTCCTGGGGAAAACTGTGGCTTTTGCAGGCTAAGAGGTAGTTTGTGGGTGTGACCAGAGGAGTCACTTGGACAGCCTGGGGCCGGAATGTCTGTTTCTGGGCACATGTGACCAGCAGTCATCCATGATTGGATATCCACTGTGTGTTTGAATGGTGTAGATCCTTGCCATTGGTGGGCATGGGCAAGCCCCCAGATTGAATCTTGGATTAAAAAAAAGGAGGCTCCTGCAGCCATTTGACAGATCATTGCTGTAGCCAAGACTTCTATGAACAAGTGCAACCCGCTGACTACCAGGACGACTCCTGCAGCAGACCAGCACCATCTCCAGTGTCGGTGAAGCCCTGCTCTGCTCTGTCTGACCTCGAGAAGACCCATGTGGGTGTTTCAATCCCTGGACCTAAGATAACCAGTCTGGACCCTGGCTCAAGCATCTGTGCCTTTGGAAGTGTCCCTCGACCAACCAGTGGACTGAACAGCTCTCTCCTGGGCTATGTCGCAGCAGCAGCCACCTTTCTGAGTGGATGTTTTAAACTTGGAGGATTTTCAACTTGTGTAACAAGACGCCTGCTCCTGCATTTTCAGCCATCTTGCATTGACGGAAGCTGTGCTAGGCCTGCTCCTTTGTTCGTTGATTGAATGTTGCCTGTCACCGCCTGACCGTGATGACTCCTGTTGTAACACTCCTTCAATGCCACAGGTGGTCTGCCCCACAGAAATCTTCTTCTTTCCTTGTTTTGGTATTCCATTGAAAGCTTTCTGGGACTGATTCCGACGTAACGCAACCAACCGAAACTAAATCCCCACACCAAAAGTAACCTCTACACCAGCAACACGCTGGCCTTCCTTGCCTGGACCAAGTGCAGAAGGTGGTGTTCTAAAATCCATTGGGGACATAAACACTAGTCTTTGGTTAAAAAAAGAGTCAGAGGGTAGGTTTCCATACCTGTTTCTGTCCCTCCTGTCCTCCATAGGTTTACATGGGCATAAAGTCCTGTCCCTAAACCATTCTTTTCCTTCTTTGGTTGGTGGTTGTCCGGTCAAGGATACCTTCCTAGGACTATCCCACAGACTGGGATTGATTGAGTTAACTTTCATCCAACTTTGAATCTTATAAATCAAAACTGGCATCCTCAATCTTCACAAAACCTACCAGTGAAGTATAAACTTTGCAAATTGTGACTTTAGGGCACCAGGTCCAGACCATTTTAGGGTTGGACTTTATAAGATCTAGGGAAGCTCTTCCATGATTTACGAAATTACCAGTTTGCAGCCTTATAGTGTCTAGTCCGGATGATATGATGGAAAATATTCCCAGTAATTATGAATATTTTATGGTCCCATTTCCTTACCAAAAATAGATCTTATTTCTCATTATAGGTGTTTCTCACATCCGGAGCTGCCAGTTTCACAGTATTGAAAGCAGACACGTCAGCAGTCATTGTGTGATGCAGAGTTGCAGATTGTTAGTCATGATGTGAAGAAAAACCTTTCCAATTGTAGAAAAAAAGCAAACTTTCTTTGTGCCAATTAAGCATACCTTAAAATAAGCTTGTTAGAGGCCTGTGACATTTGGTTGACTCTCTCCTTTCTTTCCTGTCAAATGACTTACATGAAAAGAAAGAGCAGGCAATGGGCTAAACAATGATATCAGAATGTGAGAAAGAAAACTTCCACTGTAGACAGCACAGTACATATGCTGAGATAAAATGATCTGTCCAGCATCACAGTATCGTCAGTTGTCAAAGCCGGATATTGGCCAGGCCTCTTTGGCTCCTCTCTTTCTAAGTTGAGTTCTTTTAAAAAAAAAAATCTTGATTGGATGTTACAATTAACAGTAAATCAACAGCCATCCTGTTACCATCTTGTTACACGAGGTATATTGGCTACATGGTATCATTGATATTACTGTAAGATGCTGGTAAAATGGCTCAGTGGGTTAAGTGCTCGTTCCTGTGATCTGTGTTTGATCTGCAGGTCGCAGGTTCAAATCCCCGCAAGGTCGACTCAGCCTTTCATCCATCCGAGGTTGATAATGTGAGTAACAATTTTGTTTGGGTAATAATAATATTAATGTGTGCAAATATGTCAAGTGCTTTAGATAAAAGTGCTATATAAATATACAATTATTATTACTGTACACAACTATCAGCTATTCATATCAAGGCACAATCACTTCCAATATACACATTATTCCAGATGGGGAGTGTCGCCTTCTCCCCACAGACCCCTTCAGCCCACTCTTCCCTTTCCCCATGCACACAGTTCCCCTCTTTTCCACAAATGAGCGAGTTTTTTCCCATGCTATAATGGAGTGCAGCTACACTGATTACCCTGTATCCCCCTGACATGCGCATAATACGTCTTGCTTTTGTGTTTCCCATGTGGGGTAAGAATCGGGAAGAGAAGTCTTACTTTTCAGGATGGTTTTTCATTTGGTGTATGGTTGAGTTTTAACAGTACTGTTTCCCACTGCATCCGAATCTCTTGCCTATTCTGGTATGTTTCCCAGTGCATGTGTTGCAATATATTGAGCTCTTCTCCTCCCCACCTCTCTACATTTTTAAGCCATGTCAGGGAATTCGGTCTTGCTGCAATTTCCATGCCATGGTGATTTGCCTAACCACCAGAGCCAAAGACAGATTAAGGATCCTGCCAGATCCCATCCCTTGGGATCTCTTGGATTGGGCACCTAACGAGAACGCTCCGGGTGTAGGCGGAGCATGACCCAAGTCAAGGTTCAATAGGCGATTACAGATTTGGGAGATGAATCCAGTCCGTCTTTGGGAGCTGACACTTAAGGCAACAGTGGGCAGAGTCAGGGAACCTTTGCGCTATTGTCGTAGGGGTTAAAGAAACTCTGGGCAGAACCTTAAATTGTATTCGTTTTAAAGGCTAGTTCCTGGACACTGTTTTGGGATAGGCGAAGATCGATTTCCATTCTGCGTCTTCAAAGACGCAACCCAAGCCCTCCTCCCATGCTCCCTGCCCTGGTTCTGAGCTCCGTTTGGGACACCCTATCTATTACTGCGTCGCAGTAATCCTCCTCCCCCTTGCTACACCCATAAAGCGCGTTTAGAATGTTATCCTGGTGAGGTTCCGCTGGCAGGTCATTCCATGTTTGTTTAGCACTTTTAACTAAAGTCATGTAGGTTAAAACTGTCCTGCTTGAATGCCACAAGTGTTTTATCAATTCATCAAATGGCAAATATATCTCCCCAAGACACAACACCCTTGTTTCCCAACACAACCGTATGTGTTGCAGTATTTACGGGAAAAGATTGTTCCCAAAGGGATGTCTGGTGAGTAGAGGACACCCAAAGCCCTCTCTGGTGCAAGTTCGATTCCATACTTGAATGCCGTTCTAACCAGAAAAGCGGTCTCCCTATTCCGAATTCCCATCCACGGAGCCTCCTTCATTGTGTGTGGTGCAGCCGAGCCTCTCAAAAGTCCTGCCTCTGAAGTACCGACATCTGAGAGCCACATGGCTACATATTCTAGGTGTGAGGCCATGTACAATTTCTCAAAATTCGTTACTCGCAGGCCACCCACCCCCCTCTGTTGTCGGTCTGCAAAGTGTTTGCAGTGCAATCCTGTGTCTATTGGGGGCCCATTGCAACTTTATAGGTTTGGTGTCTAAATCGATGAAGAATTTCTGTGGAATGAGATAGGGGATATTGGCGAAGTAATAAAGGAACCGTGGTAGGATTAGACTTGATTATCGTCACATAGGATTAGACTTGATTATCGTCACATAGGATTAGACTTGATTATCGTCACCTTCCCCATTAATGAAGGTGGATGTTTGTTCCAGAGCTCCAGTGAGCCATCCAAGGCCACTGGTGCTCTGTGTGTGCTGCTGCTGTGACTGTCCTGCGAAGTATGGTACATATTAATATCTTAATATCAGGTGGTGTCTGGGCACCAATGTATTTTTCGTTCAGCTAAATTTGGGCAGTGGTTGCTATTGTTGCGATGTGGAGAAAAGATGGAATATGCAGTCCAGAGAGTTTCCTAAAGTTCTCAAATATCTCTAATATGTAAGAGACATCTCTGGGGTGTTCAAACAAAGCAAGACATTCGGCATCATTACGAGTTAGGCAGAAATTTGGCAGTAAATCTGCCAAATAACTGCCCTAAGGATGACTGTTACCGCCACTTAGTCAGACGGAATTTGCACCTGATTACAAGTGGTGGTGGCAGTGTAATTCCCCATTTATTTTAGTCCATTAGACCCAATGGGGCTTTTTTTGCAGAAATACCTTGGCAGAATTACCGTTGCCTAATTCCGCCAATTCTGCGGATTTATCAGCATTGAGTGGAAAGATTTACCTCCAGGGTTTTCCTGGAGGTAAATCCTCCACTCAAAAACCCAACCTCATAATTTGGCGCAGTGGTATAATTGGCAGTAACTCAGTTACTGCCTAACTCGCAATGAGGCTGATTGTCGGCGTATAACGAGATTAGGTGACTTTCCCGTCTTATCATTACGCCCGAATCATCGTATTGTTCCTAAGCAGATTGGCCAATGCTCTCTCGCCAAAGCGAACAACAGTAAAGAGAGCGGGCATCCCTGTTTTGTCCCCCGCTGAATTTTTCATGCTCCCAAAATCGTCCTGCCCGCCCTGACTCCAGCAGTCGGCGAAGTGTCCAGCAGCCTGATCCATTGTAAAAGTATGTCACCTAGGCCAAATTGATTAAGTGCAACAATCATCCATTGCCACCCTACTGTGTCGAACGCTTTCAAAGCGTCTAGTGACACAAGTGCATGGTTATTCTCAAAGGTTTGAGCTTCAGCTATAACATGATGTCTAATTTAACTATTTAATCACCTCTTCTGACAAACGCATTATGATATTCATTGGGATGGCTACCCAGGAGCTCATTGTATAAGAAATCGTAATTTGGCAGCGGCAAGTCATTACGTTTACACTGTAACATAAGCAGCTCCCCATCGCCAACTTGTTGTCATTTGCACTGTGGGGTGCAAATGTAAAGAGCAAAAGCTGGCGTACAAGAGTGTATGCCACCATTTGCACTTCACATTTGCACTCTGCAGTGCAAGGTGAGTAAACACTGCCTGGCATGCCAGGCAGCATTTACTTTTGTTTGTGAGTGCTGCTTGCCATGCTCGCATGACAGGCGGCACTCACCAATGCAATGTAACCCAAACCGACATACTTTCATGTCAGGGAAGATTTCACTTCAACTGGGTACACTGCTTACCATGCAAGCATGGTGAATGGTGTATAAAGCAGGCGGACCTCATAGGGATCTGCAGCATTTGCGCTGGCATGAAAATTCATGCTGGCGCAAATGCTGAAGCATTTGTTTGGCAGAGAGGAAGGAGGTGGTGGAAACACACATTGCGTTCTGCCCCTCCTCACTACCATACATATGCTTGAACATGGTGGGGTGAAGAATCTAGTGATGTTTCCCCAGGGAAAGTCTCTCCTCATGTGGCCAGGGAAGGCCAGAAGCTACCTGATCCTGACCCTGGGGCGACTATCTGAGGGAGGACCACATGAGGGAAGACAACCCTTATGGGAGTGAAGTGGACTCGCTAGGTGGAACATGGTATCCCCCTTTCCCTTTGGAGCCTGACAACGCCCATGTAACTCCCCAATCCTCCATGGCATATTGTAATGTTAGACAAGAACATCCAGTCATGACTAATAGCAAAGTTCTTTCATATCCCTATTTGAAAATGTTTGACAATGCTGAGAAGAGGAAGAGGACTAGAGCGATGAAGATTGCTGAGGCTGAGAAGCAAGAAACACGCTCTAGTTGTTGGGAGAATTCGATTGGAGCTGGGACATTCAAAAGCATCAAGTTTTGTGAAAGAGGAGTCTCACTACACCCGGCGCCAGTCGGAAGATCTGATGAAAGCAAGCTGCATCGTGGAACGAAGAAGCTCCTGGAGGCGCTGTCAGAAGAAGCTCTGAAGCGGGAGGTTTGCCGCCGGAATGGCGTGAGCGGACAAAGCTGTTGAGTGAAGTCTGAGGCCTTGCAGGAACCGGAGAGCCGACGAGGCGCCTGTCAGACAAGGGAGCAAGACGCTGGGAGAACTGAAGACCACGAAGGACACGAAGATGCTGAGTGAAGCCTGTGAGCCCATAGAGGGATGTTGGGAAGCGACAGAGAACTTTACTTTGGACATTCTAACACAGACACCATTTAGTTTTGTTGAGGCAGGGAACCCCCTCTTGGAGTTAGGGAGAGATAGGATTTTCTCCAAACCCCATTTTACTTTTGTTAATAAAAGTCTTTGCCAACCACCAAGACACCCCTGGGTCCGTCTCTTACTCCTGATTGCTTACAGGTGTAACGTTAATGCAAGGCGCAAAAGCCTCAAGGCTTTTGCGCCTTCCATTAGCGTTACGCCCCAAACAACATGAGCTCCTCAGTGTTTACAAACCTTGTTTAAATGCACCAAAATCTAGAGCTGCATCAGACCGATGCTGTGTTAATTATTTGAACTAGCCTTTTCTGGTGTGGGTATGTTGTTCTAGTGGCAAGGTAGGTGTTATTGTAATTAAAGTTTACATACTCAAGTTTATCAACCTCAGAGAGAGAAAAGGCTTAGTGGCCTTGCCAGGATTTGGAACTGTGATCAGGCATATGAACACAGATCTCTGTAACAAGTGCTTAACACACTGAGCTCTCTTTAGAACCATGGTGGCAGGCAACTTAACAGCATCCATTTCCAGTTTGGTTATTGCACATGATCAATATATGCCCAAAGAAAGGTGAAGACATGACTAGGTTGAGCTATAGTGAGCACACAAACTATGTACTACAACAAGAGCACAATGCATTACACAATTATTGGATCAATTCAGATCTTAGTTTTTAACATCAGACAGACAACACTCTTAATGCCTCACCAGTGCACTACACTATAGCACATTGAGTAATATACATTTATTTTTTAAATGTGCCCTTCTTTGTAGCCAGGTCGCAGACTCTACCAGCGTTTTAAGTATGTTCACTGTTATGGGCGCAGACATCAGTATTCCAGTTAACCTAAGACCCGCAGCCGTTTCCCACTCCACGCTGGTAGCGTCCCCTACACTTAATGTGACAGGTTGGGTCCAGGAGGGCAGACCTCGTCCCTCATGCCACAGCCTGACCACACTACTACAAAGCACACAAAGGAGGCGAGATGCGTGCTTTGGGTGAACTCTTCGGTGGGTGTGATCGCGTTTTGCGCTTTCCTCATAATGTCAGGCTTTTAGGGTAATGTTTTGAGATGGGAAGTGTATCCACCTTGTTTTAGTAGTAGATCTATGCATCGAGGGCTGGGAGAGCTTTCTGCTGGTGGTCATATGCAGTCACTCTAGACAACTTCCGGGAGAGCAAGGTGGAGAGTAAAGCCTGGCTGCTCTAGCGCCGTTCTTACCTCTGAGGACGTCGCCCAGGCTCATTGTCGCAGTCAGGGGACTTTCCAATGTGTCGTGTGTTATCCAGCAGGTCACGTTGGACTTCAAGTCTTCTTTGCCGAGCGTCAACTCAACTGTGCTGTTCAACCGGAAAGACATGCTCTCTCGGACAAGCTCTGTGGTTTTACTGCCCCAGATAACGTCACCGTCCTTCATCCAGGTAACATGAATGTATTCTGGCAAGAAGCCCTCTGAGGTGCAGGTGAATGCTGCAGAGTCGCCAATCTCCACTTTGCTACCGGGGCCAAAAATAACTGGAGGAGAAGGAGAGGCTGCAAAAAAAAAAAGATGGTTGACAATTAATGTAAGCACAAACTTCGCTTTTTTGCACTATCTACAACATTAACATTAATGAATGTCTTATTTCATTTCGCCTAAGTCAACATGGAATGGGTTCCATTGCTTGTCTGCACAGGTGGCCCTTCACCCAGTCCTGGAAGTATAATAATAATCCCTGGAGTTTGAAAGGCAGCCTAGGGATCATACAGTAGTCTGCGTATTAGAAAACAATGACTGCATCTACCAGAATGCATTATGGTCAGAGTTTTGAAAATCTGTTCTATTTTTCCTTTATGAACTATTTTTGCAATCACCAGGTTAAATACATTTCCCTTTTCACCTTATAGTTTTGATTTGTAGTGTGAGGGTCAGGATATAACGTTTGGACACAAGAACAGTTTTGATTTCTGACTTCCTGACACAGACAGATCATTAGTTTTTGGGTTCAGGTATGAAAATTCCTCTTAGAGCAGGGTCATAAAGGCATTTTCCAACCTGTTTTATGTTAATAAAAGTCTGTAGCCAAACACATGGTAACTTTGTGTCTGACTTTCATTTCTCACTCATCACAGATCCTCTTCCTACGTGTCGTTCACCATTACTGTGCAGGGTGCCTGGCATGTAGTCTTGAAAGTCATCTGCTTGAGAGGCCTATATGGCTGTATCTTGAGGTTGATCTTGGGCTATTGTTTCATGTTTTGTTTCTTCCCAGAGTTTATCTTTGTGCTTCACGAAGTGTGCCGTGTTTCTGCTGACCTCTTCAGCACTACTAGCAGTCACTAGTGTCACCGGCCTATGGCTGACTGCCAGTAGTGGTGCCTCAAAAGGTTTCCTTTTAGCATGCCTGGTTTTACCTGAATGGTGTCTCCTTTTTCAATGTCCGTTTGTTTGTTGTGCCTAATTGGGCTCATGTGTTCATTGAGCTGGTGGCATTACACTGTGTGGATATTACAGACAGTGCGCAACCTTGCTGGAGAGTACCTTTTGAAGGAGTGTGGAGTGGTGTGATAGTTGCACATGAATTGGTACATCTCATGCTCAATGTCAGAGTGTCTCCCAGTGTAAATTTGGATTACTGTATTCAAGGTGCACCTTAAATGGGCTGAGTTGCCGTTGGATTGGGGCAAACGTGGGGTGATTTTCTTGTGATGCATTCCTAGGAGTTGGAGACATTTGCTGAATTCATGCCCTTGAAATGGGAGTCTGTTGTCTATTTTCAAGTTCCTGCAGACACCCATATGTGATTTTCTCCAGATTGGGTAGAGCCTCTTCTGCGGCTGTAGAGTGTACCATGTTGACCTATGTATACCTGGGTAACATGAGAATTAAACAGCAGCCATTGGGGAGGCAGCAGAAGTCGGTGCTCACTTTGTTCCAGGGTTGGCCTCCTCGGTGTTGTGTGCAGATCCGTGGTGGGGAATTCCAGCTTCCTGCTATTTGACACATGATGCATATGGCCGCCAATGTGTCCATTTTGCTGTCGATTTTGGGGAAACACACATTCTTTCTTAGCCTGGATTTTGTCTTTGCGATGCCTTGGTGATCGTTATGTTATGTTGACTTATACTGTGCACTTCTACCACTCAGGGGCAGTCTCCAGGCGGTCATGTGGCTCTACAAGAAAGAGGATGGGTTGGCTAGTGAGGGTAGAGGAATAGGATAGGTCCATAACCAGGAGAAACTGCCGTCTGTGCGTGTTGGGTTGATTGCGTGCACTGGCTTGTTGTATCCGTAATGGCGAGGCCCAGTGCATGGGTTGTTTTTTGTCTGGTAATGTCAGCTATGTTGGGTGTGTGGTTGTGTGTTTTACGTGTAAATTGGCTGGTATTTAAGGTTGTGGTTGTGTGCACTGGCTTGTTGTGTCCGTAGGGTTAAGGTCAAGTACCTGGGATTGTTATTGTATGCGAGTGTTAGTCATGTTGGGTGTGTGTTTGTGTGTAGTTTGGCTAGCCCATGGGCATGTATAGTATAAAGGAGGTGTGTAGGAGGGGAGCACCAACAGGGTTGTTATTGTCATCTAAATGTGACGCATGGCTAATCCTCACAATTTTATCTAAATGTGACGCATTGCTAACCTTCCCAATATGTCTATTGTAACACATTTCCTGCCCCCAAAATACATTTGGGCGCAACACATTTAGTTTCCTGCAAAATACATCTAAATCAAGCATGACATCTGCATCCTAGTATACATGTAGGTGCGACACATTTCCTTCCACAATTCAGTTCAATGGCTAACTATAGAGCATATCACAATGGCTTACTATGAAGGGTAGCACAATTCAACTCAGAGGCCTACTATGTTAGCACCGTTTACATAGTAGTAGTAGCGTAAGAGTGGCTTGGTTTCTGGAGCACAGTATTGGTTGTGCTTCCCGCACGCATCGCCTTACAATGGCTAGTTATAGGGCGTGGCAATGTTCAACACAAATGAACAATGGTGCGGAGCACAATGGCTAACGACCGGGCACAGCACAGTTACATCTCAGAGCAAAGCAGGGGTTTATAACAAGGCTATACCAACAGTTTGCGTGTGAAGGATGGCTACTGTATGTAATTTAGGCTCCATCTAGTGTATAGCTTTCTTACACACTTAGGGCCTTATTACACGGATGGCGGAGAACCATGGCGCTATTAGCGCCATGGTTCATGCCGGTAAAATACCGGCACCGCCTTGGCGGAAAGGGGAATTACCGCCCCATTCCAAGGTTGGCGGGGTGGTAATTCCCCCTTCCACCATTGCCCTTCCCCATTCCCATTTTTGCCCCATAGGGCATAATGGGAATGGGGAAGGCGCTAATTACGGTACCGCAAATTGCGGTACCGTAATTAGCTCCCTGGGTCCCTTTGCGGATTGGTTTTTAACGCCTGCAAAAAGCAGGCGTTAAATCCCCCAACCCGCAAAGGGACCTCGTAGTAAGGCGGTAAGGATTTACCGGTACCGGTATTTTACCGGTACCGGTAAATCCTTACCACCATCCGTGTAATGAGGCCCTTAGACTGAGTGCCAAAATGGCTACCGTACACAATTAGGCTAGATAACAGGTAATAACAATGGTGGGATTTTACTGAAGTAGAGTACTGGCTGTACTAACGACCCACACCATGTTATGTGCATGAAGGACCACCCAGTCGCTCAAGGAGTCTGGGAGTACTAGCCGTGAGCATTGCAGGATGAGGCCTTCTGTGGATTTAGGGAGTTTTCTTCGTGCCATCAGGATGGCAGATATGTGTGACCGAAACTCTGTTGTTCTGTGAGTGTGTTCTTGGAGGATGTTTTTAAGCCATCCAGATTTGGTAGCTTGTGGGGCAACTTGGAGACATTTCAGGTTCCGTATTAGCTCTGCTGGCTTTATGGCTTTGGGGATAGCTAATTCCACTCTTCTATGCATAGTGGTTTGGTGGTCTTGTGGCTGTGGGGTCTTGAGGGTGTTGAGATAGGAAGTCCCCCAGTGTTGTCTGCCCAAGGCCAAATATTTGATGATGCTCCGTCCACTTTGTGTAGACTTCGACAAGGTCTCTGAGAGAATTCTGGTCCGGTTTTGAAAATACTAGCATTTTCTGTATTGGAGGGCAAGACTGCATTGAAGAGTGCATTG
Source organism: Ambystoma mexicanum (assembly GCF_040938575.1). NCBI lineage: Eukaryota > Metazoa > Chordata > Amphibia > Caudata > Ambystomatidae > Ambystoma > Ambystoma mexicanum. Next base: position 333,143,557 of record NC_090925.1, on the reverse strand, counting down.
AAACACCACACTTGGCCTCATCACGAGTGAGCGGTATCCGCCGGGATACTGCCAAACGCAAATAGCGTTACCGCAACTGGTCCGGCGCTATTAGCGTCGGATCCCGAGTTGTGGTACAGTGGTAAGTCCCAATTTATATTGGGTCATTGAACCCAATGGGGCATTTTCGGCGCAATTGCTGCAGCGCTAATACTGCTGCGGTAATTCCACCTAAAATGGGCAGAAAGTTGGCAGATTTACCACCAGCTCATAGCAGGAGGTGAATCCCAAATGTTCTGCCCAACTGACAGTTGGGTAGAGTGGTAATGCAGCGGTAATAGTATTACCGCCCAACTTTTAGTGAGGCCTTTAGCCTTTGAAGATGTTCATCTTCTGTGGCAGAGTAGGCTCCACTAACATTGAAAACACTGTTCAGAGCAGGAATTGCCTACTGGATTACATTCTGGAAAACTTTGGCAGCAGATGACATGCCGGAACTTAGCATTTTGTATCGTCTGAGCCCAACTTGGGTAGGGAAGAAGAGATGGCTCCTGAATGCTTCTCCTATTTGAGGTGGTGGTATCCAGATTTGACATCCAATTTAGGAAAGCATTTCAATCTGGTGACTGTTAGGAAGGGAGCGAACCCATCCTACTGCCCCCCCAAGGCGCTTCTGGGTGAGGCGAGCCCCATTGGAAGAACTATAATAGACGAGGGGGAGGGGGCTTCCTAAAGGTCCCCACACATTCATAACATTGTATGCAATTTAAACATTTATACATAGTGCGTGCATATGAGCAGATGCCATTTTGCAGATATTAAGCAACCATAAGCGCAGCATAAGGCCTGCACGGCCATGGAGTATTTAGTGTGTTAAGACACAGGCCGCGAGCTTGAAGGGGAAAACTGAATAGGGCCAAGCGATGATGAGAGTGGCCCACGCTGCCAACTCCCACAGAAACCCGTCTTTGTTCTAAGATTGTTGCCAAATTGTTTGTTCCAAAAAGAATGTGCCCTGCAAGGCCATGAGACAGAACTGAGCACCTTGGTGTATGGTTATCGCAGATAGGTTGAAGCAGGCCTCCGACCCCACACAGCTAACCACGAGTTATAGCTATTACAAATGCCCCAGACCCCTGAATACCAAGATACCAGTTGACCCCAGACCACCAACCATAAACAAATCAACCATAAAGATCTGAGAGTATGGTCAGCCCACCTGCATTTCATATTGACATGGTTTGTAGAGCGAGGTACAGGGAGGGATAAATTCTAGTTCAAAAGCGAGGGTGGCAGCCTTGGGTGTGGATGATGCCATCAGGAGTGCGTGAAGAATGTGTGGGTTGGTTTGACCTCGAGACTCCTCCCCCTGTGCCAATCTTTGAGCATGCCAGGTGCACTGTATAATGATAGAGTAGCACTACTCACAAATGTAGCTGATTGCTTGTTTGACCTTGGTTCCCTGGAGACGATGAGCAAAGCAGACCCCAGGTGATAGAAGACGGACAGACTGGCCTGGAACCAATGACCTGGCATCCCCTATGGAGCAGGCCGACCATGTATACGGTTGCACCAACCAGCCACATGCGTTTCCACTGTATATAATAACGTGACCTATGATGCTGTGTCTTTAAGCTTTTGCTTGTACCCTTTTTCGGCAGAATGTTCAATGGGAGCAGCGTTTTTTGCTGATGAACCTATTTTTTCTAGAAATAAATACTTGTTATCCTTGCAAGAGTTTCTTGGGCCTTTTTCCCTACAGGGTTGTTTTTTTGGGGCGTGCCTTCAATTGGTGACCCCGACTTGATCCCAGTGCCCCTGTGCCTGCGGAAGTGTCCAGGCCGCTTCTCTGGAGGGGCCATGCCCACCTACAACGACCAGTCCTGACAAACAAGTATTCCTGAGTTGTTTTACAGGAGTCGTCTTTTCAGAATTGCTCTCTGCCCTTTGGAGCGTGGTGCGGCTCCGAGGAGAGTGCAGGCTGGTGCTATTGGGACTCCATGATGTAGGGGTTTGGATGAACATGCGCATGTGAGTATACTCCTGCAAGTGATAACAAGTAGTGGACGGGTATATGGGAAAGTTTGTAGGTTGTGAACACGCAGAAAATTAGATTGATGGTGTGGTGTGAATGTGGTTTGTTTTAGTGTTTTATTAGTATTTCATTTTGTAATGAGAATATTAAGGAAAGGGAAACAGAATGTTAGGGAGCCTTCCCGAGTGAGGGGAGAAGATGGTACCACGTATATTGTGTAATGGAGGAAAAATGAATTAAGTAGGAGCCCCACATAATTAGTGGGCTCGGGAATAGTAATCGTTCTTATTTTAGCTTGTTATTTTAGCTTGTTATGTTCGTGTTTTTATTGTGTAGGGCGGAGACCCAAAGAGGGGCATTGTGTAAGTCGTAGCGTGTTTTGAGTTTGTGAAATGTGAGAGGGGGTGTGTGGGGAGAGAAAGGGCAGGGGAGTATTTTAGATTTTTTGACGGGGAGGAGGGAATGGAGAACTGACAAACAGCGGCAGCGTGCACAACGCGCTAGCAAAGGAGTAAGTATAGCAAGGGTCAAGGACCCTCATAATGCGAGAAGAAATGCACATAGAGTATATGTATAAGGCCCTGCCACTATATTGTGACAGAATCGAAAAGTATCACAAACAATGGGCGGTGTAGACAAGAGGTGTGGGGATGCCCCACTCATGGACAGAGCAGGGCTCCCATAATAAGGGTATTCTGGAACACATGTCCATATTCTTGACAACCAAATACAAGGGGAAATAGTTGCAAAAGTGGAGGGAAATATTAGAACTTTGGAAAATGTTTGAAGATATAAAGTGTGGGAGGGAGGAGGAGGAGCACAAAGCGATAGCAGGGACGACTGTCCAGGAAAGGAGGCAGGGGTGCCAGCGGAACGCAGCAGAATATATCCTTTGACCTCTCACCCCGCAGTAGGTTATACCAACCCGACTTATACGTTCACCACGGTGACAGCCCCTCTGCCCCCATATGCATGCCCTCTGGATATCACAGCGCATGCCAATATCAATAAAAGGGACCTAGAAGTGGCATTGGCATGAACAGAACTGGCCAGATTGCGGGCAACACAGAGTGAAGTAAAGACAGACAAACCAGCAGAGCAGGGAGTAGACTGGTGGAAAACAGGAGACTTTCTATTCAGAATAGATAACACAACCATAAAGAACGTACATACAGAGAAAGAAGGAGAAGGGGGCGAGAGGGCGGGCAGCCCAAGATTTGAGAATTTTGGATCTCGCAGAGTTGAGGAAGACGGGTGGAGCACAGTTGATGAGTTTGAGGATGATGATGAAGAGGCGGCAGAGCAAACACTTGAACAGACCCCCTGGGTAGAGAGTTTATGGGATGTCAGGTTAAGGAGCAGGTTCGGCCGGATGGCAGTAGAAAAGAAAAGAGGAAGTGGAAAAAGGGTTGACAAGGGGAAGGCACTTATGCAGATGCCCCTTATACATAAAGGGCCTGGTAGACCGCAGTATGTACCATGGGCACAGATGGATACAAATAATTTGATAAAGGCGCTTCGGTAGACCGCAGTATGTACCATGGGCACGGATGGATAAAAATAATTTGATAAAGGCGCTTCCTCACAGTGGGTGCGGGCAAGCAGATTTATGCATTGGAAAAGCCGACAGCCGGGGTACCCCGGGCAGTCAGTGACATGAAAAGCTTATTTGTAGCAACTATTGGAGACCAGGCTGGGAATGTGTCGGTAAAAGGATACCTGGGAGTGACTTTGGGGAATGATGCACATGATGGAACATTGTTTAACAAGATCCAGGCACAAATATGGCATGTGCTATGGCGAACGTTCCCAGACACACCTGACCTACAATCAATAATGCAATGTACTAAGGGCGATGATGAAGACCCCTCTCTGTTTATGCAGAAAGTCCAGGAGACTTGTTGATCGGAGACCGGTGGTTCATGAGACCAGTCAATACCCTTTTTCTAATTTATTGTTAAAAAGGGGCGCTGCAAAAATCGCTAGACAAAATTATGGGCATTGTTGCGAATGGGTGGGCTGAAATACAGAGTATAATAATACACTATAGTAAGAGGATAAAAGAGCATGACAAAGAAACGGCCCAGAGGTGGCAAGCAGAGGAAGCGAAACTGGTACAGAATAAATTAGCCAAAATTGCTGTGGAAGGGTCAGTGTCTACACCAGTGCAGACGGACGTGGCAGAAAACTCCCAAGCGTTCACAAACAATAGAATAGCTGCGGTTTGGTCAGAAGGAGTGCAAGGACAGTGGGGCATAGGTCCACAGGACCACGGCCCACAGTGGCAACAAGAAGGACAGGAGCGAGGAAGAGGTGGGTATCGAGGAGCAAGGGGAGGAGGTTTTGGGGGAATGGGGCCCAGAGGGGGAGGAATGGGGCTTTCACAATGTTGGAACTGTGGGAAGTGGGGACATTTTTCAAGAGAGTGCAGGAGCAGACAAGGGATGGGGTACAACTATAGCCCATCGCACCAGGGGGCCCCACAAGGGCTGATACCCAGAATGACTTCCATACCCTATGAGATACACCAGTCCTACACTCAGCCATCCCCACAGATACCTGGCCCGCCAGCGCAGCAGCACCAAACAGAAAAACAACACGCACCCAACACACCTACCAGCGAGGAAGTGGAGCAACCCCGTTTAACGGAGCACCCAATGTTACGGTCGCCCCCTTTTGGGGCACAGCCATGGCGGAGGGAAACCCTTTTTCATTTCTCGGGACAAATACATATCCCGACTAGGACAGCCCACAGAGAACTCTTGCGTGTCCGGTCCTGTCAATGACCCTCACCCCTTAAGAGGAACGGAGCCCTTGGTGGGGGCTGAGATAGCGGCTGAGATAGCAAGCACAGTGGTGAATGCGTGCTGGCGGTAGGCGCACGTCTCTAGCATCCATGAGAGGGAGCGAGCTGGAAGCCCTGGGGGGGTCCACGGTGGTGATTGGCAGTGAGAGAAAGAAAAAGAAAATAAAGCATTTGGACATTGCTGTGCTGGCGGTGCTCGTGCCCACAGGGCGGTGGCCATTTTAGGGGAACATTCGATTGGCACAAGCTTCAAGGTGAGCGTGTGGGTGATTCTACACGCTGATAGCCTCATGCTGGCCTGAAAATCTGATTTTTGACCGCTGCTGACCTAGCTGCATTGCCACACAATATAGCTTGGCCGTTTCGACAAAAACAAAGAGAAAACGTCAAATTCTGACCTCTTTTAGGCTGATCAGCCCTGTGATTCCACAGCAGAGATAGAATATCATCTCCTATCATGTCTGATCTGGACATTCCGGACCTTGTCCCTGTCACTCCGCAGGTACAAGTGCAAACGAAGGTTCAGGAATCTCTGGCAGTGCAATTGCCTGGGGTGTTCGACGTTACTGACACTAGCAACATGGGGCCTAGATGGGCAAGGTGGATTAACTATTTTGACCTCTATGTGGGTGCCATGAGGCCCATGGAGTACACCAGACAACAATGCCAATTGAAGCTGGCAGCTGGCGCAGCCACCAGAGACATCATTGATGAACTGACTCCATAGACACTATTCAAGGTCTAAAGACTGCTCTTGCTACCTATTTCACGCCTCACACAAATGTAGATTACGAAAGACATTTTTCACACTACAAAACAACGGAAGGTTGAAAATATGGATGCATTTGTAATGACGCTAAGAATCAAGCTAAAACATTGTGACTTTAATGATTATGAGGCCTGCAGTCACAGATAATCACAGGTTGTGAGTCTCAGAATTTCGGAATTAAGTTATTGCAAAAATCTAGGCCACTGGAGGAAATACTGATGCTAGCGAGAGCCGAACTTGCGGTTGAGTCACAAGTGGAGGCCATGGGCAACCCGAAAGGCTCGCACACGCATCCGGAATTGATTCACAAGCTGATGGGGGCACAAAGGTCTTTTGTTACAGATGTGGGTATGAATTTCCTCATGGCGGCACATGCCCCATGATTGGACAGAGGTGCTCTTGGGGAGAACCACTTAAAATCGGTGTTCCGGATGTCGAGAGGCTCAGGAAAAAGTGATAGCAAAGGTGGCAGCATGACAAGGCCCAGAGAAAAGGTGCCAACCACGGCTGCAGAGGCGTACCAGATCGCAGCCCAAGTACATGGGATGCACAGAGAAGTGGGACGACGTGAGCATGATTCTGGGATGACAAACCAGTGAGAGATCCGAGAGAGGACAAGTGAGGGACCGGAGGAGATACCGAATCTTGGTCAAATGACCGGAGAGACGATCGAGACACCACATACAATATCTGGTCGAACAGTCAGCGTTTGAAACAAACGTTAGCTCCTCAGAAAGAGAGCAACAAAGGAAAGATACCTCTATGCCCTGGGTAACAAACGAGCCACAGAACACAGCCCTGTGTTGCTCATGCACCTAATTGAGCAGCAGATAGAGTTTCTAATAGACAATGGTGCCAAAGTAAATGTCATCAGTGAGCAAATATACAAGACACTTCCTCCAGCAGCCAGACTCCACCCATATGAAGTGGACATCTATTCCTATGGGTCCAAAACTCAGCTAAAATGCCTGGGTCAATTTTAGGCAAGATGCAGATACAAGACACAAGAAAGGAAGATTCTGGTACATGTGATCTCCACGTCAACGGAATGTGGTTGCATTTTAAGCTTCAAGACCTCTATCGACATGGGTTTAATTCATGTATTATACAGGCTGATAGTCAACAAGTATATTGCCAGTGGATAACATTGACCAACTGTTCCCAACACTTTTCAAGGGCATTGGTAAATTACGCAACAGACATTGGCAAATTACGCAACAGACATATCAAGCTCTACATTGATGAGAATGTAAAGCCTGTGGTGCAACACTACAGAGGCATTCCTCTCAATATACAGCATCAGGTGTAGGAGGAACTTCCCAAACTACTGGAACAAGACATTATAGAGCCGGCTGTAGGCCACACACTGTGGTTGTCACCTATTGTGCCCATTCCGAAAAAGGACTCTGAAGCCATCAGACTGTGTGTGGACATGAGACGGCCAAACCAGGCCATCAAGAGGGAAAGGCATCTGGCCCCAAACATCACAGACATGGTGCACCTTTTGAATGGCGCCAAGGTGTTCTCCAAGCTGGACCTGAACAAGGGCTATCACCAACAAGTGTTAAGCCTGCAGAGCCACTGCATTACTGCTTTTGTAACCCATCTTGGTTTGTATAGGTACGAGTGAATGAGCTTTCGAGTCTTGTCGGTAGCAGAAATAGTCCAGAATGAAATACACAACATACTAAAACACATTACGAATTGCATCAACTACAGCAATTACATTTTGGTGTTTGGCACAAGTGTGGAAAAACATGATGACACACTTTGGAGAGTATCCCTGGCGTTAGAAGCAGCCAACTTCACATTGAATCAAGACTAGTGTGAATTTCGAACGGGGACTCTTTGCTTCTTCGGGTACATCTTCTCAGAAAAAGGCATGACCCCAGACCCCGAGAAGGTTGCGGCACTCAACGAGATGCCACCTCCAACAAATGTCTCGGAATTTCAATCTTTTCTCAGGTTGGCAAGTTACTGCACGAGATACATCAAAGACTTTTCCACCATCAGCGTACCACTGAGGCCCATCACAATGCAGTACACATCATTTCAGTGGTCGACGGCCTGTGGCATTCACAACCATATGGGACCGAATAGATGAGGCCGAGAATATGGCATACTTTGATGCAGAAAGAGAAACTGAGCTGACTGTGGATGCAAGCCATGTAGGACTGGGCACCATTTAACCCAAAAGGCGCCTGACAACTCCCAACAAAGACACATTATTTCATATGCAAGTAGGAGCCTGTCAAAAATGGAACAGGCATATTCGCAGGCCGCAAAGGAAAGTTTGGCTCTTGTTTGGGCCTGTGAACACTTTCATTTATTTCTCTACGGGAAGCCGTTTACAATAATCACTGATCACCTGGCCTTATTATTCCTGTATGGAAACCCTCAGGTGACAATGCCTCCCCGCATCGCTAGATGGGGCCTGCGGTTACAGGACTACACGTTCAACATAATTGATCGGCCTGTAAAGAGGGCAATCCGGCTGATTTTTCTCTCCAGTCACCCAAGGGCTGAGGATGTGCCAGTGCTGTCGGTTGTTGATCGGTATATAAGAAACCTGGTGCAACAGGTGACTCTGCAAGGGATAGATCTGATACAGATAATGCAAGAAGCGGAAGCAGACAAGGCCATTCAAATCATTATCGACGGTCTACGATGGGGGAGGTGGAGGAGAGTCAAGGAGAGGGGCCAATTCGAGTCGGAAGAGGTTAGGAGAGACATGGACAGCCTCTTGCAGGTGAAAAATTAACTGGCTGTGTCAGATGACTTACTTCTGCTTGAATGCAATAAGATAGTTGTACCCACAAACCTCTGAAAACAGGTGTTGGATTTGGCACACAAAGGGCACAGGGGAATCGTGTCAACAAAAAGAATACTAAGGCAGAATGTGTGGTTCCTCCGACTCGACTCAATGGTAGAGGACTCCCTGTAAATATGTTTCATGTGCTGTTTAATCACACCCGCAAGACACCCCGAACTTCTTAAGATAACTGAGCTTCCGACAGGGGAGAGGGAGGAAGTGGCCGTTGACTTTTTCGGACCCATTGGAGGGGGCAAATATGTACTAGCTGTCATGGATGAATATTCATTGTTCCCTGAAGATCAGATGGTATCTTCCACGGCTGCTCACCATGTGATTCCAGTGCTGGACAGAATATGCACTGCATATGTCATCTCCAAGCAGGTCAAATCGGACAGTGGGCCCCCATTCACAAGCCAAGATGTAGGACATTTGCAGAATATATGGGGTTCTGACACAGGAAGGTCACCCCGCCATGGCCTCTGGCTAATGGGATAGTTGAATGTTTTATGGAAAACTTGAAGGGAGTGCTCTAAATATCTCACCTGACGAGACAGCCATATGAACAGGTATTACATCAGTTGTTGCAAGACTACGGGAGGGAAATGCCCTGCACAGGTAATGCTTGGCTGCAGCATTCGCACACTGCTGCCACAGCATGCTGATGTCTCTGAGAAATATGTGGAAGATGAGGCCATGAGAACCAAGGACGTTGATGCCAAGGAAAAGATTAAACACTATGCTGACACCAGAAGGCAGGCAAGGGACTCTTCCCTGAAACTTGTGGATGTGGTAGTGGTGAAGCAGCCTAAAATCAACAAGCACACTGCCACATTTCTTGAGGACCCATTGATCATCACAGACAATAATGGCTCCATGATCACTGCAGAAGGAGACCAGCGCGAGGTGATACAAAACTCATCACACTTTAAGAAACTGTCAAGAACTGACTTGTTACGGCGGAGCAGCAGTCGTGACCACAAGCCCGCATACTTCTCCGATGAATCCTACCAGGGCAATGGTGAGGACTCTGCTAAGATGATCCTTTGTCTGCATCCGGCACAAGACAGTCAGAGGCGAAATAACAATGACCTCAAAGGGAAAGAATAAGGCCACAGAAACTTATTGAGGAAATGAGGTAACAAGACAATGGTGATATTTAAATTGGGGGGGTTATAACATTGGGGCACAAGGGAATTGTAGTCTGTGGGCAAGGGCAGGGCTTGGGGAGCGGGCTCGGAGGAAGTGATGGGGCACAGGGGAGGGAGGAGTTCAGTTGAAGTTGTATGGTGAATAAAGATGATGCATGCAGGTCTGAGTATGCGTCTTCATTTGCTGAATGCAGTGTGGAACAGGAGGTACGGGCAGTCCCCGTGTCCTCCAACAGTAGTGACCTTGTCGTCGTCCAAGCCAGTGTTGGGGAGCGGGATAAAAACATTGGTGGACAACATCACCAGCGAGGTGTAACAGTGTGGAGAGAATGCTCTCTGGATCAAGCCCTCTTGTGGCCTTGAAATGGTAAAGGACCCAGCCGTAGCTCCCATCTAGAGACTTTCCAGCATGTGTTGGTAACCATATAAAAGGCGGTAGAGGGGGCAGGCAGAGTCGTGGGGTCTAATGATAGCTGTCGGGGTAGCAGCGGTAATGGCACTGTTGGCGTCCTGGAAAGACATGAGGGAGGTGTGCAGGCCAGTGCTGGTCAGCTGCAAAGTGTCTTGCTTCTGCTAGGAGCAGGGTAATACTGCAACTGGCACATATGACTGAGAGGGCACTGTGGGTGGTCTGTAAATAAATGTACACATGCGGAGGGTGGCGTGGGTTCCGCCACCTTCTCATTGGCGGCGCCAGCCCCTGGCTTGAGCCCTCCCACTTTGAGGCAGAAGGCATCACTGTGCGGTGCCGTCCAGCCAATAGCTCCGATAGCAAAGGGTGCATTGGCAAGATCCTGTCAAATTTCTCAGATTGGAGAGCGGTGTATGTACTCACGTTGAAACAATCCTTAACGTGAGGGCAGCAACAGCACATGTACAGTAGCAGAGGACAAAGCCTGCCCAGGCAAGTTCCATATACCCCCTATGATGAAGCCAAATGCTTAACTGCTGGACTCAGCTTTTAGATGGCCTACGCCTCTAATGACTAGTATCTTTTTTGAAACTAAATATCCTCTGAGTTGGGGTGAAAGATGCCTCTAATTGGCAAAATGAAAGTGAAATAGCTATTCAGCCTCCTGGGCTCAGAGGAAGGCGGGATCGACAGCACTGTTTTTGGGCTGGCCTTTTGGTCACCCAGACTTGTTGGTTAGCTGCTGTGGGCACACAGCATGCAGGGGGGGTTTCCATGATCACACAGGCTTCCCTTAGTGCCGGGGGCACCCAGACTTGTTGGTTGGCTACTGTGGGCACACAGCATGCAGGTGGGTTCCTGTGATCACAGAGGCTTCCCTTAGTGCTGGGGTCACCCGGACTTGTTACCAGGATCTGTGATCACACAGATCAGACATACAAGGCCATGAGCACACAATGTTGTATTTAATGATGAGTCAGACACCAGAGTTGCCACGCAGGGAGTCTGCCGCCGTACTCACTGCACAGGTCGGCGTGAGCTCCTTTTATTTGGAGCATGTCATGACACAGTCATGACACAGTGTCTTAAACGGGACAATTCCACAAGCAAAATGGGTTTAATGGACGTACCATCGTTCAAAACGGTCATCGAAACCTCCCTCCCCAAAAAAACTTGTGAGGCTGGTTCTGTCCGTGAGTGACCTTTGTCATCAGTTATTCCCTCTAATCAAGAGCATGGGACATAGGATAATATTGCTGAATCACCTGCCCGCACACAGAAGCGGACCCTGAGTACTGACATATAGGGGTCACGCCCATTTCTACATGAAGCAGCAGTCATCACTCTGCTTTGACGCCCAGCCTGGGGCTCAGACAGCAAGAACCTGCCAAATTTCCCACCTCGTAGAGCAGTTTATTTGCTCACTTTTAATCTTTAAAAGTTAGCAAATGCATCACTCCCTGAGATGAGAAAAGTGTAATTAACGTGACTGTGGCAGCAGAAAACTGAGGCAGACGACAAAAGCCTGCCCAGGTGATATCAATAGACCCCAGTAGTTAAGGGGGGGCCCCTTTTTCCAATGCAAAATTGTTGACAGGTGGGAACGCCCCCCAGTTGTCCTTAGTCCTGCCCCCTTTTGATATGGGTTTGATTTCTTTTCATATAGAATTTAATATTAATTAATGTTTGATATTAAAATGTTTCGATATCAAATTTTACATCGATTTGATATCTGTTTTATATAAATGGCTATATAAAGTGTGTTTGTATACAAATGTTACAAAAATGTGATATAAAAATATTTTTTATATCAAAGTCCAAAACAATTTTTATATAACATTTTTATAAAAAAAATGTTATATAAAAGTTTTTGATATCACATTTTGTTTAATATCAATTTTGTTTAAAATCATTTCATAAATAAATGTTTGATATCAAAATTACAAACAATTTTTATATAAAAATGTTAAAATTGTATATCCAAAATTTTTTATGGATATCAAAATAATATCGATTTGTATATTAGAATTGAAAAAACACAGAAAAGTGCTATCAAAAAATATTTTGATATCAAAATTATATCTGAATTTTTACATAAAAATGTTTTACAAAATGTATAGCAAAATGAAATGTTTTATATCAAAATTCAAATATTTGCTTGCATTGTGAACATATTATGCCAAAAGCTGCGCTATGGTTTTTTTCAAAACAGCTAAATTACAGGGCATGTGAATATACAATTTATAATATATAACAAAATGTTTGCTTGTTTGTTAACTTATACCACGCTCCCGGTGCCCGAGGGCTTAAGGGCGCAAACAAGAAACAACACAAGACACGACAGAACATATCATGGAGTTAAGGTGGTCCAAGGTTGAGAAAACGGGCAGTAACCTTAAGGGATCTAGCAAAACAGTAAGGTCTTGAGTTTCTTCTTGAACACTTCTGTAGATTCAATGATTCTAATAATATCTGGAGGCAAGGCATTCCAGCTAACGGGCTGCAATGTTGAATGTTCCATTCCAGACTTTAGTAGATTTACAGCGAAAAGTTTTTAAGATGTTTGTATTGTCCGATCTTAAGGATCTGATATTTTGCTTTTTTACAATCGCTTCCATTAGGTAAAGTGGCATCTGACCTTTCAGGCATTTATGAGTAATAAGTAGCATCCTAAAATGCACTCTGGCCTGTACAGGAAGCCACTGCAGGTTCCGTCTTGCATCCGATAATTGGTCCCTACGGCAAAGTCCTATCACAACCCTTACTGCTCCATTCTGGATAACCTGGAGGCGGTGGGAATCTGCTTGTGAGATGCCAATAAGCAGACTGCAGCAGTAATCCAGCTTAGAACCAATAATAGCTCGGGCCAGGGTCTCTAAATTTTTCTGGGAAATCAAAGGGCGGAGGTGACTGAGCAACTTGATGAAATAGGATGAGTAAGAGACTAAACTGTTCACCTGAGCTTTCATGTCAGGTTGTCATCCAAAAAAATGCCTAAAGTCTTCACTTTGTCTTGACCTCGATATTGCAGTTGTCTATATTGAAGTTATTATACATTGAACCTAACTTCACAAGCCTAGAATCAGGGCCGACAATCAAGAAAAGTGAAGATATCATTCCAGGGCTACAAAAACAAAAAACACAGGCAAACGTATGCAACATGCTGGGAAACTGTATTCTACCATTCTCCCTGTTGTGCAGAAAGCAGTGTTCCAGCAACGCAGCCACAGCTTGCTTTTATGAAAATGCTGCGACAGGGCAGATAATTCACAGATGACGACACCCATATGAGGCCCGGAGCTCTGACTCAACTATTTTGGTTTCTCTGTTTATTACAAATGATATAAAGCCACATCAGAATGATCAAACCTTGCAATGAAACCCTGAGGCTATTGTAATCATGCGCTGCCATGTGCCTGGTGCGACGAAACTGTATTTGCATGGCCCCATTCATTGTAAAGGAAGCGTAGCCCCAAAGCGCCTGTTATCTTCAGCCGGCATGTGATTGCTGTGCCTCAGAGACCATGTGAATGGCCCATTGTATTCTAAATACCCAGTGACTTTTCAAAGGACACCAGCAGCCTGAACAGTGAATAGGCCTGATGGGGGGTGTTCTGCTGGGGGGGGGCTTGGATGTCTTTAAAACTCATGCTTTGGAAACCTGCCAGAACATCGCTGTGGATTTCGGGACAATTGCAAACCCCGGCTGGAACTGAAGACCCCAGGTTATCTAATATCCGGTGATGAAAGAGGTATTCTACTTTTAAAAAGTGAGTTGATTCTATGTATTTACTGCAAGCTTGTAAATAAATAACGGTATTTTAAAATTGTACAATATTTTAAACAAGAATTGAAAACCATTTAAAAAGTGTATGTTCTGGAATCTAGCCCTGTGAATTTTTATTTAACAGTGCAAATAGAGCTTTTAAAACAAAATGTGTGTATTGTTAACCTGAAGGCAGGATTAACTGTCAGCCTGCATTTTTATATATTTAAGTTGAAGTGCACCTGTAAATGGAAAAACTGTCTCTGGAATCTGTACGACGCGATAAGGTCATTTTGTAATCCGCATTTTATGTTGTTTTACTGGAGAGGGTCTTTGACATGTGGACTTTTAGGTAATTACGTTTTTTTTAAAGTCGATTGGGTTTATGAAATTTTCAGCAGCGGGGACATTCTTTGTGTAAAATGAAGGCTTTGGGGCTAGGGTCTATTGCCACATACAGTGCTGACAGCGCACACAAAAATATAACAAACCGTGTGGTATCATGCATTTAAACTTTGTTTAAATGCCGATCTCTGACTATGCACACAAGCGACATGAGGCATTGTGAACTGGCACACAGCATGTCTGAATAAGCCTCTCTGTATGAGCACATTTTTTGAAGAAAAAAAGCTATTGACAAACCCAACAGACAGGGCATTTACATAGACAGGGGGGAGATTTCTGAAAGCAACCACGGTTTTATTTTATAGCACATTTGTTATTTTAAAACAAATATTTGTTTTGGTTGGAGATGGTATTAGGCATGTATAAATATTTAGAAAGTGCACAACACTTTTGGTTCTAGGAAAATAGCTGTGCACACACGCTATAGGTGCCTTGTGTGGTGTGGTTTTTAATTTTGGACCCGTGACAAAGCGAATATGTGTGGTGAGCCCTGATTAAAGTAACCACAGTGACAAAATGAAAATGATACGCATTAACTTAGGGCCTGAACCTGTATGCACACGCTTACAAGAAAAAGGCATTGACAAAGGGAATGGGCAACCCCTTTTATATAGTGATGCAGAAATTTATTCTGAAGTAGCGTTTATACCAAATATATTCGCTGCAAGCTCTTTCAAATTTGCTGGAGAGCATAGTTGGCCATCAGGGACAGTGCAATGATTTGGGCCGTTAGTGACTGGGCGCCCATTTGGACCGTTGGGGACAGCCGTGGTATTGCAGCAGTGATTCCGCGGCTGTCCCTAACGGTCCAAATGGCCCCACTGTGCCTGATGGTTACATAGTCACTATTGTGTTGTTTTCTTAACTGTGTGTCATGTTTTTGATATATAATGGCGCCTTTTATAAAAGAATGTCCAGTTTGTAAATGTGTCACAGATCACCCAAGCGGTTGAAATTTTTTTAAGCCGCCGACATTGAGGATCTTATATTCTGACTCGGGGTATAAACATTAGCATTATAAGCGGCCGATTCTGTATTTCTCTGTTTTTATAGAAATGGCCTACAACACCCGGGTGGCACAGGCATCTCTGGATGTGAATTGTAGAGCGACTGATTCAGCAAATTATGGATGGCAGAATGGAGCGGGGATGGCGTTTTTGGCAGCCGGTTTAACAAATCTTGGATGTCCCGAGGTGAATGGAATGATGCAACCTGTTTCTACTGGGGCTTTTGAGACACTGGGATGGAGGCTGTTCTGCACGGAGCAACACATTTGGAATGTTTCAAAGACACCAGAATGGGGTACCCTCTTTTATTACAGCATCAGCAATGGTCGTGGGATTTGGGGACCCCAATGCCACAGAGTTCTTTTGTAAAATCAACACTAGGCCCGCTCGGGTCTGGCATGTTTGCTACGCATGACAGAGTGTTTGTGGGGCAGATACCGCAGAGTTCTTTTGTAAATTTTACACCGGGCCCACTTGGGTCTGTCATTTTTGCTATGCCCGACGGCGTGTCTGTGGGGCGGACACCGCAAAGTTCTTTTGTAAATTCAAAACTGGGTCCGCTTGGGTCAGGTGTGTTTGCTACACCCGACGGAGTGTCTGTGGGGCAGACACTGCAGAGTTATTTTGTAAATCCAACACTGGGCCCGCTCTGGTCTGGTGTCTTTGCTACGCCCGATGGAGTGTCTGTGGGGAAGACACCTCAGAGTTCTTTTGTAAATTCAACACTGGGCCCGCTTGGGTCTGTTGTGTTTTCTACGCCCGATTGAGTGGCTGTAGGGCTATTGAGCGGTAAAGTCTCTAAGGCCCCGACAGTTGTTTGACTATTGCACTGTTTCAACACTGAGCCGTATGAATGAAGAACTTGAAAATGGGCAGACACATGATTCTACAACCAGGGGGTCAGTCACGGCTGCTATCCCAAAGGGGTCTACCGGCTCAAGCCGGCATTTAACACGGCGGCACCCCTTGAGTAAAATAGGGAGTGCTCTGGTTCTAAACCCTGATTATGGAGTTATTCCCTCAGCGCTGGAGTGCTCAAGTGCTCTGATGGATATTACCGGCCATTTAAATATTCAAACACCGGGCTGTGCCAGTGGGAGTTCATACATTTTTACACAGTTCACGCGCCAGCCCCGGGCTACAAGCCTCCTTTAAAAGTGTACATTCACAAGACAGTACCGTTGTGAAACGGGTTTGTGGGGTTGATGGTGTAAATTCTGCATGTTTTAAGCTGCAACGCATAATGTTGAAAACGATCTGGATGGGGTGAGGCAAACATGGGGGCGCGGGGGTAAACGGCGACCAAAGAAAAATAATGCCAAGAGGGTGGTGTGTGTAAACAGATCTGCACTGCTGGGGGTTGACACAAGCGATATGCTTATGATGGCCACCGACAAGACAAATGTATCACAATAAGCACTGCAGAATGTAGATGTTGTTAAAGAGGTAAATAACACAACCAGCACGGACGGCGTTCAAAATGTAGATGCCTAATCTAATGCAGCAGTAGGCCCCAACGTGATGTCAGTTTCGGGGCTTTCACCCGATGAACTGGTAGTGGTTCTAAGGTTTATACATAAAAACATAGTGCTGTTGGTGAGTACGGGCAATATGGCATATATGCCGAATGGCACTACAGCCGCTATTTTGGATGCCACAATATCGGAATTGGAAGTGCGAATATTCAATATGCAGAGGAATCCAGAATTTATTAATGACCCTAAATCTCTGGAGGCGCTTCTAGCGGATGCAATATTATTAATACGGGGCATCATTGGCACAGACGGGGTAGTTGTTCAAAGCGGTGGCAGCCATCTGTTTCAACATAACCCTAAAAACAGAAACCAAAACTTAAAATGGGCCAGATCTCGAGCACAGAGTCATCGACTATTTCAAATCTTTAAAGAAACCCTGATTGGTTATAGCCCGACATGATCAAACTACCACACCGTTGCTGTAGCCACCCCAGACATTAGATCCACCTGCGTATTTGGAAAGGGTGCAGGCTTATCAAAGAAGTTATAAAACAATTGCAGCCGTGGAGCATTATGAGGAATTTTGATTCGTAAACTTAAACCACTTACGATCCATAGGACACGGAATAGCTAGTTCGCCAAATATTGGAAATTGTCGGCCCCAGTGATTTCGTTCCAATAAGAATGGAGGCTGAGGATTTAAACAGACCCTTGTTTACAAGGCGATCACATCATGATACTTTCTGCATTTTCAATTTTTTGAGAATTTGCGAAGACTTCTCTAGAGTAAGATTGAGATTTTGTGCTTTGCACCGCTGAAAATCATGGCGCTAGTTGTCAGACCACGCTCTGGCGGTGCTCATTAGCCTTGCGCCAAGTTCTGCACAGACACATCATACAATTTTTTTTTTTTTTAATCACTTTATTTAAAGATTCGAACAACAAACAAAGAAAAAACGATCTCCAGTACATTGCATCATGTTCAAATCACAAAATCTTAAAAGAGACTTAGAATAAATAAACAGAATAATGCTGAACACATGAACCTCGATAATAATTGCAAAAAACAAATACAATTTGAACCAAAATTCCTGATACTCAACAATTAAGACAGACAACAAGAAACCAAAACATATAACAAACACACAACGGAACAGCTTCCCAACTCCAGACATATCAAAGCATCCCCAACTCAAGGAGGGAATTACCCCCCCGGGTTTAGATCCCAACCTTCAGCCAAATAGATCATTGAAAGGTCCCCAAAGTCGAGAGTAACGGCTTTCTCTACCTTGTCCAATAAGCAAAACTTTATCATAGTTTGACAATACCTGCATATCTGTTAACCACCCATCCACACTCGGCTTCTTCCTTGACTTCCAGACCCGTAGTATTTGTTTCATTGCTAAAACCAACCCTTTATTGATCCATTCCGTACAATCCCTAGCTCCGTCTCCTCTACCTCTGTTGGATAACAAAATAGTTGAAAGGAAAGAGCGAGGAAGATTCTCTTCTAATACAAGGTCCAGTCTATCCAATACCCCAGTCCAGAAATCAGAAACTCTCGGACACGTCCATAACATATGCATCAAAGAGCCCACACCACATCCACAACCCCAACACGAATCAGTGTCCGATAGACCCAATCTGGCCATCCTGGACGGAGTCCAATATAGTCTAAAGAGGATCCTTTGCCTGATATAACGCAGTTGCATGTCCATCTTTGCTTGTACTCCCACATGAAGTAAATACGTCCATTCCCGAACCGAGATGTCCACCCCAAGATCATCCACCCAGGCCTGGCGAAGCTTATCCCAAGCTCTCACATCACTCTCATCTGCCGGCATCAGTTTCAGATAAGTTGAAACTCCATACGATGCTGATCGGAGAAGTTCACACAATGCAGGCCTCTCATTCATGCCTCCATCCAGCATCCCTGTCCTTTCAGTCAAGAGCCTCTTTAAGGCCACATAACGATTTCTTTCTCTAGCTCCAATACCAAAAGAAGCTCTTAACTGTTCAAAGAGGATCATGTCACCATTATGCCACACATCACGGACTCTAAGAATGCCCCTACCTATCCAGCTTTTCCAGCATAAGGGCCTATTATCTAATTGTAAACATGCATTTTGCCATAAAGATGCATCATAGTGCAACCCATCATTTTCCTCTCCAAAGTCCAGAAAGCGCATCACCGCTTCCCTAGTCGCACTCATGGTGGGCAGCTTCTGTACTGAGGCGGGCAATTTAGACATTGAATAGAGGTCTCTCAACGCATAAGGCGAAAACTGATGACTCTCAATTATATACCAATTGGGAACATATTCACGAATCTCAGAGAAATATGGGGTCGATTTTTTCAAGAGAAAACCCGTGCAATAATTCATCAAGTTCGGGAATCCAAATCCTCCGTCCTTTACTGGACCGTGCAAAATAAATTTAGGAATCTTGGGCCGTTTACCTTCGCCCCAAAGAAAATCCCGAAAAACTTTATCAATAGAAGCAACATCTTTCTTCGTAAACCTCAAGGGAATGGACTGCATGATGTAAAGAACCTTTGGCAAAAGGACCATTTTAACAGCATTAACCTTGGCCCAAATTCCCAACTGCAGCCGGCCCCATCTCAATATGTCTCTTTTAAGTACCTCCAGTATCCTTGACACGTTGAAAGTGGTCATTCTTTTCAAATCCCTAACTAAATGTATACCCAAGTATTTCATAGTTCCCACCTCCCAGTGACAGTCCCAAGAGCCCAAGACATCACGCGGGACACTAACATCCAAAGGGAAAGCCGCAGTCTTCCCCCAATTGATTCTATGGCCCGATAAACGTCCCACCTCATCGAACATCTGTTTAAGTAGTACACATCCCTCAGCCGGATTAGACAATATCACTGTCATGTCATCAGCGTAGCAGAGAACTTTCATTTCCGCATCACCAAATTTAAGCCCCCGAAGACCTTGCTCTTGTTTCAAGTATAGGATGAGAGGTTCCAAGGCCAGATTAAACAGATACGGGGACAATGGACAACCCTGCCTAGTTCCCCTAAATAACAAGAAAGAGGAGGACATAACCCCATTGACCCACACCTTTGCACTAATATTGGAATTCATCGCCTTGATGATCTTGATGAATGTGTCCCCAAATCCCATTCTCTTGAGTGTGTGGTAAAGGAAGGACCAATTGACCCTATCAAATGCCTTTTCTGCATCCATGAATAACAACAATGTATCTCTGGTCTTTGTCTTTGGTAGGCCCATCAAGTCTATCAATGTCCTAATATGATCATAACCATACCTGCCTCTCATGAAGCCAACCTGCGATCCACTGATCAGTTTGCCTATGCACATATTCAACCTATTAGTCAGAATCCTGCTGAAAATTTTTAAATCTACATTCAGGAGCGAAATCGGCCTGTAATTCTCACATCTCTTACCATCTTTCCCCGGCTTCGGGATAACAATTACACAAGCTTCCTTCATAGTGGGACAAAGCATACCATCCCGCAGAAAACCATTATATAGATTGCACAGGTGCGGGACAAGAACCCCACTAAGTGTCTGATAAAACTCTACCGGAAGGCCATCTATCCCTGGTGATTTACCCTTGTTGAGCTGACCAATAGCTATTGACACTTCCTCTTCCTCAATAGGTCTATCCATCATTTCAGCTTGGTCCACACTCAAATTTGGCATGACAATTTTATCAAAAAAGGAGTCCATGTCTACCTGACTTGGGAACTGATCTTCTTGATATAAAGTTTCAAAAAACGTCCGAAAACCACTACATATCTCATCCTTCTTACTAATATGAACACCATTATCATCAACTAGTTTTTGGACAAAAGAAGTATCCGATAGTCCCCGTAACCTATTTGCTAACAGTTTTCCACTTTTGTCACCTCGTTCCCAAAACTTCTGCTTCATAAAAAACATA
Source organism: Ambystoma mexicanum (assembly GCF_040938575.1). Taxonomy (NCBI): domain Eukaryota; kingdom Metazoa; phylum Chordata; class Amphibia; order Caudata; family Ambystomatidae; genus Ambystoma; species Ambystoma mexicanum. Next base: position 333,123,007 of record NC_090925.1, on the reverse strand, counting down.
CCTTTCTCATATTGGTCGTCCATCTTCTGTTTAAGTAAGTCCCTAAACCGTCCAACCAACAACTTATCCTCAGGTCGTTTGGACACTGCAAAATCTTTCTGCACTTTTTCTAGTCCCCTTTCCAATTCCTGAATCTCCGCCAGGGTTTTTTTCCGCACCCGCGATGTAATATTCATCAGTTCCCCTCTCACAGTCGCCTTGAAGCTCTCCCACACCATGATTTCAGATGCACTCCCAATGTTAATATCAAAGTAATCCCTTGTGAAACCGTGTAGAGAATCAGCAATCCCCTGTTCTTGTAAAATATGAGTTTTAAGTCGCCACTTAGTGAACCCCGACCTATCCTGTCCCATACCCAACTGCATCATAATCAACGAATGATCTGAAATACTCCTCTCTTTTATGGTCACCCCCCGCAAACCCTCAGCTAACCGCTCAGAAATAAAAAAGTAATCAATCCTTGAATGAGAGTCATGCACCGGTGAGTAAAAGGAGAACTCCCTCACTGTAGGGTTAAAAAATCTCCAAGCGTCAATTAAATCCTGACTATCCACAAATTCTTTGAAGGATCTGCTATTGCTTCCAGCAGTAAATCTACACTGCGCCGAACGGTCCATTTTACCATCAATCACACTATTGAAATCACCTCCTAAAATTACATGTTCCCCTCTCATCTCCCTTAATAGTGTCGATAGCATCTTAAGAAAAGGGCCACCACTACTACATGGACCATAGACCGAACCAATTGTGATTAATCTGCCTTCATACGTAACATCAATAAGAAGTATTCTCCCCTCATCATCCATCACCACTTTCTCCACCTGAAACATTAGGCCTTTGCGCAGCAGTATACCCACCCCCCTTGATTTGGAACCATAGCAATTAAAAAAGGTCTTAGTAAACCATCTATTTCGGAGTAGATGCACTGACTCATTCAACAAATGAGTTTCCTGGATGAAGGCAATATCCGTCTTTTCCCTCCTCAGTCTGTTCAGTACTTCCTTCCTTTTCCTCGGAATATTCAGGCCCTTAACATTCCAGGTACACATTCTCAAATCACTCAACGACATTTGAACTCGAATCACACCAGCTATATTGACCAATCATACTAAAGTTGGACAAATCCAAACCAAAAACTAAAGGGGAGCAGTCAAAGTAAAGCATACAGACTCCACAAAACCACACAGAACAATACAAAACAAACACAGATAATGCAATTTCAAGAACACATAATAGCAAATCAAACAATACACCCCGCAAGACTGTAAGGTGATGATGAGTGCAGTTATTTACAAAAAACAGTAAAGTCTCGAACTGCAACTACCCCAAAATCCACACCCAATGCATATACAATGACAATTATGCTAATATTCCATTCCCATAACCCCTAACACTATCCACAAAACTCATCGATCCTCCTTACTACCCCATTAACCCAACTACTCTTACTAAAAAACAGACCATAGGTGAATGCCTACACTTATGATACCCGACATCCACATCATACAATTTAAAGCCTGGTGGTTATTACATTTTGATCACAGGGCCTTAAATCTCTGCCTGGTGTCTAGGCTTATAGGTTTAATCGAACCGTGCAGCATAACAGATGCCGATATACTTGCAAAAGCTTTGCAAGTGCATAAAGAGTTAAAACTACCAACAGACACATCAATATATGATATGATATTTTATTTGTATCGCGCTCATACACAAGTGTTTCAGAGCGCAACAAGGCAAGGGAGGGGAACAAGGGAGAACAAAACAACGATCTTACTAGGCCCAGTGACATTGAGAACACGCAAGTGCAGGGGAGAGGGAAGGGGAAAGTGCAAGGGGGAGGGGAGGAGTGGAAAGTGCTGAACACGGGATAAAACAACAGGTAGTGCAGCCAGCAGGTGGCAACTGCAAGGTTAAAGCACAGACAAGGGGTGTCTAATAAGTGCAGGTAAGGGGACTGTAGGGTTGCAGATACAGACCCAAGTGCAAGGGTTGCCAGGAGGCAGTGCAGGTGTGTGGCTGGGTGGGCAGGGACCTGAGCCTGAAAATCAGAGGGTAACTAGGTGCCCGGTGCCAAAGCGGACGGATCAGCAGGGGAGAGGAAGAGCGAAGGCAGAAGCCAAGGGGAAGGTCTTGAGGTGCTTCCGGAACCGAAAATGGTTCTCCTCAAGTTTCAGAGAGACAGGGAGGCTGTTCCAGAGGCAGTCCCCAGTTGCGGAAAGAGATCTACCCCCAACTCGTTGTTTGGAGAAGCGACTGACCCTGAGGGAGCAGGAGATGGAGTAGCGAAGAGCTCGAGTAGGAAGCTATTTAAGGAGGGAGAGTTGAAGGTATTGTGGACCCAGGACCCAGAAAGCCTTGTGGACAACGCAAAGGGTGTTGAATTTAATCCTCGCAGCCACTGGAAGACAATGAAGATATTTCAGGCCTGGAGAGATACGATTCCAGGGCTTGAGGCCAAGGACAAGTCTCGCAGACCTGTTCTGGATGAGTTGCAGAGATGCAATAGTGTTTGGACAACTGAATCTCTTTGAGGAATATTTTAATAGACTCATCAAGATTCTCTATTTCAACAACAGTGTCTGGTGATATTTTCCGCTAATGGCTAAAACACCCAAAAAACACTTTATATGTTTTACACCACGACAACCATTTCTACGGTGTATTGAATCTAAACGTTTTTTTGGGGCTAAATATCTCTGTCATCATTGTCACCACATTTCCAATAACAAACATAGACACAGTTGCCAATACCACTGTCGGTTGTGTCTGAGAGAAGAATGCCAAACTAATAAGGAAGAACCTACAAAATGCCCTCAGTGTCACGCGTTGGCGAGGTCTCGGGTCTGTCTAGACACACACATTCAGAAGGCAGCTTTAGGGGCTGTCGTGTGTGAGCTGCGCGGTGATTGTCCAGCGTGCCAAACATTTCTTCCAGAGAGTCACAGCTGTATAGGGCTGCGTTGCAGCGGGTGCAAAGCTTCCATTGCCAATATGGCTGAACACCTGTGCTACATGATGGTCGGGAGACTGCAGAATAAAACGGAGAGCTACATAATATATGACATGGAGGCCCGCCATGAAAATATAACCCACCATCCAAACTATATCTATGCCCGACATTTAACCGGGGATAGCTATTGGGAGTTTACAGAGGACACCTGTGTGGCTGCCTTTGTGAAAACTTTTATAACAAGTAAATTCAAGGGTTACACCTTTGTAGCCCATAACTCTAAATCCTACAATGGTTACTTTGTGTTGAGACAATTGGTTTGGGAAAAAATTTAAGTGAAACTTATCATCCAGGGTGCCAAGCTTCTGGCGATATTTTTGGTAGCTCTACAGATACGCTTTATTGACTCCTTGAACTTTTTGCCAATGAAACTCAGCAAGCTTCCAAAAGCTTTTAGTTTTCCTGGTTCAAAGGGTTTCTTTCCCCATCTTTTTAACACCGCCGCTAACCAAGACTACATCGGCACATTCCATCAATGCTGGGTTCAACACATAATGGCCGATGAAAAAGAGCAGTTTATGGCCTGCTACAAGGCAAATGAAAGCAGCGGGTTTGACTTTCGCCTGGAGTTACAGGCCAACTGTCAAGAAGATGTCAACATTTTAAGACCGGCTTGTAATTTGTTTAGGGATGGTATCAGTCAAATGATGCGTTGTGAAACACCCATAAAGGGCGGGGTGCACCTGTCATACATTGACCCTTTTTAAAAAAAAAAAATGTATTAGTTGTTTTGGTCACAAGAAACTCGAGACCTTTCAACTTAACAGTACATACAAAATAAAATGACAATATTAAAATGAAAAGAGGATAATAAAAAGAAGCTCATTAATATTACAAATTAAAATCAAATACAAGATCCTGAAGACATTAAGACATCAGTTATGCAGTCAGAATTAACTATAAACCAAGAGAAAAGCAATCAATAGAGAAAAAAATAAAATAAATAAAACAGTCAATTTTTTCAAGTATCCTCCTCGATAATTGAGCAAGGCTCTATACAATCATTTCAGCGTGACATACCTCGCTAGTTTCAATTGATAAAGGTAATTTACAACGGCATATCTCACTGCCTTTCTTTTGGTATAAAATAACAAATCCCATAATTTCTCTGATGTCAAGACCCGATATTCCGTGAATAGATGCTTAAAGTGAACACAGCGGACTAATAGCAATTCTGTACACTCAGAACATAAATGTTTAAGAGTTTCTGCATACTGTTTACAGAATCGACAATGCAAAACAATACCATCATTGCTACGTCTATTCAGCACATCATTTGTCAACCATAGATTCAGCCTAAATCTCATAAAGCCATCACGATGGCTCGGACTGGGTGACCTCAGAATATAATTTGCCACATTATTATACGTTTCAGTTCAAATGGGTATTCCAAAAAGTTTTTGTAATTGGCACAAGCCATACGAGTATGTATCCAGTCAGCTTCCCAGATTTTTGTTTTAGCTCTATTTGGATCCTCCATTAACAAGATTTCATCTACTTGGGCCTTTTCCAAGATAGACTGAATTTTTAAACGCCAAACTTTTGGAAAGTTATCCAGCGAACTCAGTAAGTAGGTAGAAATAATGTTGGTAATTCCTTTTGTCAATTGATTCAATAGACATTTACGATACAGTGCACATAATTTCCATTTGTAAATTGCATAAACCGAAATTAAGCCCAGTTCATATCTCAAAAGTGGGAGTGGTTGAGAATTAGGCAAATTTAACACCTGCCTCCAGAAACGACCTTCTCTCAAGGCCCAGTAAGGATAGGACATTATTTTCTGGGTCTCAGCACCATACAGAATAACAGGAGCAACTTTTAGTTTGAAATAAGTAACTATCGGTGAGATAGACATCCCTGTTTCAGGCCTCTAGCGGTTCCAATAGGGGCAGTTAACAGTCCGCCCTTTGTCAATCTGACCTGGATCATAGTGTTTGTATGTAATTGAATGATCCATTTCAGAATTTCCCATGGGCAGTTAGCATCAGCCAATTTTTTATACAGGAGCTCTCTTGACCCTTTTCAAAGCATCACCCTGGCTATTTGTTGTGTGCAGATCTACAGACAACTCTATCTGAAACCTAAAACAATCGTGCTGCTGCCTATGATTCATATCACAGTCGACAAAAACGTTATTCCACACCGGCTATTCAGTGGCTCTTATACATCACAAAAACAGAGAACATCTCTATACAACATGTCCTAACTGCCAGTGGTGAAAAACGCTACAGACAATACTGGTTGGACGGTTATGTGGTGGTTCAAGGGGTGGAAACAGCCTATGAGTTTAACAGCTGCTTTTATCACGGCTGTCCCGATTGCTACCTTGCTGGTGGCTTCAACACTTTAATGGGTACTACTTATGAACAGTTGTATAGATGCACTCTGCAGAAACAAACTTTTCTAGCCGGTCGGGGTGTTCGCATCGTCACCATCTGGGAACACGAGTGGCACGCTATGGTGCAAGACAGTCCCGATGTGTGCCGTTTTCTTAAAGAAATTAATCCAGCCGAGCCCCTGAACCCTCGAGATGCGCTATACAGGGGTTGTACAAATGCTTTAAAGTTACACCATAGCGTCTCAGAGATGGAGCAGATACACTACCTGGATTTTACCAGTCAGCAGCCCTCTATAAATAATGACAACCAGAGATAATCTGTAACAATTTTGGTAACATAAACCAATATTTTGGTCTAATCAGGTGCAAGGTCTATCCACCCCAAAGACTCTACATACCCATGTTGCCCTATAGGTGTGACGGTAAACTAATGTTTCCACTCTGCCGCACATGCATTGAGACAAAACAGCCCCGCTGCGAACACGCGGATGCGGAGAGACGCCTGACCGGCACTTGGTGTACTATCGAGTTACAGGCGGGTCTGAAACAGGGATCTCACCTAGGGGATACATGAAATATGGCATTTTAAAACAGTCACCCTCAAACTCTTCTGTGAATATGTTTCCATGTTCCTACATGGGGACCCTGCCGGGGCTCCCTGGAACTACCGCTGTGATTGGGGACAGTAGACCCACATGGGAGACGGCTTCCCAAGGTCAGGGACATTACCCCCGACAAATCCTAGAACTCTGGCTCAGCTGCGTTACAGAATTTCCCTCGAGGAAAGGTCAGGCACCCTGCTGGGGCTCCCTGGAACCGCTGCTGGGTTTGGGGACGGTCAAACCACATGGGAGACAGCCACCCAAGGCCAGGGACATCACCCTGACCAACCTAGATTGCTGGCGGGCTGCGTTACGGAATTCCCCTCGAGGGAGGGAAGGGGACCCTCCTGGGGCTCCCTGGAGCTGGCGTTGTGCTTGTGGACAGTACACCCACATGGGAAATGGATGCCCAAAGCCAGGGACATCCCCTTCCTCCATCCTAGAGTTCTGGCTGGGCTGCGTTACAGCTTTTCCCTTCGGAGAGGTATTGGGACACTGCCAGGGCTCCCTGGTGGGAAAAAGCTGTACCACAGGCCAGCCAGAACTCCAGGACGGTTGGAGGTGATGTCCCCGGCCTTGGACATCTGTTTACAATGTGGATGTACGGTTCCCAATTACAGCTGTAGTTCCAGGGATCCCCAGCAGGGTCCCCATCTTTTCCCGGAGGGAGAAGCTGTACAGCAGGCCCACCAGATATCCAGGGTAGTCGGGGGGGTTATATCCCCGGACTTGGCCGGCTGTCTCACGTGTGGGTTGACCGTCTCCAAGCCCAGAAACAGTTCCAGGGAGCCCTGGCAGGGTCCCTGTCCTTTCCCAGAGGGAAAAGCTGTAACGCAGGCCAGCCAGAACTCCAGGATGGTGGGAGGTGATGCCTCTGGCCTTGGGTGCTTTGTCTCCCATGTGGGTCGACTGTCACCAAGTCAAGCTGCATTTGCGGGGAGCTCCGGCAGGGTACCTGTCCTTTCCCAGAGGGAAAAGCTAGAACGCAGGCCAGCCAGAGCTCCAGGATGGTCGGAGGAGATGCCTCTGGCCTTTTGTGCCTTGTCTCCCATTTGGGTTGACCGACCCAAGTCCAGCGGCAGTTCAGGGGAGCCGTGGCAGGATCTCCATTCCTCCCCAGAGGTGTCATCTGTAACGCAGCACAGCGAGAGGTGCAGCTTGGGCTTGCACACGGTCAACCCACATGGGAGACAGCCGCTCCCAGGGAAACACCAATGTTATTCTGGCATGGGGGCAATTTGTGGCCTGATCCTGCAATTGTGTCCCAGCCCACCAAAATATCTTCTCAGACAGCCCACTTCCGCCCACACCACCAACAATCCAGCCCCAGTCCTACCCACCCCACTGACAATGGGTCCTAACCGTAGAATAATAAAAAACAGTACTTGCATAACGTTGCAGCTGCTCGCATAGATCACGGCCCCCTTTTTAAGCCATCCCTGGTGGTCTACTAACCCTCACCCCCCAGTAAAAACACATTTGCCCCTCCCTGGGGACGGATTTCTGTCCCTATGTGGCCCCAGGGAGAGCTACATGAGAGCCCCCCATCCATTTGGGTTGGGGGGAGAGGCCACCCCCTTTTTCATTACATAAATGACTGGTGGCTTAGGGTGCCCCGCAATAAAAACCCCCACAACCCCCCAAAACCTCCCTGTTTTTCTACATTTTATTTTTTGTTTTGCCATTCTGCATCCAGGGTGGGCACAACGCACTGCCCTATGCTTTGAGGCCCTGTGTCAATTTATCTACTGGCCCTCTCCCCCCACCCCAAATGATTGGGGGGCATCTCATGTAGCCCTCCCCGGGGCCACATAGGGGCATAAATCTGGCCCCAGGGAGGTCTGCATGAGATGCCCCATCCATTTCGGGTGGGGGGGAGGGACACCCCCCTTTTAATTACATAAATGACTGATGGTTTAGGGTGGCCCCCAACCCCCCCAAACCTCCCTGTAGTCTACATTTTATTTTTTTGTTTTGCCCTTTCGTCATGGTGCAGATGGGCACATTAGTGCTGCCCATGTTATGGGGGGGGGGGGCTGTGACAACAATTCTGGTGGCCCTCTCCCCCCACCCCAAATGGATGGGGGGGCATCTCATGTACCCCTTCCTGGGGCCAGATAGGGGCAGAAATCTGCACCCAGATGGGCTGCATGAGATGCCCCCCTCCATTTTGGTTGAGGGGGAAAGGGCCACTCCCCTTTTCAATACATAACTCACTGGTGGTCTAGGGTGCCCCCAACCCCATCAAAACCCCATTTTATTTTCAATTATGTTTTGTTTGTTTTGCCCCTTCCCTTGAGGCAGATGGGTGCATTACTTTGCCCATCGGCCCCCAGGGTGGCCAATACGTACTGCCCCATGCTTGGGGGGGTATGTACCAAGATTTCTGGTTCCCCTCCCTAGGAGCAGATGGGGTCCAAGCATGCTGCCCCGCCCTTTGGGGCGTGGGGGGGAGAGGGCCGCTTACATTGTAAGCAGTCCCCTCTCCCCCCACTTTACAAACAGATCCCTGGTGGTCTAGTGGGCAGTGCTGGGCGCGGATCGAGGAGAGTCTCCCCTTTCCAAAGACACCTCCCTCGATCTGAACGGCACAATAGTGCTGCAGATCAAGGGAGATAAAGGTGGAAATTCACTTTTTATTTTCACTGCGGCAGCCGAAATGGCAGCCGAAATGGCTGCCGCAGTGAAAATGACTTTCAGTTTTCTGTCAGCACGCATTACGCGTGCTGATGTGAAACTGACAGAAATCCAACCCCCAGGCTGTGAGGAGGAACCGCCTCCTCACATAGCCCGGGGGTTGGCTTTCAGTTTTGTGCGATCCCTGCTTTGCTTTGTAGGGATCGCACAAAACGGAATGCCAAAAAGTGCGAGCTATCTCATCCTTGGCACTACAAATGTAATGTCAAGGACGAGATACCTCGTCCTATTACAAACGAGTGTTTGTGTGCATGCGTCTGTTAAAACAGAATCCATTAGATGGGATTAGTAACGTGCATAGACACAAGTGTTTGAAGGCGCGTCGAGACAGGGAGGGTTCAACAAGGGCAGATAGACGATGGTCCCACTATGGCAGCTCTGAATCACATAGCGCAGGGGAAGGGGATAGATTCCAAAAAGCCATGTACATGGCAAACTCTCAATTAAATCATCTGTCCATGCATCCATACATCATTCCCTCATCCCGGTATAATTATTTATTCCCTCATCCCTGATTATTTACTCACATAACATTTGAAATTTCCATTGAGTCTGTGCGTAATGCAGTCTGCAAAATCCACTGTGCTCCAGCCCGGAATTCTAGTGTTGTGAAGTAACATGTATTTGGGAACGTCCTGCCTTATCGTCCACTACGCTATTGCGCATCCCATACTATTCATATCAATCATTGCATTCTCGCCATGGCCCCTGTCCCAAGGACATTAAACAATAGAACGTTATATTTGCAGTCAGACCTGTGGGCGTCTCCTCGCCGCTAGCTGAAAACCGAAAGCGCTGTCCTTCGAATTCCTCATTTGCAACATCACGTCGAAAAGGCATCTGTGACCGCTTGAAATCACAAATTCATCCATGTAGTGCGGCAGTGTGTGAAAATGGCAACTGGCTTCACTCACAAATGGGACGCCCCGCCCGTCGGTGAACCTCGGTACAGTGCTGCATGAGGGTCCACCGTTAATCGAGTACTACATTCCACTGACCCTTCACAAGTTTGTTCGCGACTGCAAAGATAGTATGTGAAACAATGGGACCATAGCAGAATGAACATATAAACCAATATTTCACTGCCATCGGGATTAAATGCCATGCGTCACATTGCAGCGTTGTGTGCGGGACGTGCTCGCCCAAAGGGGATTGCAGCTGGCACAGGTGGAATGAATCACCACAGGTGGAGGCTATACAGCCTGAAAACACATAAATTGCACACCCAACCCCCTCCCACAACCACACCCACTCCAAAATGCTACCGGCAGGACTAGCGATGTTGGCCCTGGGGGACCTGATAGCACTGCAAGTACTCCAACTTCAAGAAGAAGACGAACACCAACTACTACAACAACCGGCCGCACAGAGGAGACGCAGGAGGAGGAGGAGGGCAAGGCAGGGCCAGCAAGGCCCACCAGCACAGCCACTACCACCACGCAGGCAGCCCGCAATCCCACGCCTCCGAGCTCATCCGTTCAACCTCACTGCTGAGCAGATCCACACCCTCTACCGTTTGGACCGGGACACCATAACCGCCATTGTGAACATGACACACGCTGACCTTGTCAGCATGATAGATAGCCCAACCGCCATCCCACCCCTACTGAAGGTGGTGTCTGTACTCCACTTCCTGGCCACAGGCACCTACCAGCACACAGTCGGACAGTTGCATGGCATTTCACAGCCACTGTTGTCACGGACACTATTGCAAGTGCTCGATGCCCTCCTGAAGCACGCAGACGACTACATCTCTTTACCACGCTCGGAGCAGGAGATTACAAACACAAAAGTGGGATTCCATGCACTTGCCGGCATACCGGGTTGCATTGGTGCCATCGACTGCACCCATGTGGAATTGGTTGTCCCACATGCCATGGAGGTCCAGTACCGCAACCGGAAACAATATCATTCTCTTAATGTACAAATGGTGTGTGACTCCAACAGGATCTTTACACATTGTTGTGCCCGATTTCCTGGATCAACCCATGATTCTATGGTCTTGAGGAACTCTACAATACCACGCTACATGGAGCGACACGCAGGGAACAGATCCTGGCTACTCGGTGAGTCTCATTTCATGCATGATAATGTGGGGTATGTGATGCGGCAATGACCTGGCAGGAAGGGGGGGGGGATGCGTACGTAGCAATGTCATTCCACAAACATCCTTTATTGTCCACATACAGGTGATGCCGGGTATCCACTGAAGAGATGGCTCCTTACACCACTCCGGAACCCACAGAACCAGCATGAGGAGGACTACAACCATGCCCACTCACGTACCCGTGTAGTCATAGAACAGGCATTCGGCCTACTGAAGGCTCGTTTCCGCTGCCTCAGCAGGTCTGGCGGGGCACTCCTGTACCGCCATGAGAAGGTTGCAAAGATGGTCATGGCATGTGTCATGCTACACAACATGTGCGTACGTAGAAATGTGCCCATGCCCCCTGACGCAGAACTGCAAGCACCTGAAGATGGTCATGATGAGGGTGGGGATGTGGCAGCACCTCAAGGAGTCCGCGAGGCACAGGAGGCCCGTGAAATTCGTCAGAATATCATAGATTCATGCTTCTAGCACTCACGCCTGGTGGCTGATACATGGACACGGGACTTGTGGCACTGTGTGTGTCTGGAACATGCACAATGTGGACTGTACGCCTATAAAGGCCTCGTACACAAAGATCAATGTCCACACATCTCATTGGATGATTATGAAATGTTTATAGCATGTGTGAAATTATATTACACACCCCATCGACCCGCCACCCAAGAAAGCCCAACACCCCCCCTCCACCCTCCTACCTCCCCCCCCGAACACCAGTGTCCAAAGATGCTCATTGTCAGTGGGCAGACGCTATTGCAAGCCCCCTCTCCGGGTATCAGGGGCACCCCTGCCTGTGGAGCGCAGGTTCCTCCCAGATCTACGTTGGGGGCTGCCCTGGACGGAACTTGCAATGGATGATGTCTCTGCCTGCTCACGTCCATGCATGTCCCTAAGGGTTTGTGAGAGCTCAGTGAGCACACGGCGCACAGCGGCAAGTTCACCACATACGTCTTTGGACGTCGCATGCAGTTCCCCCCTCAGGCTCTCGGTGCTTCTCTCCATTTGTACCCTTAGTGTCTCTGTACTTCTCTCCATTTGTACCCTTAGTGTCTCTGTACTTCTCTCCATTTGTACCCTTAGTGTCTCTGTACTTCGCTCCATTTGTGCCCTAAGTGTCTCAGTAGATGTTTCTATGGCTGCCTTAGAACCCCCACATTCATCAGCATGCTCCTTGAGGAGCGTGGCCAGTTGCTGCTGTTGCATGATCACCTGGTCGAGGGACTGTTGCCTCTGCTGGGCCATGCCCATTTGCGGTGGTGTCACAGAGGGGCTGATCACCTCATGTTGCCTTGCCACAGGGCTTGTGGGGGATGGCCAGTCGTCGTCTTGTGGGTGCCCCTGCGTGGTATCCTCATGGTGTACGGGATGAAACAAACAGGGGGATTGAGACAGGTCATGGATGGGTCCTACATCGACAGCACCGTTTTCTGTGTCGGAGCATGCTGGCATTAATGCAGTGTCACCTATGGTGCTGCTGCCACCAGAAGCAGTGCCTTCTGTGGCATCCATTGGGGGGACCTGTGGTGCTGCTGTTGTGGGCATGCTGGCTGCTGGGGTGCCTGTTGAAGTCCCCTCCTGTGTGCTGCCACTTGATTTGTGCTGCTGCCGTGTCTTGATCCGTGCAGCTGAGGTGGAGGGTCTTTGGCCGTTGGTCTTGGCCCTCTTTGCAGGTGTGCTGGTAGGGGTGTCCTGAAGCTCGTCGTTTGAATCGGACCCTGTGGTGGAGTAAAGGAGGGCGAGCGTTATTTATGGGTCTGTGGAAATTGGAATGGCAATGTATCACATGCATTGGGGTGGTACCTGAGGGTGATTTGGGTCAGGGCCTTGGAGGTGGTTTCATTTTTGTGTGGATTGAGGATGCAGTTGTTTTGCAGCCTGCAGTTAGGGTGTGCATGCTGCACGTGTAGAGGGTGTTTTTAGGATTTTTAATTATTTATGTATTTAATGTGACTTTTGAAGTGCGCTATCAGGCCAATGTATGTGGACGTTCTCCTGGACATGTGTTTCTGTTGCACTATGTGGACACATGGTACTTCACATGATTGGTCATTGTGGATTTAGCATTGTTTTATTTGGCCCACCTACCTGATTCTTCGGATGTCTGCACTCCTTTCTCCATCCCTCCGACTCCCTCTATACTCTCCATTCCAATGGTGGAGGCACAGATTTCTTCCCAGGGGGTCAACTTGATGGGTGATTCCGATCCTCCCCCGGTAGCTGTGGCAATGTTATGGTTGGCTGATAGTATGCTCCGTACGCGTATCCGCAAGTCGTCCCATCGCTTTCTGCATTGCTGTGGGTTGCGGGGTGCGGTCCCCACCGCACTTACCCGCTGTGCCACCAGGGCCCATATGGCCTTCTTGTTCGCAAGTGCCGTCCTGGTCATTTGCGTCGAGAAGACGACGGCAGCATTCTCCTGGAGGGTCTCTGTGAGCACGGTGAGTTCCTCATGGGAGAAGTGGACCTGCCGCTTGCGGTCGCACGCTTTTTTAGCAACTTTTCCCATTTTGATTGTTTTGACTAGGGTGGCTAACGGGTTGGGATGTGTCTCAGGGTCGGATTTTTAATGGTTGTGTTGGGATTCTGATTTTATAGGTGTACGGCGTGCTGTTTCCCGTTCCGGACCCATGTTTTTACTTCCGTTTCCGTATATTTACGGTCACCGTATTTTGCGATTACCGCTCATTACGGTGACCGCTATGATGGGTGGCGGAATTGCACCTAGGGCGCCGTACGACGGCGGTGAGGGGCGTTTTGGGGACATTTCCGCCATCGCGAACTTTGCACTTCCGCCATGGCGTAATGCTCGTGCCCGATGAGTCAGAATTAGCCGCACTTTACTCCATCGTGCAATGGCGGAAACGCTATTTACGCTATGGCGGTCAGGTCAGTTACTCTCCGCCAGGGTCGTAATGAGGGCCATAGTCATATTTTATAAAACAACAGATTTTTACTCGCATTTAGAATTACATTTTTATTCTGATTTTCTGCATATCAAATAGCTTGGGTTATCAAATGTTGCACAATGATCCTCCCCAATACAAATTTCGATATATCAGCAATTACCTCATAAACAGCCTGTCTTTCACCGCGTCGATAAGCATACATACATAAAATAGAAACGGTGGATACAAATTCATAAAACTCCCTGTCAAACAGCGATTGTCCTTTGACGCATCGAAAGCTCTGTTGCAGGTTGGCTAGATTTACTCCCAATATGTGTTCCATCTGCGATCTTAAATCTGCTTGACCTCCTTTGTGATGCTTTTGCCTTTAGTTATCCATTAGTGGGGGATTGATGTTGACACAGATGTTTGCGATGCATAAAAGATTGCTACATTTCCTTCTGTATATCACCTTTGGTGCTTCCAGATAACACAGCAGCACTGGACATCTAATAGCCAGACAATCTTTAAGTAGATCCAGCAATAATAGCTGGACACAGCCAGCGGCTGGTTTCACATTAAATTGATCACTTTTCAGCAGGTGTTCATTTTTTATTTCCTATAAATAATCGTAAATATACATGAAAACATCCATAGGCTCAGTCCCCATAGGTCAGTTTACGGGGCTCCATGCTCATTGTGCTACCATACTGTTTTTCATTTACTTTGACCCCCTACTTACGAACTGTTTTCTCGATAATGCTTGTAACACACAGCGGACACCCCTGTCTAAATTGCTTCATTTTCAAAAGGGGGTTATTTGCCATTTGTATGGCCCACAGTGTTTTAGATACGCATCGCGCAGACCCTATGCTGACCCTTAGATGTGTTAACGTCTGCGTCAACCGCATCATTTCTCCAATGCGTTTAGAGCTCAGCATGTGACATATTTTACATATTGAATTATCATCGTAAGGTTTTTCCAAACACTTGTGAATATCCTGTTGAGAATCATCAATTTTGTGCCGCGAGCACCACCTGTGAAAGTGTTGTTTTAAACATGTTTTCACAACAATGGCTGTAATACAATCGATGGCCATAATATCGATCCAGGTCACAGCTGATGTGGGCCTGTCATCTTTAACGCTATCGATTTCCATTAGTGAAACACAGGACTTGCACAAAATGTTTTCAGAATTCCCCGCATTTTCAATTTGGCTTGAACAGCAAACACAATAAATACTGATAGTTTCGGCTACAGCCTGGTTCTTCTCGCCGTCGTCCACTTACTAGTTAAAGGCTGTAAACAAAACAAATATGCATAGTTTTAACTAGGATTACTTCTTATCCCTTGTAAAATACATCCGGCCGGTTTAGACCATAACTACCAAGTAGCAGGTCATCCGATCCCGGGGTGCTTAGCCCCCCCGCTTTCTCTGCCACAGCAATCGGGTGTGATTCAGCTCTGGTGACATTCCCGCATCTGCCTGCAGAACCATAGATTCATATCCACTGTCTCCAGACCACGCATCCTCTGTGGCTGGTTGCTCCATGATCACGTCATCGCCATTCCAGCTCGCCATTCCCAGATTAGCAGTTGTTACGGGCACATATTCCTTAATGATTTTAATACAATCTCCAACAGCATCCCCCATAGCCGTGACAGTAAGAGTCGGTTTGATGTCAATAGCAAGATTAGCCATGTCATTGCAGTGCTCCCCGCTCTCATGATCCACCAACAGGTCCTAAACAATCTCCACATCATTATCCATGAAACAATATGGGGTATAACTAACCTTAGAACCCCCTGGACTTCCTGGCAGTGTTTTTACCTCGTCGTGTCTGTAGCTATTCATCCTGTTCATAATAGCTGCGGAATAGTCCCTGAAAAGCTCAAAAAGTGCTGTGTTTTCCAGTCCATTGCAGATCGGTATCTATCCTGGTTGTCTGATCCTCCCCCGTGTCACGATCTGGGTCTTAAACCAGCCCTTTCAATCAAATTTTAAATTAACATTATATAAAGTTTATATAAAAGCTATTATTTTGATATCGAGAAATTTTTATATAAAAAATTAATTTTGATATAAAAATGACAGATAATAATTTGACATCAAAAATGATATCAGAAAAATATCCGATATCAAAAAAACATCGACTGTAAGTGTTGTCAAATTATATCAAATCCATATAAAATCATGTTGAAAATCCCCCTAGAATTATATTAAAACTCTCTAAAACCCCTATCAAGTCGGGACGTCATTTAGCGCGCCTAGGTTTATATTTATAAAACTCTAAGCACAGCGTGACTTCACCCAATCTGCCTAGCTTTATATTTCATCTCTATCAAACTCTCACACACGCAGCACCACCCACTCCTGCATCATCGCTGCGTCACCAAACCCTAACACTCGCTATCTAACTCCTCACAACTCACTTTGCCCTCGACCAAGCAACAGCGCACTCGCATTCTCCCATATTGAAAAACATTTTGATATACACTTTATATCATTTGGATATAAACTTTATGTCAAATCGTATCAAAGTACACAAACACACTTTATATAGCCGTTTATATAAAATCGATATAAAATTTGATATCAAAACATTTTGATATAAAAAATTAATTGATATCAAATTCCATATCAAAAAGAAATCAAGCCCATATCAAAAGGGGGTGGGGCTAAGGATAACCAGGGGGTGTCCCCACCTGCCAAAAATGTTGCATTGGAAAAAAGGGCCCCCCCTTAACTACTGACCCCCTATGTTGAAAAATTGAAGTTAAAGGCTTAATTGCTGTGATCTGTTTTTAGATGGCTCACGCCTCCAATAATTAGCACTAACTAAATAGCCTGTGAGTTGAAGAGGCATAGATAGGATTGGGCCTGAACGGTCTAGAGGGAAACAGATAAGAAAACAAGCATTAGCAATGCCAACAGTTCGGGCTTTTGTGTAGGCATCGGAAAGGCACATGCCAGGCACTGCCGTAGTGGTATTGACTGGGCATTGATGGTAGCAGGTGCAAAATGGTGTGTGTACTTGGACATCTATCAGCAGTGTCTGGCAAATGCCTAATACTTGTACCCAAGGCAAAACTTTTCTTTTTTCTTTTGAACAGGTCTTCGGTGAAGGACACGCAGTGTTAATAAATTGAGTGGCTGAATGCAGAACCAGATAAGACATTTTTATTACACCAGAATTGTGCTTACAGCTCCAATTAAGTCATTAACTATAAGAAGACTGCTTTGAAAAAGCACTGGCAGGCACTTTGAGGGCAACGTTTGATGGTAACGCTTGATTAAAACAAGCACAAAGAGTTTCCATGAGGAGCTCTTTTGTGTGGGGAGGGACAGGAACTGGGTGCGAATGGCCATATGGATTAGCATGGCCATGGGCAGTCTATGGGTGGGCAAACAACCAAACACCTTCAACCGTTGTGCTCCATCTCATATGCCAGTTCTCCATATTTGTACTCTAATGCAAAAGTTTCAGCTTATAGGTGTCTCTGCCATCTATTAGCCCAAACTAAAAAAAAATGTGTGTGCATGCAAGGATTGTATGCATGTATGTGTGCATGCATGCGATGGACTGTGTAAGGTTGTGTATGCTTATATGGAGGGGATGTCTGGAAGGGCACGCATAAGAATGAATGCAGTGGGAATGGTGTACATGGGTGCTAGTGCGCGTGTGAATGACAGTTCAGTGTGAAAGTTCAGGGTGCCTGTTCGAATGGCAGATAAGCTGTATAGGTGCATGTCTGTTGGGTGAATGTGTGTTTACATGTGTGTGCATCTGTATATATGTGAATCTGTGTGTGTGTATGTGTATAGGTGTGTGAGTGTATCTGTGTATGTGTGTATGGGGCCTGGGGCGGCATGTCAGCATGAACATTTTTTGACAGGAATATGCCATGTTTTACTGGTGTTTTTTGGGCAAAGCAAAGGCAACTTGAGTGTTATGTGAGGGAGGGGTTGGAGCTGGGGAGGGTACAAAAATGGGACAGGGTGGAAATGTTGTGCTTATATTAAACGCAAAGCAAATATGTTGAGTGTTTTTACATGGGGAGGGCATGTTTGTTTACTGTGGGATGGCATTTTATTTACTGGTGTTAAAGGTCAAAGACAAATGACATTGACAAAATAATTGGCCTTACATGGGGTGGCATGACATTTACTTGCGTTAGGGAGTAAATACAACATGATGAGTGTTCTTATATTTGTAAAATGATATGATATTTATATAGCGCTTTCACCAAAGCGCTGTACAGAGAACATACATACAATTATCACTGAACCGAAGTTGGTACTCATTTATCATCCTCGGCAGGATGAAAGGCTGAGTTGGCCTTGCCAGGATTGGAATCTGACCTGCAGATCACACTGAGATCGCAACAGTGAACTCTCAACCCGCTGAGCTATTTCACTGGCTCGCCAGCAAGGACATGTTTCCTTAATGTGGCATGGATTTATTTATTTTATTGGCATTAAGGCAAAGCCAACAGGAGTATGTTCTCACAGGGGGGGATACTAGCATATATTGGCAGAGCCAGCATGAACATGTTTTGTTATAGAATCATTATTGCCATTAAGGGGAAAACAAACATGAGTATGTTCTTACATGGCAATACTGGCATATATAGGTGCACCAGAATGGACATGTGTGGGTAAAATCAATATGAAAATGTTTTTTTACACTGGCAGGGTACTGGCGTGTAGCGGGCCAAAGCATTTTTCATGTCTTACCCTACAAAACCGATTGAAAACTTTGTAGGTTGTTAACTAATTTATGACAGAAAGTCTGTAAAATGCACCAATTTAACCCATTATTGCTCAAATATTGTCAGGGGGAGCACCCCCCGGAACTCGTTTGATTGGTCTGTGCTCCCTCACTGTGCTCGGTCACTCCTGCGCATTTGTCCGGGGCAGAGGATGGGCCATGCTACGTTAGTTGCACGCCCACTTGTTACACAATCCTGGCTATGCCTCTGGTGATTTGTGGTGAAAGACGCATCTGTTAGGCCAAAGAAAGGCGTAATATCTACTCAGCCTTCTGGGCTCACAGAGGCATTGTGGGGCAGAGATGGGTGGTCAATAGCACAATAGGTTTAATGGACCCTCTCACTACCAGCTTTCAAAACTGCCACTCAGCCCTATACTTGCCAACATTCTGTGACCAAAAATATGTAGGATTTTTCAAGTTTCAGAAATAATGCTGACATCACAGGAAAATACAAAACATACATTGTTGGCACCACTGGAGCATTCTAAAATACACAACCCTTCAAACAACACAACATGGAAAGATGTACAAAAAATCAAATATATACTTCTGAATGGTAAGTTAACACCAAATTTAATTACCTAACTCGACAGAAGATAATCACACAGAGCTGGTAGGCAACGTTTACCACTGCTTTGTAGCAGCAGCCTGGGCAGTACATACTTATTCCTGCAGTGCAAGTTGAATACTGAACGCCAGACTGATACCCTCCTACGTCTAATCGGCAATTGCTGTGTTATGGTGGTACGCTCTGCCGCTTGTCTTCACTGGTGGTTCACTGCAAGTCCCGGCAAGAGGGCAGGGCAGAGTCACGTAGCGGTCAGGTCAATGGATTGATCTGAGCCGATCACTCAAAATAATCACTTATCCGCACACAGCACAGACAAATTAATGTGTTGCGTGTTTTGTCCTAGGCCTGGTCTCAAGCAGCCTGCCTTAGAGTCACATAAATTACCTGCCACTGGAAAAAGCAGTAGGATCTGTAACCCAAATCTGTAGGCAGTAGGACTGCTTAAAAAGCAGTAGCCTACTGCCTGGATCAGTAGGGTTGGCAAGTATGCAGCCCCCGCAAAATGTTGATGCTGGCTCCGCCCCTGAGTTCACGTCCTGCTCTCTCCTACGGGAGCTCGACAGGGCCTTTCAATTAATTATGGCTGGATATGACAATGGGAGCCGTTGATGGGTTTGAACGTTGAATGTTGAGGGTCTACACGGGGAGCATCGCTAGCCCGTGCTGTGTCTGCTTAATCCTTTTAAAATGACCTGTGTGAGGTGGCCAGCATTGTGGTCAAACAAAAACTCGAGGTATTCGTCACAGGCAGCGGTAAATAACAGCACTTCTTAAAACGGCCACAAACCAAGCAGGGCCTGTATTCACCAAGCACGTTTCCAAATGACCGCAAGAGGGCTGTCTTGCTCCACGATGCTTCTTAGTTAAGCACAGGTTGCAACCACGACATGGGATATCTGTTTTATTTTTTGGTGAAACATCGTTGCTCAGCCAACACTCTCGCCAATACCAGGACGTCTCAGGACGCCGGGAAAGGGGCTCTCTATCCGCATAAACGTCCCACTATTTTGTTAATGCGAAGCAGCGTGCAGACGGCAATTCGGAACTTTAGTAATTGCTGACTGGCACCATTTAAACAAATATATTTGTACTGTCAAAAACTATTCCTAGTGATTGGTTGATCTTCAATATTGAACACCATATTTTACGATACAATTCAAACAGATCCATATGGCTAGTAAACCATTTCAATTCAAAAATAGCTGGTTTAAGCTGACCATGCCATTACCTCCACGTCCCTCTTCCTCGTTTCCAGTACTTACGTGTGAGGGGTCCCACCTCCCCAGGAATCAATCCTTCCTTCCTTCCTTCCTTCCTTCCTTCCTTCCTTCCTTCCTTCCTTCCTTCCTTCCTTCCTTCCTTCCTTCCTTCCTTCCTTCCTTCCTTCCTTCCTTCCTTCCTTCCTTCCTTCCTTCCTTCCTTCCTTCCTTCCTTCCTTCCTTCCTTCCTTCCTTCCTTCCTTCCTTCCTTCCTTCCTTCCTTCCTTCCTTCCTTCCTTCCTTCCTTCCTTCCTTCCTTCCTTCCTTCCTTCCTTCCTTCCTTCCTTCCTTCCTTCCTTCCTTCCTTCCTTCCTTCCTTCCTTCCTTCCTTCCTTCCTTCCTTCCTTCCTTCCTTCCTTCCTTCCTTCCTTCCTTCCTTCCTTCCTTCCTTCCTTCCTTCCTTCCTTCCTTCCCTTCCCTTCCCTTCCCTTCCCTTCCCTTCCCTTCCCTTCCCTTCCCTTCCCTTCCCCTTCCCTTCCCTTCCCTTCCCTTCCCTTCCCTTTCCCTTTCCCTTCCCTTCCCTTCCCTTTCCTTTCCTTTCCCTTCTTCCCTTCCTTCCCAGTAAATGAATTGATTGTCACTTCTTTTTCTGCCTACTAACCCACGGATATGCATATTGTTGTTGTGTTACGCATACCTCGTGTGCCACTAAAGTTATGTATTTTTAAATGTGTGTCTATGTAAAAGATTAAAATTTGTTTTAGACATTGCTACTCCTGGTGATCTGTATGAGCTAGTACATATTAGTCTACCTCACTGAAAATACAAGGTTACCCTCTGGGCGTCAATGACAAGGGTAGCTGTTGACTCTGTTCTCCATTTTGATGTTACTTCCTAACCCTCTAGAGTCAGGCCCCCTTACAAAAAGAGGTTTTCTGCCTCATCCTTTTCTCATCTGTGAGGTGCATACATTACAAGGGAGACAAAGAAATACAGCTGGGGGTTATTAGCCGATGATTATCATGAGATGGCCAGCCAGAAGGCAGCGGAAACAGGAAATACCCACAGAAAAGCAATACATCCTTCCATGTCAGCAAGTGCCTGCTGTGGAGGAATTCGTGTGAAAAGTCAACCAGGTGATAACACTTCTGTATACCCCAAGGGAAGTGGCGGCCTCAAGGGCTCCCACAGGGTGGGAAAGAGTGGCAGGATTGGAGTGGGCACCCCAGCAAGTTAAGATGGGCTTAAAAGCTTGCAATGGAATGCAGGCTATTTGGTGGGGTGGCCAGAAACGTTGCATCTAATCATTTTCCTCTAAATGTGGCCATGGAAATCCTGAATGTGCACATTTTTCCTGATTGTGTATTGAACAGAAACTGGTTGTGCACCCCAATGAAAGAGATAGGCAAGCCAGAGTTTCCTCTGCTGAGGGATGAAGAAATGCATATCTGAAGCGCATGCTCACTGTGCTCAGATCACTTATGAACAGAAATACTGAATGTTGAGGATATCAAATTTGTTTCGGTTGTGTGGGGTTTGTTCAAGAGATCCAAAAAGTGGTGATTGAATTTTTTTTTTGTTTGTAATCAGTGATCCGCAGTGCAGTGAAAATTGTAACTGTCAATCAGAATACAACAACAGAAATAAATATGAAATTGTTTCTCCTTTCCTGTGTGGGTCTCTCATGCGCACCCTATCGCCTGGGCGTAGAGACAGGAAGCCAAAGGGCCAGACTAGATGGGGAACTTCAGGAGTTCAGCGGTACACTACACACAAGTGATCTTACTGAAGAAAGCTGAAAGGCAATGCATTATTTCTTGGGCCATTTACAAATGAAATTAAACATTTCCGTGCATTGATTCAATCAACTGTTATCTGGGTGCTTTAGGAGTTGTAAAAGCTGTGAATATAGATAACTGCCTTAAAAAGCTGCCAGTAATGGGGAGAGAATAGAGGAGAAAAGGGACAACATAATAAGAGATTGAGCGAGAGAAACCCTTGGAAGAGAGAGAAACACACTCTGGAAGCAACTCTATTTCCTTATGTGAGTTTTTATTCAAAAGTTAATAAGTACCGGACTGTGCAAAGTTGTGGGATTTTGCCTCCAGTTTGTGAAGTGTACAGGACCCTGCCCTGATGTCGTTAAACAACTGTTTACAAAGTAATTTACCATACCTGGTGCGCAGAGATTGGAGAGAAGTTCAGAATAATGTGTTTGTGAGACTCACAGACCTCTCTGAGCTTGGAGCTCTCTGTCACAGCATGATGATTTCTAATGATATATCGACCCCCGGGCCCTCACTCTTCCTTCTATGATGACCTCGATCACCTCCTGTCTCTCATCTGTCCCTCTCCCTCTCCTCTAACTGTTCTCGGTGACTTTAATCTCCACATCCCTTCTCCCCCTCACTCCTCTCCCCTTTCATCCATCCTCGACTCCTACCTTCTTTCCCCTCTTCCTTCCTCACCTACTCACTCCTCTGGCTCCACTCTTGACCTTATCTTCAACTCTTCCTACCCCTCCTCTTCAGTCTCTACACTTCTCGTCTATCTCTCCGATCATGCTTTACTCTCCTTCTCCCTTACTCCCCTTCCCCTTCCATCTTCCCCTAAGCCTTCCCCTTCCATCTTCTTACGATGTGACCTTCGTAGCTTTGATCCCTCCCTCTTTCTCGAAACTTGCTCTTCCTCTCTCCCCCTCTCCAAGATTTCTCTTCTCTATCGGCTAACAATGCATTTTCCACTCTCTCCTCTTCTATCTCCTCCTCACTCGATCTACTCCACCCCCTTTCCTTCTTCCGTCCAACCCTGAAATCCTCTCAACCGTGGCTCTCTCCTCATCTCCTCTCCATGCGTCGTCTCCTCCGACGTCTTGAGTGACTCTGGCTCAAATATCCTTCGCTATCCAACCAAACCTCCTACTTCTCTTACCACTCCTTTATTGACTCTTGCCTCTCCTCGGCTAAACGCTCCTACTACTCTAACCTTCTTCAAACCAAGGCCACCCACCCCCGCCAAACTCTCACTCATCTTCTCTCTCCCCCTACCCCTGATCCCTCAACCTACTCCACCCTATCTCCCTCTGACTTTGCAAACTTCTTCTCCTACAAGATTCTTTACCTTTGACAAAAAATCAATTCCTCTTCTTTCTCCCCCCTCCCCCTTCTCCCCCTCTACCTGCATGACTGACTTCTCCCCTGTCTCCCTTTCTGAAGTCTCCATCCTCCTTTCCAAAGCCCACCCCTCGTCTGCTCCAACTGACCTTTTCCCCTCCCTTCTTATTCCTAAAATCTACCCTCTTCTTATTCCCTAGCTAACCTGGTTCTTCAACACCTGCTTTTCCTCAGCCACCTTTCCCTCTGCTTTCAAGCATGCCACTATCGTTCCTATTCTGAAGAAACCTTTTGCTGATCCCCTACTCACCTCTAACTTCCGTCCTATCTCACTCCCCCCATTCCTCTCCAAACTTCTTGAGCGCCTCGCCTACTCGCAACTCTCAACCTTTGTCTCTAATCTCTCTCTCCTTCCCCCTTCTCAATCTGGCTTCCACCCTAAACACTCTCCTGAAACAGCCCTTACTTACATCCTTAACTCCCTCCTCTCCGCTCGACACTCTAAGCAATCCTCTGTCCTTATTCTTCTTGATCTCTCAGCTGCTTTCGACACTGTTGGCCACCCCTTCTTCTCAACACTCTCTCTTCCCTCGGATTCAAAGGCTCTGTTCTCAACTGGCTATCCTCTTACCTCTCCTCCCGCTCTTTTACTGTTTCCTGGGGAGGCTGCTCCTCTCCAACCCTGCCTCTGAAATACGGAGTACCCCAAGGCTCGGTGCTTGGCCCTTTCCTATTCTCACTCTACACCTCCCTCCTTGCCCCTGTCATCTCCTCATTTTGCATCTCTCACCACTTCTATACTGACGACACTCAGCTCTTTCTTTTCTTCTCTTCCCTCTCTCCTGACCTCGACCTTAAACTCTCTTCCTGCCTTACTGCCATTAAAGACTGGATGTCACTTTCTTTCCCTTAACTCTGACAAAACTGAGGTAGTTTTCTTCACCTCCAACTCCCCTCCCCTCCCTCTCCTCCTCCTTTCATTCACTTTCCTCCCTCTAACCTTACTTTCTCCCCACATGCTTGCAACTTAGGCAATTACTTCGACTCCTCTCTCACTTTTTCCCATCATATCTCTCTCACCTCTCGTGCCGGTCCCTATCACCTCTATAATATTCACAAAGTCCACCCTTCTCTTACTTTCCATGCCGCTAAACTTTTAATCTCCTCCCTAATCTTCTCTCGCCTCTTCTACTGCTCCTCCTTACTCTTTGGACTACCCACCTCACATCTCACCCCCCTCAAATCTATCTACCATTCTGCCATCCGTACTCTCTGTCTCCTCTCCTCCCGCGATTCCATCTCTGCCGACCTATCCTCCCTTGGCTGGCTCACCTTTCACTCCCAACTTAAATTTCATTTTCTCTGCTTAGTCTTCAAATCTCTTCATGATGTTGCTCCCGCTTATTTCTCTTCCCTTCTCTCTTTCTACACTCCCTCT
The DNA here is from genome assembly GCF_040938575.1 of Ambystoma mexicanum. Lineage (NCBI taxonomy): Eukaryota > Metazoa > Chordata > Amphibia > Caudata > Ambystomatidae > Ambystoma > Ambystoma mexicanum. Next base: position 333,098,268 of record NC_090925.1, on the reverse strand, counting down.
CGCCCTCTTCGCTCTGCTGACCACTTCCTCCTCACTGTTCCTCCTTCCCCTTGTGCCTCCTCCCGTTTCCGCTCTTTCCAACTCTTAGCTCCCCTTCACTGGAACTCCTTACCTCTCTCAATCCGCTCTATCCCTGCCTTTTCCTCACTCGCACGTCCCTTAAATCTCTCCTTCTCCACGCCCTGCCATGATACCCCTTCCCTACCCCTCCCTTACCCTGTTTCACCCCATATCAGCTCCCTACACTTCCCCCTCCACTCTATCTTCTTCCCTTTACCCCTTCCGTCATCCTCCTCCTTCCTTCCCATTCCTCCCAGTTCCACTCACCCACTCCCTTCCCTTCTGTCTAATTGCTCTACATACTGCTTTGTTGGTCTGATTCAAAATTGTATTTGCTTCTACTGTTACTGTTATTTTTGTTATTTATTTTAAATGTTTACTGTTGTTAAAATGTACAGCGCTTTGGTGTAAAGCGCTATATAAACCTAATAAATAAATAAATAAATAAATAAATAAATAAATAAAAATGTGAGTCAGGCACTGGCAGCTCAGAGAGGCACGGGGTGCTTTCAGGTGCTGTCACGCTGATGCTCTGACACTGCCTGGACCTCACTCAGGGTGCGCAGGGCAGACTGTTTCACGCCGCCCAGCGCATCAATCAAAATTAATGGACCAATAACATTCCCACCTTGGAGGATGCTGCTCTGGGCCTCAAGCAGCCACGCCTATAAATCGCTAGGTTTTGACAGAAATATCGGAAGGACTGCTTAAAAAGGAGTAGACTACCGCCTGCATCGGTAGGGTTGGCAAGCATGTCATTTGTGTTTGATATCTGATCCTCCTTTTGCTGTGCTTGAGGGGGCACCATGCCTGGAGGCGTGCCGTGCTGTCGAGCTTGGGAAGGTCCTCCTCATACGGGCGCTTCAGGCTCCTGTCATGTCATGTCCCTGTGGAGCTGCGGCCTCAGCGTTCTGGGAGGGCCATGGCTCGGTTGTACCCTGCTGTGCGGACCTGCTCCCAGTCACCTGGCGGTCCCTGGTCTGGTCCTGGGCTGTTATAAGGAGTCAGGGAGTGGGCTTGCCATGTTCCTGCCTTTCTTTGGTGGCAGTTGCCATGGGAACGGTCTGAGACCAAGGCCGTTTCCATGGTACTCTGGCGCTCTCGGCTCCCGCGTGCCTTCTTTATTTAAATGGGCGTGGGTGTGGTGCTCGCCATGGGGAAGCACACATAGAAGAGGAAGCATCTCAGGGCCCTTCCCGTCCAGCCCATCTTCCTCCTGCTCTTCTCTTACTGTCTCTTCTAAGTGCAAGGAAGGGGACCAGAGGGGAAGGTATTTGGATAAAGAAGCGGTGGTGTCTGTTCTTATCCAGGTTGCACATTATATGGAATTTGCAGCGATTGAGCCTGTTCCTGCCCCTTTCGGCTACAGATGGGGTACCCAGAACACCCCGCCACACTTCAAGAAGGCTCTAAAGGCAGGGCTCTTGTTCCCGACTTAAATTAAGAATAAGGTGTTAGATGTCTGGAATGAGTCTGATTGAATTGCCATTCTTTGTACCCTCTTCAAGGTGAGGATAAGCTCCTGCCGCAGGCGGTGCGGGTCAACAGCCTTCTACCTAGCCTGGTGGATCGCTCTTCCATGGCTCCGCAGGAGGCCATTAAGGAAGGACCGATAGAAAGGAGGATGGGGCCTTGCGGAAGGCCTATGTTGGGGCTCACTTGTCGTTGCTCTCTGCCACATATTCTTCTTATACGTCTGCGCAGCGCTGGATGGCCGGCAGACTGTCTCAATGACCTTGCAGGAGGACTCTGACCATGAGCTTCACATCCAGATGGCCTGAACGCAGCTGGAGTTCTTATCAGACTTGGTGTACGATGGGGTCGAAGCTGCAGTCATGACGATGGGTTCAGTTATTTCAGTTAGCCGGCATTTACACCTTAAAGACTGGCAAACAGACTTGCACCAGAAAGCGGTCACCCCAAATTTCCTATGAGGGGCATACTCTCTTTGGGGACTCCTTAGAGGATAAGGTGCACAAAGTGTTTTTCGGGAGGATAAACATTCGGGAAAACTGCGTAGGAAGCCGTACCCAAAGCCTGCGTCGCAAAAATTAAAAAAAATGTAACCCCCGGACACCTCACTATGCTGCTTTCAGGCCTGGAATGGGGTGTCAGGACATCAATGCCCTGGAGTCGAGTGAAGAGATCGACCATGCAGCAGGGCATGAAGTCTCTTCTCCAGAAAAGGCTGGTGATGACAGTCTTATGCCATGAGAGACCAGGGCTCTTATGCTTTCATCTTTCTTGGCCCCAAGACAGGGGGGGTTTGCTTGATAAAAGAAGCTAAATCGTCATATTGTTACCCGCCATTTCAAGATGGAATGCTTGCAGGGGTTATCCACCTGGTCCAGAAGGGGGACTTCTTGTTGTCTCTCGACATCCAGGGCATTTATTTTCACATTCCGATCTGGGGGCATCACCAGCGGTTCCTGCAGTTCTCGTGGGGGAATGCATTATCAATTCTGGATCCTTCCATTCGGATTGAAGTCTGCACCCAGGATTTTTACCAAGATCTTGGGGCCCCTGGTTGACATCTTACATCTTCAAAGAGTCCAGGTCTTCCTGTACCTGGATGACTGGCTGCTGAAGGTGTCTTCATACTCCAGCCTTCGTGCCCAGCTATGTTGGAGATGCCAGGGTCTCCAGGATTTGGCTTTTTTGATCATCTGGAGTGAGTCCCATCTATTGTCTTGCCAGGATCTCCAGTTTATAGGGTCCCAGTTTTGGATAAGGATGGACAAGGTTCTCTCTTGGATCATCTTCACTGGTACTAGATGGAGACCGAGCAGGGCTTCGACCACTGTATTCCGGTGCTCCCCTCCCTGAGGAAGGACCTGAGGTGGTGGATGCGGCCGGAGGTCCTCCTGAAGGGCTTCCCCCGTGCCAGGCCTGGCCGATCACTCTTACTAATGTGAGGGGCCAGAAATAAGAGACGGGCACAAAGTTGAAATGTTTTCAACATTAGACATTTTATTAAAATGAAAGGGTTTGGAAAAATACCTTTCTGTCCCTATTCTAAAGAGAGTTTCCCTACCTATGAAACTAAAACTAAAGATCAGGCTGTGTCTTGTCGTCAAAAGTAGGCAAACGGTCCTTGTGTCCAAAATATATCTGACCCTCACACTAAAAAGGAACAACAAAATGTGCAAGGTAAATGTCTATGCTTCAAATTCAGTAAAAAGTGTGCAAAAACCAATGAAGTAAATCCAACAAAACAATCATTGTTTCCAGGGGATGTTTTCTTTCCCCTGAACTGTTTCAGGTAGAATATTGAAAGTGTTCAGTTCAAACAATAGTTCTTTAAGAGTGGTAGAAATGTCTCTTTCACATACCACATCCTTAAGATGATAAAAACAATATTTTCCCAAACAATAATGTTTTAAGGATGGCAACGTATCTCCTGGCAATGCAAGAAATTATGTTTTAACACTTTCTTAGGGATGATGAGAACATTGTCTTTTCCAAACAATGGGCCTCATTACACGGACGGCGGTAAGGGTTAACGGTCACCGTTAATGGCAACGGTGACCGTTAACCCTTACCGCCGTACTACGAGGTCCCTTTGCGGGTTGGAGGAATCAACGCCTGCTTCTTGCAGGCGTTAAGTACCAACCCGCTAAGGGACCTCGGAGCTAATTACGGCACCGCAAAATTGCGGTGCCGTAATTAGCGCCTTCCCCATTCCCATAGAGCCCTATGGGGCAGAAATGGGAATGGGGAAGGGCAATGGCGGAAGGGGGATTTACCGCCCCTCCAACCTTGGAATGGGGCGGTAAATCCCCTTTCCGCCAAGGCGGTGCCGGTAATTTACCGGCATGGTCCAGGGTGCTAATAGCACCCTGGATTACCGCCTTCCGTGTAATGAGGCCCAATGTCTTCCCAAGAGTAGTATAAATGTCTCTTTTGCACAACACCTTCTTAAACATGACAAAGAGTATCTTTTCAGAGTAGTGATGGTTTTTATAAGAATGGCAAAACGTGTCTCTTGTACTCAGCACTTTATTAAAGAAGGTCTCTTGGTATACTCTCCTGCCAGGAACCCCTTTCCCAATGTCTTTTCTCTTCACAAACTCTAGATGGATGTCCTGTGTACTCCCCTGCCAGGAATCCCCCCTGGGATTACTAGATCCCCTGGTATACTCTCCTGACAGGTATCACTCCCCCAAAGGCTCACTGCCTGATGCACTTCTTTCATCAGGTCTTCTATCAATCTTTCAGTTGTCTTTCTCTTTAAGTATAGCACAGTTGTATTCCTTCACTGTTTATACTCTTCTGGCTCCAGGTACACTTGTTCCAACTTCCCCCATATTGGCATCCCTTATATGGAGACGTGTTCAAGTTCTGGTTGTTATCTTCATTGTTAGCATTCATTGGCTTGTGGCACTATTTGTTTCAATCTTCAGTACATTGACTTTTCATATATGAAGATCTATACAGATCTTGCCTTTTAATTGCTTCATTATAGGCCAAATACTCTTGGGCAGAATCACTGGTGTTTGCTAGTGTGTCTGACCCATGGCATATGGATGCAGCCATGTTCGTGCCTCAGAGAAGTGCTCCCCGCTTTGCAGACCCACTCGCGGTTCTCCTGTTGGCTTCTCCGTCATCCGCCAGTGGAACTTCTGCCTTTCAATGTGACAGGGTCCTCAACAGCCTCTCCTCTGCTGCTGGACTGTCAGCAGTTCCTCTGTGACACCTGCTCTGCTTCTCCCGGTCTCTCGCCATCCCGGTGCGAAGCAACTGCTTTCCTCCACAGAGTTTGCTTGTGTGTGTCTGACTTTTGTTCTGCTTCCTGCTGTGGCCACTCCGCATCTCTCTACTCCTCCTTCACTGCTCTCATGAAAAGGCACCCCATTTTTAAACATCCCACACAGATGATGGGCATTACAGCAACAAGTCTGCACATTGGTGTTTCGTTTGCTCCACATGAACTCCTTTCTCCTCTTATTCGTGCCAGTACTGAAGGTTTTATGGCAGTGGGACTTCAGAGGAGGTTTGGACCTTTTTAAAGCTATTTTTCTTTAGATTTTTGTTTACATAGAAACCAACCTTAACAGGAGATGTTAAGTGAGCATTATCTACATATGAAGTGTGAATGGTATCCTGCCTACGGTGTTTGGCAAGAAGGGGTTTTAGGGTTTTATCACTGGAAGGATTGGTATAAGGACAGCATGCCACCAGGAATTTAGGTATTAAGCTAGGGTCATCTTCAAGATTAATGGAAGAATACTGTGTCCCTCCTGATGGGATTGTCAATTCTCCCCAACAGCCATCTCCCATCATGTGATCCACCCTCATATCACCCCGAGGGTGAGGATTAGGTAGCAGCTGCCTTTCCCTGGCCACATGAGAGGAGACTTTAGGCTGGGGTTCAGTGATGACTCCACAGGATTCATCACACTACCGACGCCAGCCAAAAGGGCTGGGGAGTGGTACTGGGGGTCCAGCCCTGCCATGGGGAATGGCAGAGCTGGGAGGCCTAACAGTTGTCCAATTGGAGGGAAACAGCAGCAGTTTTTCCAGGCCCGCAAAGCATTTTGCCCTTCTGTGAGGGGGAAGGACGTGGTGGTACAGACAGACAATACCACGACTGTGTCATATCAACAGGCAGGGTGTTGCTGTTCTCAATCCTGGTGAGATCTATGGGGTTCTGGGCAGAACAGCATATCCTGCTGATCAAGGCAGTTCTGTGGTCTAGCACCTTGAAGCGTCTCTTGTGTTAGATGGGATTACTAATAAAGATTTCAGACAAAATAACCAGACAGACTCAAAGAATATGGAAAAGTACTACTTTATTCTCAATTTAATAAAGCAGGGAAAATTGGCAGATCATCAATGACATCCTACGTGGTAAACTGTAAAACCTATTGACAAGAGGGAATGGTTAGGGGAACATACCTACTTATGGAATACATAGGGGTTAGTACACCATTGGCTTCCTCTTATCTGTAAGTAACGCCTTGAACTACCACTAAATACGTATAATGCTGATCATAGCCGACAAAATGGCAGCATATTGGTCTATGCAACATTGTATAGCAGGTTACCCCATAAACCCACTGATTGGTTGGCATCTCCACCCTACCTTGGACTTTGAGCTCGGCTAGCAGCATGTAAGTGAAACAAAACCCATGTGCTTGAGTCAAGTCAGATTACTCCACACTTTCCAAATAATTACATCATCTCTCATCAGTTCGACCATGAGCCAAAGTTTTCCATCTGTAGTTGGCCTTGTAGCCTGCTCTCTGTTCTGGGCCATTCAATGGAGTGCAACACATCACTATCTTCATCCACAGCTTAATGAATAGCCCTTGTTTTCGATTTCTGAGTCACGTGTGAAGAGATCGCAAAATTGTCCATTTTGACCTCTTATTTACTGCTATTTGATTCAATTATGCTGGGTGTCATTGCTCTTCTTGGCCTCGAGAGACCTGTTCACTCTATCTTGTATGGAATTTGCACACTTTTAATTGTCCAATACTTTGCTCTTGCAAATGTTTTCTTCTTCATTAATCTAAGAGAAATATGTCTTAGGTCCATTGCTTATCCGTCTGCCTCCCTGTGTGCCTTGCAGCTATTCCTTAAAAATAGCATCCTTGATCCCAGGCCAACATAAACTCCTCTTCCTTTTGCACACAAAGATTTTTTCCAGCATTGCCTGCTACAGAGGCCAATGAAATGCTTTTGATCTCCATGCCATCTGGCCTGGCATCTTCAATGACTTGAAAACACACCTTAAAAATCCACTGTTCTGAGCCATGAGTGATGTCTAACAGAGCAGAACCCCTAACAATCTGTTCACCAAAGGGCAAAAGGTAGCAATGTACCATTCTGAAATAAAATACATATATACATGATATAGGACACCATGTGAAGGTGGGCTTGTACTGCATAATAACTACCGTTTTCAGCAAAAGGGGAATATTGTGCCACATCAAGACCAGCACTAATCTATCAGCCATGCCCATGCAAAGAGGGCATCAACATTCTTGGGAACTTGCAGCTATAACTGAAGCATGGAAGATCCAACAGCAGAAAGCAAATATCCCCATTTCTGGCAGAGGAACATTTGAGTAATATTGATGCCTTGCCATTTACCTGCAGGACAACTGAAGCGGATGCTCTACTGAGTGCTTGCCTACAAGTTTCATGCTTAATACCAGAGCTTGCGTTTGACGCATACCTTATACTCAATCGAGGCCCTCATGCAGACCGATATCCAGGGATAAGGGGGGGTTTGTTTCAGCATAAAAGAGCTGCATTCTTATAGATTACATCACATGTTTTCATTTTAGCATCCAGACCCCTTGCACACTCTTCATGCTGCTTTTAATTGTTTCTTCATCTTCTCTTGAACTATTTCCACCCCATCCAGCACCATACTCTCTAGTGAGAGAAAGGGAAAGAGAGAGTGGGCGAGAGGGAGCATTAGAGAGAGAGATGAGAGCGAGAAAGAAAGATGGACATATGCAGGGGTGAAAGAAGAAAAGATAGATTAAGAGATACAGACAGGGACAAGAAAGAAACTGACTGAAAAACGTGCCAGGGAAACGGACTATGGCAAGGACAAAGGGGATGGTCTTGGGTGAAGTAGAACTACTTGGATAAAAGTCTAGGATGAAGAACTAGGACTAAGGGCTACTATTAGGATTAAGTAGAAGGTATAGGACTAAGGTGTAGAGGAGGAGCCAAGTACCCCCACCTCAACCACTTCACCTATATCGCCTATGCTGCCTATAGATTGGAAACCGAAATATGAGACATACACATAGCAGTTGAATCGACAAAGGCCAGAGTATGGACTCTGTGGAGTACCAGTAAGACTACCAATACCTTAGAGAATTCTAGGAGCAAGATTCCCATTGAGAAAGCCATACCTGAACACGAAGAAGTATGATAGCCGTTTCAATGAGATTCCTGAAGAAAAAGAGCAGATAAGTGCAAAAATGAATGGTGACGTCACAACAGAGTTGAGCTGACGTGTATAGAAGAGATGCAGAGATCAGAGATTGCAGACATTCTATAAGGCATCAAGAAAGTATAGAGGATAAGTGACATCTTGGAATTAAGGTGAAGAAGCTTATGCCACAGAGATGATGGAAGCCGTAAGTTAGTCTACACGTGTACAGATGCAAGAAACACAAGCAGCAAAGTGATCCTGAAGCTAGCATTATGCTTTATAGTGAGTAGATTGCCGCAAGCGCCAATATATACATATATACAAATGATCAGGTAAAGGATGGATGTTTCTACTACGCATTATAGCAGTGCTGAACAGTAACGAGAAGGCCTCATTTCAGTGTGTCACAGTTAAAAAGGAGCTTGAATTAACAAAAGGAACCTCAGAAGGCAAAGCGGATGAGCCAAGAATCCAACGTCTTATTAAACTGGAGCAAACTGACATTGGATACAAATCGTGTGAAAGAACAAAACTCCTGTTCTGAAGACATGGACAAAAAAAAAGACGTCAGAGGCCTTTTAAGAATTCGTATTTAAATGCAACAGAAGCTTGATTCCATGGTCTCTAGTCACGTGGAAGGATGAAGTTGGACGAACGAGGTTGTTACACCTACGTACGAGTGCAGACTGTGCCTCCACACCCTGAATTTCTTAGAGCTAATAACACTCTCAAGGCTGAATTTTAAAGCCCTAATTGACACTAGACCATTGAGGTGATGATGGATTGATATGCTAATTAGTGGGAAGCTGGTACTAAAACGGGCTCACCAGCACCTGGATGTTCAGCCTGCCTGCTGCTAGACCTAGGTGGAAAAGTACTAACGGAGGTTAGAAGATCACGTAATTAAGGGTCCTATAGTTTTTGTAGCCAATGGGATGTTGTACATTTAGTGACGTTTATAGTGGCCATTTTGAGGGGAAGGCTTAGTTGCCCCACCTGATGTTAAGTACCCTATCACTTTCATTCACTGTCTCATGTTAGTATAGAATATATGCTTAGTTATTCACTTAGAGCCTATCATTACTGCGCATAGGTTTTTGTAGTTTGCCACGTAGGATGACGTTAGTAGTGACGCAAGTTAACGTCACTGATGACTAATTTTGGGTATAAGGACCCAGTTTTGTATAAGATGTTTTGAGTAAGAGGATCGAGCGAGTGTGTTGATGTTCGTTGTACTGCCTGTTTTAGATCATTGAAAATTAAACAGTCTTCCTTTTGCCAAATTACCTGAGTCGTTTCAATTATTGATGTATGAATACAATCTGCATCCCCATCCATCTCGAGGGTATTGCTACTCACCTTAAAGGGCTGGGGAACCCCCATTTCAAAGGAGATGGGCTTGAACTAAGAAGAGGGACTAAAATGAAGGACTAGACAAAAGTGAAGAACTAGGAAAAAGTACCAGGACTAGGATGAAAGATAAGGACTAGGGTGAAGAAAGAAGGACTGAGATGAAGGGGGCAGACTCGGGCAAGGGAGAAGGACAGAAAAAGGAGAAGGACTTGGAGGAAAGAGAAGGACTCATTTGAAGAAGGGCTGGGGTAAAGGAGAAGGACTCGGACAAAGGAGAAGTGGGGCTGGGATAAAGGATAAGTAGGAGAACGGATGTATACGAATTGTTCGAACTACAATTGTTCGAATTACAATTGACCTTTGCACAATTGACCGAATTGTGAAGGTCAATTGTTACATATATGCGGGGGGAAACCCCCGCAACCTCCCATTATATATATATAAATATATATATACATATATATATATATATTACCAAACCAATATATATATATTTATATGTATATATATATATGTGTGCGGTCAATTGTGCAAAGGCCAATTCGGACCCTCGACTTTCGGTCAATTCGGTAATTCGAACAATTGTGTTCGAACAATTTGGGTAATACCAGGAGAACTGGGGATAAGGAGAATGACATGGATGAAGAAGAAGGAGAACAGCTTGGATGAAGGAGAAGGACTGGGATGATGAAGAAGAACTAGGACAAAGGAAAAAGGGAAGGACTGGGATAAAGGAGGGGAAGATGGATTGCAAAGGAGGAGAGGGAGAAGGACTGAGATAAAGGAGAAGGACTAGAATGAAGAAGGGGAAGTACTGAAATGAAGGAGAAGGACTGGTATGTAGTAGAAGGAGAACTGGGATGAAGAAGAAGAATGACTGGGATGAAGGAGAAGGACATACACTGGGACAAAGGCTAAGGACTGGGGAGAAGAAGGAGGACTGGGACAAATGGAAAGGAGAAGGACTTGAATGAAGGAGAAGGACCGTGAAGAAGTAGAAGCACTGTAAACAATGAAAAAATAGAAGAACATGGATGAGGGAGAGGAAGGTCTGAGACAAAGAAGCAAGACTTGGATGAAGGAGAAATACTGGGATGAAGGAGAAGAAATGGGGGTATGGAAAAAACAAGGGCAAAGAGAACAGAAAAGGTCTGGGACAAAGGAGAAAGAGAATGGCAGGGATGATGGAGGTGAAGGAAAGGGGGCAAAAGAGAAGGAGTAGGAGCAGGACTGGGATGAAGGGGACACACTGGGACAAAGGAGAAGAACTGGGATGATGGAAAAGGACTAAGGCAAAGGAAGAGAAGAATGTCTGGGATGAAGTAGAATGACTGGGAGAAAGGAAAAGCAGAAGCGCTGGCAAAGGAATGCCTGGGGTGAAGGAGAGGGTGAAGTTCTTGGGTGAAAGAGAAGGACTGGGACGAAGGGGAAAGGATGTTATGAAGTAGAAGCAACAGGATTCGGAAGGAGGAAAATGAGGCGTACTGGGCCAATAGAGAATGACTGTGATAAAGGAGAAGGAGCATGACTGGGGTGAAGCAGAAGGACTGGGACAAAGGAGAAGGACTTCAATGAAGATGACGGACCTGGAAGAAGAAAAGGTACAGGGATGAAGGAGAAGGAGAAGAACTGGGACGAGGGACATGGTCTGGGATGAAACAGAAGAAGGACTGGGACAAAGGAGAAGGCGAAGAACTGGGACAAAAAAGACTGGAATGAAGGACAAGGAGAATGATTGCATCAAAAGAGAAGGACTGGGGTGAAGGATAAGGACTGGAATTAAGAGAAGAAGAAATGATATCTAGGAGAAGGACTGGAATGAAGGAGAAAGAGAAAGACTGCAACGCATGAGAAGGAATGGGATGGATGAGAACCTTTGGGATGTAGGAGAAGGAGCTGTAATGGGCGGAAGCAGAAGGACTGAGACAAAGAAGGAGGAGGACTGAAACAAAGAAGGCGGAGGACTGAAACAAAAGGGAAGGATTTGGGGGAAGGAGACGGTTCAGACAAAGGAGAATGACTGGAACGGAGGAGATGGACTGAGGCAATGGAGAAGGAAAATGATATGAAGGAGTAGTAGGAGAAGGATTCAGGTGAAATAGGAAAAGGAACACGATGAATGAGAAGTACATGGATGATGGGAAAGTAGAACCACTGGTGAGAAGGGGAAGTGCTAGCAAAGAAAAGGAAAATGAGAAGGACTGGGATGAATGAGGAGGAGAAGGAGTGGGATAAATGAGCAGGACTGGGATGAAGCAGAAGGACTGAGATGAAGAAGGAAAAGGACTGCAACAAAGGACTGAGAAGAAGAAGGAAAAGGACTTGAATGAAGAAGACATACTCAGAGGAGAAGGGCTGGGACAAAGGAGAAGGATTGTCAGGAAGCAGGTGGTCTAGGACAAAGGAGAAGGAGAATAACTGGAATGAGGGACACGGTCTGGGATGAACCAGACACAGGAGGACTGGAACAAAGGAGAAGGAAGGGTGGATAGACATACTGAATGAAAGAGAAGGACAATGACTACATGAATGAAGAAGGGCTGGGATAAAGGAAATGGACTTGGACAAAGGAGAAGGAACATATTCATAAGAAGAAGTAGAAAGAGGTGGATTCGGAAGGAAAGGGAGGAGGACTGAGATGAATGAGAAGGACTGAAATGAAGGGAAAGTAGAAGGGGAAGTCTTAGGAAGGAAAAGGCAAAGGTGAAGGTCTGTGATAAAGCAGAAGTCAGTGAGAAAGGAGAAGGGCTGGCAATAATGAAGAGGACTCGGATTAGAATGGAGGAGAATGTATGGGGTGAAAGAGCAGGACTGGGACAAAACACAAGGACTGATATGAAGAAGAAGGACTACAACAAAGTTGAAGGAGTGGAACGAAGGAGAAGGACCTGGTCAAAGGAGAAAGACTGATACAAGGTGACAGGGAAGAATTTGGAAGGAAAGGGAGATGGAGAAGGACTGAGACGAAGAAGGAATGGGATGAAGAAGAAAGGGGATACAAAGCAGAAGAGCTCGAAAGGAAAAGTAGAAGGATTGGGATAAATGAGAGGGCTGGGATAGAGGAGAAGGGCTGGGAAGAAGGAGAAGGTCTTCCACGAAGCAGGAAAATGGTAAGAGCTCGGATGAATGAGGAGGAGAAGGGCTGGGATGAAGGAGGAGTGTGAAACGGCAAAGGGCGGGGGAAGGGGAAGTAGGAGAAGGAGAAGGACTAGGACAAAGGAGAAGCAGAAGCACTGTGATGAAGGAGGAGGGGAAAGAAGGGCTGGGACAAAGTTCTAGCGATGAGACGAAGACTGGAACTCAGATTCCAAAAATGACCATGAAATTCAGGGCTCTGTAGTTGTCTTTAGTTTACTTCTGCATGGGTAGACACATGCTGGCAGAAGACAGAATGGCGAGTTGCAAAACACACACACGTTGATTGGGTACATGCACGCCAGAAAGGAAACAGCAAGATAGGATGCATGCAGTAAGCCTGGAGGCATGCACACCAGGAAGAATCAAGAGAGCTGAATTACAATGTATCCACAGGAAGAGCTCTGCAAAGCTGGCTTTGCCAATCTTCAGGCAAAATTTTAAAAAAAGACTAGATGAGCTACTCACACCCAACATGGGACAACCTGAGGGCTTGGTGGGTATGTGAGTCTCTTGCACTCACGCTTTCTACTCACCACACTCAGTAGCCATTCCCATGCCTGGCCTTGTGGGTTGCTTTTTTACAGGAGTACGGCCAACCCTACTAAGCCTTATTGTGGCCAAAGGTGCGCACGCATTCTAATGAAACCCTGTGATTTCTCACATTTTAGAATTTGGTTCTCGAGGACGTTCCCACCACTAGTGCATTGAGACCATAATAATGGTAAAGGGCGCTAAATAAATGTCAACTACAATACAACATACATAACTAGTTAAAGACCTTTTGCCCATGAAATCTCCAATTCTAACCATGGGCATAAAGGATCTGGGTGAGGGCGCACAAAATATTTTGAGCATAACAATATGTATGCATTTCCAATATACAAAAAGAAAAAAGTAAAGATTTTTGTTTTGAAATGAATACTATACAAATAGGTTGTTCGGGGCATTAAGGAAAATGCAATAAATATGGTTAATTTAACAGATAACTTTAAAAGGCCTTGGTAGCAGTAGCATTGACGCATAATCTTACCCTACTGGCATTGCATCTTCTACTACAGAATGTTGCTGCATGTTCAGCATCAAGCAGGTCTCCCTCTGGTCTGTGAGTCTTCAAGCTTTGGAACCACCTGGTCAGCAGCCCTGGAGCAAGCAACATGCAGAGGAGTGACCCAGGATAGTGAGTCCACAGCCTGTTAGGAGAGACCTGGCAGAATAAGACCTTGCCCATCCTCCCTGGGACAGTGGTGCTGGAAGAACAGGACCTTGACTGGGAGTGCTGCTATGCTATTGCTCCAGTAATATGGGCAGGCAGTCTGCCCCACACCGCGCCAGGCACTCTGTAGTGGGAGATGTTAGTGGAGCCTCTAAACTGTTCTGTCAACTACCTGTCCTATCTCCAATCAGCATATTACAAGCTTCAAGCAGCACAGAGCCCATGAATAAATAATGTACTGTACACTTAACATTTCAATTTTTGCAAAGTTACACCTTCTAATGTGTGGCCCCTTAGGCAACTAAGTCGTTTTCCTATTGGTTATTCCAGCCACCCTCACTCCATAATTTAGCAATATCAAATGTCGGCAGCTCTACTGCCAGGTAACACAGGGTTAGCAATGGCACCAAATGTAGGATTTCTCAGTGCTAGTCTTCCTGGAGAGGGCAATTGACGACACGGACTCAACCGTGTTACATATGGAAAAACACACATGGTTGATACAAATCCTCTTCCTGGATAATTGACTATCAGGAGGCCCAAACATTTGTCAGAAATATGCCACAAAATCAGAATTGCTGTTCAAGACCAGGAACGTGTCTGTCCACAAGGGCATATCACAGGCCTAGGGCCTCATTACAGGGCATATCACAGGCCTTAGGGCCTCGGATGGCGGTAAGGATTTACCGGTACCGGTAAAATACCAGTACCGGTAAATCCTTACCGCCTTACTACGAGGTCCCTTTGCGGGTTGGGGGATTTAACGCCTGCTTTTTGCAGGCGTTAAAATCCAACCCGCTAAGGGACCTCGGAGCTAATTACGGCACCGCAAAATTGCGGTGCCGTAATTAGCGCCTTCCCCATTCCCATAGAGCCCTATGGGGCAGAAATGGGAATGGGGAAGTGCAATGGCGGAAAGGGGATTTACCGCCCCTCCAACCTTGGAATGGGGCGGTAAATCCCATTTCCGCCAAGGCGGTGCCGGTATTTTACCGGCATGAGCCATGGCACTAGCGCCATGGCTCACCGCCTACCGTGTAATGAGGCCCCTAATCCGGGCCTGTAAAATTTACAATCACAATTACGACTTTTATTTAGTTTTAAAAAAGCAACTAAGGCTTAAACATGAACAAAGCTGCATAGGAGTCAAAGGACTTCCTTGACCTTGCTGCGGTCCCTGCCAAATTTGATGCATGGACAGGGATTTTTCTGTTTTCACAGGAATCACAGATTGTTGAGCTGTGTGACGAATCTGGTCAATTCGTCCCTTATCCGCAGAGGGGAGCCATCCTGTGTGAGGCTAGGGAGGTGAGCCCAATCCGCAAGACCCTCCCTAGGGGTCTGGGCAAGTGGGACCTCACTGGGAGTGGCTCTCCTCACAGGTGATGGCGTACATAAACCCAGGAGTAACTGTGAATGAAGAATGAACTCCTGCACAGGGAGGAGAGTGATTCCTAAGCAGTTGCAAGCCTCTGGAGAGGATACGTCCTGGAGGGGTAGAGCCAGGCTCAACCGCAGAGCCTGTGGTAGTGTGGAGGGCGAGCCAAACGCTAGTCAGATGCCGGGAGGCTGGCGTCCTGTCTGATTGAGAAGCCAAGTTTGGGGAAGAGGCAGAGACTGGGAAGCAGCCATTTTCGCTGGTGGCGGGACCACAGAGAAGCCGTGGTGGGCCTGGGGCCCGGTAACCAATGCTGAGACCATATGGACAGGGAGAGCCCGGATACCTGAGCTCTATGCCAGAAAGACACTAGCTGCAGAGCCAAGCAGCAACGGGGAAGTGGTTCTACTTGACGTGAAGAAATGGCCGACCCATACCAGAAGCCACTGTGCTGCCGCTAAAAGAAACACAAGAGCATGCAAAGTGGCACATGGGCGGGAACCCTTTCTAGATGAAAACCTTCATGTACAAAATACTCCAGAAAGGATTCAGTGACAACGTCACAATTTGGAAGCTGTTATGAAAGATTTTACTTTTTTGCTTTTCTTTGTCCTCATTCTTTTGAGACCCAACAGTATATCTGCTAGTTCTTTCTCTAAATATTTGGCAAATGAGGCGCTTTTTCCAGACCCCTTGCCCCTGTAGCCCACTTCTTGGGACAAGCATTGGTCCCGCATTGGTCAGTCCCTCAGGCTGCAGGCGCAGGGGGCCTTGTCCCCATTTTTATTTTGTATGTAACACTACTACAGTGCTTATGACTAGTACTGCAGGGGGGCCCTGTACCCATTTCCTTTTCTTGTAAGGGTGTATTTTACTGTTAAAAACATGTGTATGTTTATTTTTTGATATTTTTCTGGTGTGCTTCTGTTCATCTTCATATTTACAGCAAGTGTGACATTTGGCTATTACAATGACCAAATGTCTACCTTGTTTTTAGAGCCCTGTCTCTTTGAACCATGGCCCTTCTTTGGCAATTCTGTGTGCTTGGGACTGGTTTGGGTTGGGGGTAGGGTCTCAGACACCTTAATGAAATCCTTACCTTCACTGACATCACAGGTTCTCTGAGCTGGTTATCCTAATAGTTCTACAGCCCCAATGTACCTGGAATTGTAGCGTTCGTCGATTGGAAATCAACGGCCCTTCTTGCGTGCCCTCGCTTTAAGGCAGGAGTCACGGGTCATTGAACATCCGACTGAGAACAGGGTGAACTACGGTGGTGAAGTGGCAGCGGTGCTCGTCGACGATGGAGCGTTGGCGTCCTGCAAAGAAAAGGCGTGCGGGGCACCTCAGTGACGATAGTTCTGGACCGCAGAGAGATGATGAAGAACTGTGGCCCAGCAAGGGTGTCGAGTCGTTGGCGTCTCTGTGGTTTTCAGGTGGCGGGAAACCCACCGGTGGATGTTCCTCGGCGCGTCGACGATCGGGCCTTCTCCAGTGGGATAAAGCAGGCGGCGATGCAGACGAGAGCGTCCTTGGATCAAATTAAGATTTTAGGCAAACGGGAGCATGGCGGCTCCAGTCGGTGACGGCGGTCATCGACAGTGGTGGACAACAGTCCGGGCGCTTCTCTTTGGGATTCCGCGGCAGTCCCCGTCTCCGGTTGGAAGCCTGTCGTAGGTCTGTCTACCAGGGAGCTTTGGCAAAGATCAGCTGGTGCACGATGGCCCTTACCAGGTCCTCTCTGGGTCAGTTCTCGGAGACACAGCAGCTTTCAGATTGTGAAGGAGAGCAACAGCAATTCTTCTCTTCCAGCAGGGCTTCAAGGTCAAGCTTCAGTTTCACTCCAGTTACTCTTCAGCTTCTGAACATGAATTCTAGCAATGAGAGGCCCCCGATATACTAGTTGATCTCAGATTCATTCTGCTGGGTCGCACTCAGGCAACCAATCGGTCAGAAGGGCATTCATGCAGGCAGGCAGCCAATCAGGTGCATAGTGCATTCAGGCCATTCACTCCTCTCCAGACACTCACAACAAGTTATGTGTATTGAGACAAGTACCCAGCCATTCAACACTCCACACTGCATTCATACCAGTTTCGGGCAGGGCTGTCTCAGTCATTGTGTCAAACACCAGATACTAGACACCCACAACACAGAATGCGTATTCGTCACACACTCCATTCAACCAGGTCCTATCCACAAGGTGTACCCACAACATACAGTCACTGGGAAGGCTCCAGCCAGTCTGGCCTGCACTTTACAACAACACCATATATGGAACTTCCCCCCAACAGCCGGTCAGGGGGAAGGAACAGAGTCAGGGCTTGCCAAGACTTTGGGAAAACAAGGTAATAGGCAATAGAAAGCAAGAGGCCACAGGGGCCATCTTGTTTCCTATCAGGAATCAACTGATTCCAATGGCAGGGCCTGGGTATCCCAAAATGGAGGATACTCAGAGCACCTGTCAAATTCAGCATGGTGCTGCCACCAGCCCATACCCTGCTCTGTGGGCCACACACAGTTGCCCAAAAACATACACTAGGGACACAGGGTTGAACCCCCACCCACGGGTGCCATAAGGGTATCCCACGGGTCTGTACACCAAACCAAAAGAGAGAGCTGCACCGCCAGGAGTCCCACATGAACTCCTGCGTGGAAAACATGACAGAGCACACGATAAAAAGCAGTAAAGGACAAGTATATGGAGGCCCTGTCCCTCTGATGCATTTCCAGCATCACACAGCCCTGCCATGGGGAATGGCAGGGCTGGGAGACCTCACAGTTGTCCAATTGGAGAGAAATGGCAGCAGTTTTCCCAGGCCCGCAAAGCATTTTGCCCTTCTCTGAGGGGGAAGGACGTGGTGGTATGGACAGACAATACCACAAATGTGTCATATCAACAGGCAGGGTGTTGCTGTTCTCAATCCCTGGTGAGATCTATGGGGTTCTGGGCAGAACAGCATATACTGCTGATCAAGGCAGTTCTGTGCTCTAGCACCTTGAAGCGTCTCTTGTGTTAGATGGGATTTCCAATAAGGATCTCAGACAAAATAACCAGACAGACTCAAAGAATATGGAAAAGTACTACTTTATTCTCAATTTAATAAAGCAGAGAAAATTGGCAGATCATCTATGACATCCTACGTGGTAAACTGTAAAACCTATTGACGAGAGGGATTGGTTAGGGGAACATACCTACTTCTAGAATACATAGGGGTTAGTACACCATTGGTTTCCTCTTATCTGTAAGTAACGCCTTGTACTACCACTAAATACGTATAATGCTGATCATAGCCGACAAAATGGCAGCAGATTGGTCTATGCAACATTGTATAGCAGGTTACCCCATAAGCCCACTGATTGGTTGGCATCTCCACCCTACCTTGGACTTTCAGCTCGGCTAGCAGCACGTAAGTGAAACGAAACCCATGTGCCTGAGTCAAGACAGATTACTCCCCACTTTCCAAATAATTACATCATCTCTCATCAGTTCGACCATGAGCCAAAGTTTTCCATCTGTAGTTAGCGTTGTAGCCTGCTCTCTGTTCTGGGCCATTCAATGGAGTGTAAGCACATCATATCTTCATCCACAGCATAATGAATAGCCCTTGTTTTCAATTTCTGAATCACGTGTGAAGAGACCACAAATGTGTCCATTTCGATCTCTTATTTACTGCTATTTGATTCAATTATGCTGGGTGTCATTGCTCTTCTTGGCCTCGAGAGACCTGCTCACTCTATCTTGTATGGAATTTGCACACTTTAAATGTCCATTACTTTGCTCTTGCAAATGTTTTCTTCTTCATTAATCTAAGAGAAATATGTCTTAAATCCATGGATTATCCACCTGCCTCCCTTTGCGCCTTGCAGCTATTCCTTAAAAATAGCATCCTTGATCCCAGGCCATCATAGACTCCTCTTCCTTTTGCACACAAAGATTTTTTCCAGCATTGCCTGCTACAGAGGCCAATGAAATGCTTTTGATCTCCATGCCATCTGATCTGGCATCTTCAATGACTTTAAAACACACCTTAAAAATCCACTGTTCTGAGCCATAAGTGATGTCTAACAGAGCAGAACCCCTAACAATCTGTTCACCAAAGGGCAACAGGTAGGAATGTACCATTCTGAAATAAAATACATATATACATTATATATGACACCATTTGAAGGTGGGCTTGTACTGCATAATAACTACCGTTTTCAGCAAAAGGGGAATATTGTGCCACACCAAGACCCAGCACTAATCCATCAGCCATGCCCATGCAAAGAGGGCATCAACATTCTTGGGAACTTGCAGCTATAACTGAAGCATGGAAGATCCAAAAGCAGAAAGCAAATGTCCCCATTTCTGGCAGAGGAACATTTGAGTAATATTGATGCCTTGCCCTTTACCTGCAGGACAACTGAAGCGGATGCTCTACTGAGTGCTTGCCTACAAGTTTCATGCTTAAAACCAGAGCTTGCGTTTGACGCATACCTTATACTCGATTGAGGCCCCCCATTTGCAGAATTAAAAACATGCAGACCGATATCCGGGGATAAGGGGTGTTTGTTTCAGAATAAAGGAGCTTCATTCTCATATATTACATCACATATTTTCATTTTAGCATCCAGAACCCTTGCACACTCTTCATGCTGCTTTTAATTGTTTCTTCATCTTCTCTTGATCTATTTCCACCCCATCCAGCACCATACTCTCTAGTGAGAGAAAGGGAAAGAGAGAGTGGATGAGAGGGAGAGTTAGAGAGAGAGATGGGAGCGAGAAAGAAAGATGGACACATGCAGGGGTGAAAGAAGAAAAGATAGATTAAGAGATACAGACGGGGACAAGAAAGAAACTGACTGGAAAAAGTGCCAGGGAAATGGACTATGGCAAGGACAAAGGGGATGGTCATGGGTGTAGTCGAAGTACTTGGATAAAAGTCTAGGATGAAGAACTAGGACTAAGGGCTACTATTAGGATTAAGCAGAAGGTATAGGACTAAGGTGTATAGGAGGAGCCAAGTACCCCCACCTCAATCACTTCACCTATATCGCCTATGCTGCCTATAG
Organism: Ambystoma mexicanum; assembly: GCF_040938575.1. Taxonomy (NCBI): domain Eukaryota; kingdom Metazoa; phylum Chordata; class Amphibia; order Caudata; family Ambystomatidae; genus Ambystoma; species Ambystoma mexicanum. Next base: position 333,078,171 of record NC_090925.1, on the reverse strand, counting down.
ATTGGAAACCGAAATATGAGACATACACATAGCAGTTGAATCGAAAAAGGCCAGAGTATGGACTCTGTGGAGTACCAGTAAGACTACCAATACCTTAGAGAATCCTAGGAAGCAAGATTCCCATTAAGAAAGCCATACCTGAACACGAAGAAGTATGATAGCCGTTTCAATGAGATTCCTGAAGAAATGGAACAGATAAGTGGCAAAGATGAATGGTGACGTCACAACAGAGTTGAGCTGACGTGTATAGAAGAGATGCAGAAACCAGAGAATGCAGACATTCTATAAGGCATCAAGAAAGTTTAGAGGATAAGTGACATCTTGGAATCAAGGTGAAGAAGCTTATGCCACAGAGATGATGGAAACCTTAAGTTAGTCTACACGTGTACAGATGCAAGAAACACAAGCAGCAAAGTAATCATGAAGCTAGCCTTAAGCTTTATAGTGAGTAAATTGCAGAAAGCGCAAATATATACATATATACAAATGATCAGGTAAAGGATGGATGTTTCCACTATGCATTATAGCAGTGCTGAACAGTAACGAGAAGGCCTCATTTCAGTGTGTCGCAGTTAAAAAGCAGCTTGAATTAACAAAAGGAACCTCAGAAGGCAAAGTCGGATGTGCCAAGAATCCAAGGTCTTATCAAACTGGAGCAAACTGACATTGGATACAAATCGTGTGAAAGAACAAAACTCCTGTTCTGAAGACATGGACAAAAACAAAAGATGTCAGAGGCCTATTAAGAATTAGTATTTAAATGCACCAGAAGCTTGATTCCATGGTCTCTAGTCACGTGGAAGGATGAAGTCGGACGAACGAGGCGGTTACACCTATGTATGAGTGCAGACTGTGCCTTCACTCCCTGAATTTCTCAGAGCTAAGAACACTCTCAAGGCCGAATTTCAAAGCCCTAATTGACACTAGACCATTGGGGTGATGATGGATTGATATGCTAATTAGTGGGAAGCTGGTACTAAGACAAGCTCACCAGCACCTGGATGTTCAGCCTGCCTGCTGCTAGACGTAGGTGGAAAAGTACTGACAGAGGTTAGAAGCCAACCAATTATAGAGTGTTACACCCCGACATTCGCCTCATCCCACATCCCGGTCACTGCCCCGTGCCCCCCGGTCTCCCGCATTAACAAGGACAGTTGGGGAGCTCTATGTAAAGCCAGAAGGAGGAACAAGAAAGTGGTTGCTCTTCATAAGAGGCTAGGCGCTGTCATGCACCTTTTTTCTCACAGTGGTAGCTGCCATGGAGAATAGCTGCAATAAACTACATTTCCCAGAAAACCTGACATGGGTTGTAGTTTTCGGCATTAATACGGGAGCCTCTTTTTCGATTTTTTTCCGCCTCCTTGTTGTACTTAACCTACGGTGGTTTTCAGAACACTGCTTCTGTTTATAGTTGCAGCCGGCATTTTTCTGAAGTGCTACTTTCTGTGCCTTAATTCCGGAAGTCTCCCGTTCTCTCTGTGTACCGATCTTGCCTGCACACGGACTCCTAAATCTTGATTCTGCCTTGGTATTGTTTGCTGTCCGCCCGTGTACCGACCTTGCCTGCACACGGACTCCTAGTTCTTGATCCTGCCTTGGTTTTGTTTGCTGTCCGCTCGTGTACCAGACCCTTTGCCTGCTCCTGGACTCCTGGATTGTGATTTGGTTTTGTTTGCTGTCTGCTCGTGTACCAGACCTTTTGCCTGCTCCTGGACTCCTGGTTTATGACTTTGCTACAGTTGCTTCCTGTATGAATACCATCTCTCACTTGTCCACGGACACTTGAGCTCATTCCTCGGAGTGTTTGCCTTCTCCTGGGGAATAACACTGGTAAGGCCAATTCTTCATTTTTAAATCCTGTTTTTTCATCGAACTGTTACCCCATCTTTTGGATTACATTGCTTCATTTCTAAAGTGCATTTTGGAACGCTTTGCTGTGGTGCACCATCCCGAAACCAGTGCGACCCTCGTTCCGTCCGGGGATAGCTACCCTACTAACCTTCCTTTTTTTTGTTTTATGCTTTCGTTGTTGCCCGGGATTCTTTGCACTATTCTCGCCTCCACCAGTGGTAAAGTATTATTCCTTGATTACCATCATTGAGCAGTTTTTACATTTAGCTAGTACCTAAAGTCTCTTCTGCTTTATAGGTTGCTCCAGGTCCTTTTTTACGGCATAAGGGGAACTCACTCAGGTACTCTATTAAGGGTAATGGTTTTGGGGAAAGCCACGGTTGATTCCGTTAGAATATTCATCTGTTGTCTTTTCTTTACAGCTGGGTCCGTGGCGGTGTGTTCTCCCCGCTCTTTTGCTTGATCGGTCCCCTTGCCTGTATAGTTCAGCAGGTGGTCATATCAGTTTAAAGAGTTCATTTCCCTCACAGAGAGGAGGCTCGGGTGGAGGCTCCAACCCGAGCTCTTCAAGCAAATACCCAGCACAAAAGGACCGTTCTGTTTTTTTACGCACTCTCCATACCGGGGAGTAACATAGAGGACCACGTAATTGAGGGTCCTATAGTTTTTGTAGCCAATGGGACGTTGCACATTTAGGGACGTTTATAGTGGCCATTTTGAGGGGAAGGCTTAGTTGCCCCACCTGATGTTAAGTACCCTATCACTTTCATTCACTGTCTCATGTTAGTATAGAATATATGCTTAGTTATTCACTTAGAGCCTATCATTACTGCGCATAGGTTTTTGTAGCTTGCCATATAGGATGATGTTGGTAGTGATGCAGTTTAACGTCACTGATGACTAATTTTGGGTATAAGAACCCTGTTTTTTATAAGATGTTTTGAATAAGAGGATTGAGCGAGTGCGTTGATGTTTGTTGTACTGCCTGTTTTAGATCATTGAAAAAAACAGTCTTCCTTTTGCCAAATTACCTGAGTCGTTTCGATTATTGATGTATGAATAAAATCTGCATCCCCATCCATCTCCAGGGTATTGCTACTCGCCTTAAAGGACTGGGGAACCCCCAGTTCAAAGGAGATGGGCTTGAACTAAGAAGAGGGACTAAAATGAAGGACTAGACAAAAGTGAAGAACTAGGAAAAAGTACCAGGACTAGGATGAAAGATAAGGACTAATTTGAAGAAAGAAGGACTGAGATGAAGGGGGCAGACTCAGGCAAGGGAGAAGGACAGAAAAAGGAGAAGGACTTGGAGGAAAGAGAAGGACTCAGTTGAAGAAGGGCTGGGGTAAAGGAAAAGGACTCGGACAAAGGAGAAGGGGGGCTGGGATACAGGATAAGTAGGAGAACTTGGGATAAGGAGAATGACATGGATGAAGAAGAAGGAGAACAGCTTGGATGAAGGAGAAGGACTGGGATGATGAAGAAGAACTAGGACAAAGGAAAAGGCAAAGGACTGGGATAAAGGAGAGGAAGATGGATTGCAAAGGAATAGAATGAAGAAGGGGAATTACTGAAATGAAGGAGAAGGACTGGTATGTAGTAGAAGGAAAACTGGAATGAAGAAGAAGAATGACTGGGAAGAAGGAGAAGGACATAAACTGGGACAAAGGCTAAAGACTGGGGAGAAGGAGGACTGGGCCAAATGGAAAGGAGAAGGACTTGAATGAAGGAGAAGGACAGGGAAGAAGTAAAAGCACTGTAAACAATGAAAAAATAGAAGAACATGGATGAGGGAGAGGAAGGTCTGAGACAAAGAAGCAGGACTTGGATGAAGGTGAAATACTGGGATGAAGGAGAAAGAAGAAATGGGGATATGGAAAAAACGAGGGCAAAGAGAACAGAAAAGGTCTGGGACAAAGGAGAAAGAGAATGACAGGGATGATGGATGAGAAGGGCTGGGAGAAAAGAGAAGGAATAGGAGTAGGACTGGGATGAAGGGGACACACTCGGACAAAGGAGAAGAACTGGGATGATGGAAAAGGACTAAGGCAAAGGAAGAGAAGAATGTCTGGGATGAAGTAGAAGGACTGGGAGAAAGGAAAAGCAGAAGCACTGGCAAAGGAATGACTGGAGTGAAGGAGAGGGTGAAGTACTTGGGTGAAGGAGAAGGACTGGGACGAAGGGGAAAGGCTGTGATGAAGTAGAAGCAGCAGGATTGGGAAGGAGGAGAATGAGGCGTACTGGGCCAATAGAGAATGACTGTGATAAAGGAGAAGGAGCATGACTGGGGTGAAACAGAAGGACTGGGACAAAGGAAAAGGACTGTAATGAAGGTGAAGGATTTGGAAGAATAAAATGTACTGAGATGAAGGAGAAGGGGAAGAACTAGGATGAGGGACATGGTCTGGGATGAAACAGAAGAAGGACTCGGACAAAGGAGAAGGCGAAAAACTGGGACAAAAAGACTGGAATGAAGGAAAAGGAGAATGATTGCATCAAAAGAGAAGGACTGGGGTGAAGGATAAGGACTGGAATTAAGGGAAGAAGAAATTATATCTAGGAGAAGGACTGGAATGAAGGAGAAAGAGAAAGACTGCAACGCAGGAGAAGGAATGTGATGGATAAAAACCTCTGTGATGTAGGAGAAGGAGCTGTAATGGGCAGAAGCAGAAGGACTGAGACAAAGAAGGAGGAGGACTGAAACAAAGAAGGAGGAGGACTGAAACAAAGGAGAAGGAGGACTGAAACAAAAGGGAAGGATTTGGGGAGAAGAAGATGGCTCAGACAAAGCAGAATGACTGGAATGAAGGTGAAGGACTGAGGCAATGGAGAAGGAAAATGATATGAAGGAGTAGTAGGGAGGGATTCAGATGAAAAAGGAAAAGGAACAAGATGAATGAGAAGGACATGGATGATGGGGAAGTAGAACCACTGGTGAGAAGGGGAAGTGCTAGCAAAGAAAGGGAGAATGACTGGGATGAATGAGGAGGAAAAGGACTGGGATAAACGAGCAGGACTGGGATGAAGCAGAAGGACTGAGATGAAGAAGGAAAAGGACTGCAACAAATGATTGAGAAGGAGAAGGATAAGGACTTGAATGAAGAAGACGTACTGAGAGGAGAAGGACTGGGGCAAAGGAGAAGGATTGTCAGGAAGCAGGTGGACTGGGACAAAGGAGAAGGAGAATAACTGGAATGGGGACAAGGTCTGGGATGAAACAGACAAAGGAGGACTGGAACAAAGGAGAAGGACGGGTGGATAGAAGTACTGAATGAAAGAGAAGGACACTGACTACATGAATGGAGAAGGACTGGGATGAAGGAAATGGACTGGGACAAAGGAGAAGGAACAGTTTCATATGAAGAAGTAGAAGGAGGTGGATTCGGAAGGAAAGGGAGGAGGACTGAGATGAATGAGAAGGGCTGAAATGAAGGGAAAGTAGAAGGGGAAGAAGAAGGGGAAGTCTCAGGAAGGAAAAGGCAAAGGTGAAGGTCTGTGATAAAGCAGAAGTCAATGAGAAAGGAGAAGGACTGGCAATAATGAAGAGGACTCAGATTGGAATGGAGGAGAATGTATGGGGTGAAAGAGCAGGACTGGGACAAAACACAAGGACTGATATGAAGAAGAAGGACTACAACAAAGTTGAAGGAGTGGAACGAAGGAGGACCTGGGCAAAGGAGAAAGACTGATACAAGGTGACAGGGAAGAATTTGGAAGGAAAAGGAGATGGAGAAAGACTGAGACGAATAAGGAATGGGATGAAGAAGAAAGGGGATACAAAGCAGAAGGGCTCGAAAGGAAAAGTAGAAGGATTGGGATACATCGAGGGCTGGGATAGAGGAGAAGGGCTGGGAAGAAGGAGAATGTCTTCCAAGAAGCAGGAAAATGGTAAGAGCTCGGATGAATGAGGAGGAGAAGGGCCGGGGTGAAGGAGGAGTGTGAAACGGTGAAGGGCGGGGGGAAGGGGAAGTAGGAGAACTGGGACTAAGGAGAAGGACTAAGGCAAAGGAGAAGCAGAAGCACTGTGATGAAGGAGGAGGGGAAAGAAGGGCTGGGACAAAGTTCTAGTGATGAGACGAAGACTGGAACTCAGATTCCAAAAATGACCATGAACTTCAGGGCTCTGTAGTTGTCTTTAGTTTACTTCTGCATGGGTAGACACATGTTGGCAGAAGACAGAATGGCGAGTTGCAAAACACACACACGTTGATTGGGTACATGCACGCCAGAAAGGAAACAGCAAGATAGGATGCATGCAGTAAGCCTGGAGTCATGCACACCAGGAAGAATCAAGAGAGCTGAATTACAATGTATCCACAGGAAGAGCTCTGCAAAGCTGGCTTTGCCAATCTTCAGCCAAAATTTAAAAAAAAAGACTAGATGAGCTACTCACACCCAACATGGGACAACCTGAGGGCTTGGTGGGTACGTGAGTCTCTTGCACTCACGCTTTCTCCTGACTACACTCAGTAGCCATTCCCATGCCTGGCCTTGTGGGTTGCTTTTTTACAGGAGTACGGCCAACCCTACTAAGCCTTATTGTGGCCAAAGGTGCGCACGCATTCTAATCAAACCCTGTGATTTCTCACATTTTAGAATTTGGTTCCCGAGGACGTTCCCACGCTAGTGCATTGAGACCATAATAATGGTAAAGGGCGCTAAATAAATGTCAACTACAATACAATACAACATACATAACTAGTTAAAGTCCTTTTGCCCATGAAATCACCAATTTTAACAGTGGGCATAAAGGATCTGGGTGAGGGCGCACAACATATTCTGAGCATAAAAATATGTATGCATTTACAATATATAAAAATAAAAAAGTAAAGATTTTTGTTTTGAAATGAATATTATGCAAATAGGATGTTCGGGGCATTAACGAAAATGCAATAAATATGGTTAATTTAACAGATAACTTTAAAAGGCCTTGGTAGCAGTAGCATTGACGCTTAATCTTACCCTACTGGCATTGCATCTTCTACTACAGAATGTTGCTGCATGTTCAGCATCAAGCAGGTCTCCCTCTGGTCTGTGAGTCTTCAAGCTTTGGAACCACCTGGTCAGCAGCCCTGGAGCAAGCAACATGCAGAGGAGTGACCCAGGATAGTGAGTCCACAGCCTGTTAGGAGAGACCTGGCAGAATAAGACCTTGCCCACCCTCCCTGGGACAGTGGTGCTGGAAGAACAGGACCTTGACTGAGAGTGCTGCTATGCTATTGCTCCAGTAATATGGGCAGGCAGTCTGCCCCACACCGCGCCAGGCACTCTGTAGTGGGAGATGTTAGTGGAGCCTCTAAACTGTCCTGTCAACTACCTGTCCTATCTCCAATCAGCATATTACAAGCTTCAAGCAGCACAGAGCCCACGAATAAATAATGTACTGTACACTTAACATTTCAATTTTGGCAAAGTTGCACCTTCTAATGTGTGGCCCCTTAGGCAACTAAGTCGTTTTCCTATTGGTTATTCCAGCCACCCTCACTCCATAATTTAGCAATATCAAATGCTGGCAGATCTACTGCCAGGTAACACAGGGTTAACAATGGCATCAAATGTAGGGTTCTCAGTGCTAGTCTTCCTGGAGAGGGCAATTGACGACAATGATTCACCCGTGTTACAAATGGAAAAACACACATGGTTGATAGAAATCCTCTTCCTGGATAATTGACTATCAGGAGGCCCAAACATTTGTCAGAAATATGCCACAAAAACAGAATTGCTGTTCAAGACCAGGAACGTGTCTGTCAACAAGGGCATACATATCATAGGCCTAATCCGGGCCTGTAAGATTTACAATCACAATTACGACTTTCATTTAGTTTTAAAAAAGCAACTGAGGCTTAAACATGAACAAAGCTGCATAGGAGCCAAAGGAATTCCTTGATCTTGCTGCAGCCCCTGCCAAATTTGATGCATGGATAGGGATGTTTCTATTTTCACAGTAATCACAGATTGTTGAGCTGTGTGACGAGTCTGGTAAATTCGTACCTTATCCGCAGAGGGGAGCCATCCTGTGTGAGGCTAGGGAGGTGAGCCCAATCCGCAAGACCCTCCCTAGGGGTCTGGGCAAGTGAGACCTCACTGGGAGTGGCTCTCCTCACAGGTGATGACGCACATAAACCCAGGAGGAACTGTGAATGAAGAGGGAACTCCTGCACAAGGAGGAGAGTGATTCCTAAGCAGAGGCGAGCCTCTGGAGAGGATACGTCCCGGAGGGGCAGAGCCAGGCTCAACCGCAGAGCCTGTGGTAGTGTGGAGGGCGAGCCAAACGCTAGTCAGATGCCGGAAGGCTGGCCTCCCGTCTTATCGAGAAGCCAAGTTTGTGGAAGAGGCATAGACTGGGATGCAGCCAATTTCTCTGTTGGCTGGACCACAGAGAAGCCCTTGTGGGCCTGGGTCCCGGTAACCAATGCTGAGACCAGATGGCCAGGGAGGGCCCGGATCCCTGAGCTCTATGCCAGAAAGACACTAGCTGCAGAGCCAAGCAACAACGGGGAAGTGGTTCTACTTGACGTGAAGAAATGGCCGACCCATACCTGAAGCCACTGTGCTGCCGCTAAAAGAAACACAAGAGCATGCAAAGTGGCACATGGGCGGGAACCCTTTCTAGATGAAAACCTTCATGTACAAAATACTCCAGAAAGGATTCAGTGACAACGTCACACTGAAGCTGTTATGAAAGATTTTACTTTTTTGCTTTTCTTTCTCCTCATTCTTTTGAGACCTGCAGTATATCTGCTAGTTCTTTTGTTTTTCTCTAAATATTTGGCAAGTGAGGCGCTTTTTCCAGACCCCTTGCCCCTGTAACTCACTTCCTGGGACAAGCATTGGTCCCGCATTGGTCAGTCCCTCAGGCTGCAGGCGCAGGGGGCCTTGTCCCCATTTTTATTTTTTTATGTAACACTACTACAGTGCTTATGACTAGTACTGCAGGGGGGCCCTGTACCCATTTCCTTTTCTTGTAAGGGTGTATTTTACTGTTAAAAACATGTGTATGTTTATTTTTTGATTTTTTCTGGTGCGCTTCTGTTCATCTTCATATTTACAGCAAGTGTGACATTTGGCTATTACAATGACCAAATGTCTACCTTGTTTTTAGAGCCCTGTCTCTTTGAACCACGGCCCGTCTTTGGCAATTCTGTGTGCTTGGGACTGGTTTCAGTTGGGGGTAGGGTCTCAGACACCTTAATCAAATCCTTACCTTCACTGACATCACAGGTTCTCTGAGCTGGTTATCCGGGAGTGGTCAACCTCTCAGGGTTTGAATGGTGCATGTACCCTGATGGGTACACTGGGGTCACCCCAGCCCGGTATCTTCTATGTATGTGGCGGTTTTGGAGCCCTTCATTAGTCCACTAATGGAACTCATATCTGAAGCATTGAGAGGACCTTGAAGGACAGCGGGATTGTTGCTGCAACAACCATTGGTTAATCAAATTCTTTAAGGAGAAGCTCTTTCTACCTCAACCATGGGAAACCTACCACAGGTGTCTAGCCCCCTTGAACAACTGTTTCTTCATTGCACTCTCGTTGTCTCTCGTAGAACCTGCAGATCAACGCCAACCTGGAAGGTCTGCACATGCCGAGAGGGGACCCTCCTGAACCTGGACATCGAGCTGTAGAGAAGCAGATGTACACGTCATCTATAGAGCCCACTCTCTCACCTCCATCATTATTGGAAGAACAGCAAGAAAAGAGTGTGCATGACACCTGGTATCATCCCAATACCACATCGAAGTTATGAGAGACGCGATGCACTCAGACAACCGTTTCAACTGTACCCTTGAACTGAAGTGGTAGAAGGAAGTATGCAAACACCACTTAAACATAGAAGAGCTATAAGTGAAGTCTGACAGGTGTAAAGTGATATCACAAAGAGAAGACACAAGGGCGCACTGAAACGATATATGAATACTTAGAATGAAGATGTGACGGAAGTGACAAAGTGAACCTACACGGGAATATAAAGAAATCATATATACTGAGAAGATACGTGAGAAGAGATGCAGTAGATGTATATATGCAGAAACGCAAGGTAGATGAAGCATGTAGAAGCTTGCTATACAAAGAAAATAGAACATGGGTAAAGCAGCTATGTTGAGAAAATGGACGTCAGCTTTGTATAATAGGAGGCGAGAAGCCTGAAGCGGAAAGTCCAAGGCTGCAGAGCTGACAGGCACTGGAATACAAATTTGTGCAAGAACAAAGAACATTTGTTTGGCTCAGGATCAAGGTTGCCACAGCAAGAGGCAACTGCAAAGCTTGAAAGGAGTCGAAGAGGATAAGCCATGTACGCAGGACACATTTCTCTTACATTAAGCAAAAGAGTGAACATTTGAGAGTGCCAAGTATTTTACAATTAAAGCCATGATATGATATGATATGATATGGCATTTTTAACGCGCCTACACAAGTGTTTTGAGGCGCGACGAGGCGGGAGGGGGGACACGGGGAGACAGACAACGATCCTACTAGGCCAGGTGTCATTCAGATCGCGCAAGTGCAAGGGTAGAAGGGAAGGGAAAAGTTCAGGGGGGAAGGGGAGAGGGGAAAGTGCAGTACAGGGTTTATAGCATACAGGATAATTAACAAGGGCCAGCTAGTGGCAAGTGCGAGGTAAGTGCAGACAAGTGCTGGGAAGGGGGGCTGTAGGGATACAGACACAGTCCCGCAGTGTAGGGGGTGCCAGGGAGGCATTGCAGGGGATAGTGGCTGGGCCAAGGACCGAGAACGGTGAGTGGCCCAGTTGCAGATTCAGTGCAGTTTCAGTAACTTTAGCAGGGGGGAGGGGGAGAGAAAGCGGAGGCGAAGAGGGAGGTTTTCAGGTGCTTCCGGAACCAGAGATGGTTCTCCTCAAGTTTCAAGGAGGCAGGAAGGCTTTTCCAGAGGGAGGCCCCTGCAGCGGAGAGAGATCTGCCCCCAACTCGTTGTTTGGAGAAGCGGCTGACCCCGAGGGAGTTGGAGGCAGATGAGCGAAGAGCTCGAGAAGGGAGATATTTAGGAAGAGAGAGTTGAAGGTATTTTGGCCCAAGGCCCCAGAAGGCCTTGTGGACAATGCAGAGGGTTTTGAACTAAATCCTTGCAGTCACTGGGAGCCAGTGTAGTGATTTCAGTCCTGGAGAGATACGGTCCCTGGGCTTGAGGCCAAGGATAAGTCTCGCAGTCCTGTTCTGGATGAGTTGCAAAGGGCGGAGAGTAGAGGCAGGCAGATTTAGATAGAGGCTGTTACAGTAGTCCAGCTTTGAGAGAACCAGGGCTCTAGAGACAGTGAGCTTCTGGGGGAAGGAGAGGAAAGGAAGGATACCTCTGAGGAGGAGTAGCTGGTAGTGTGACTTCTTAGAGACGTCGGATATGTGAGGAGAGAAGGAGAGTGTGGAGTCGAAGATGACCCTGAGGTTTTTTGCCTTGCAGGCAGGAGCAGGAAGAGGGCCAAGAGAGGCCGGCCAGAGAAAGCATATGCAAGACGGAGCAACCAAGTCTCCAGAGGCTGGGGAGAGTAATAGCACCCAATATAATTGAATCAAATAGCACTAAATAGAAGGACAGGATGGACAAAATCTTGGTCCCTTCACACATGGTGCAAGACCAGAAAACGAGGCCTATTCATAAAGTTCCAGACGAAGATAGCAATGTACCTTCACTCTCTTTAAAGTTCTGAGGAAGAGAACAGTCAGTAAGGTCTATTACAAAGTAGAAGCTTTGACTTAGAGCCTAACTGATGAGAGATGGTAGGCTAATTGGCCAATTGGGCAGTTGTCTGACCTTGTTCCCCGCACCTGGGTTTCGTTTTACTAACGTGCTGCTGACGAGCCGAATGTCCAAGGTTGGAAGAGAATGCCAACCAAACATGAGGGCCTATGTAATGTGGGACTATACATTGTTGCAGAAGTCAATCCGCTGCTGTCATTCTCCTATTATTTGTATTATATGTAGTTGGAGGTAGTTTTAGGCGTACCTACTTGATAAGGGGCAGCCAATGATGATATTAACACCTAAATGAACTATAGGTATATACGTTCCCGTAACCAATCCCTCTGCCCAATAGGTTTTTACTGTTTGCCACGTCAAATGATTTCATAGCTGACGTACTTTGAGGTATAATGCCTTTTGTGTAATTGAAATGGGTTGAGAGTGCGTGAGTTGCAATTTGTTTTGTTTTCCAGGTTTCCCTACTTTATTGAACTGATAATAAAGTAGCATTTTGCCATATTCTTTAAGTCTGTCTGGTTATTTGGGCCTGAGGTCAGTCATTGTGGTAATCCCGTCCAGCACTTGGAACGCTCCAGGTGCTACTGCACAGATGTGCTGTACTTGCTGCTCAGTGTGCTGTGCAACACCTTTGATGGGCATGTTCTTTGTGGCACTGTTGCTGCTTGTGGCCCTTTGGCCGAGTAGGCCCACCATAGCTGAAGTCTGTGTTGGGTAACTTTGATAATGCTTACTGCCGGTTAAATCATCTGTGCTTTTCCAGCATTTTGGGATTTAAAGGGGGAGGAGGGTGGTCTCCTTCATCAGGATCTTGGGGTATAGCTACAGTAATCTCCAGTGACTGAGTTCTAAAGCGGAGACCAGAACTAATTCCAGCCAGACCCAATCCTGACCTTGAAAATCTTCAATGCACACCTGACCCCTGGCACCACTTTCTTGAAAACTTTAGAGTGAGTAGTTCCCCTCCATCCCCCCGGCCCAAGTATTTTGACTTGTCTGGAGTCACTGCTCTTCATTGTGGGGGTGTCCTGAGTGTGCTTGTATACCGTTTTTGTTCCCCGCCCCTTGCACTGCACTGCAAAAATCACCCTAGGGTACAGAGTCCTTAGCTACAGCCCCCGCAACCCCCTGGCCTGCTCTTTGCTGGTGGAACTAGACCTAGGAATTTCACATGGGGCCCCTTTGACGCCTCAGATTGTTGGCTGCCCCCCTTTTCTTCTTGAAACCTGTGAGTACATACTTTCTCATTTGAGTCGCCCTAACAGCACTGTTTTATTGACTTTGTCTTATGTTAGCCTATTTGACCAACTTTGGTATTGACCCAAAACTTTCTCAAATAAGTAAAACTGCTCACGTGTCAGTGATTTTGTTGGACGATTGCACAGGAACACGGGCTTGTGTTTTTAGGTCAGGGATGGTAATTTTGTTGGTGGGCCTGCTATAGGTTTAACCACTATTTTCCTCCCCGCTTTCCATTGAAACGGTGTAGCCCGGTGGTGCACAGCATGCAGCCCGTGGGCCTTTAGGACATTCTTCATGGCCCTCCAAGTCACATGAGATTAATGATGAAGGGTTGTCTTGCCTAAAGTCCATCAGTCACTAAGTCTGTCATGTGAGGTGCACGAAGACTCTGTGGACCAGTATTTCACTTTGCATCATAACACCTGCAGTGGTACTTCTATTTAAATAATTGTTTCAGGCTCATAATACAAATACTAATAATAATACAAATAAATAAAAGTGGTAATACATACCATTAACATGCTATGTATCACATGTTACAGTAGAAACGTGATCAATAAAACGCATACCTTAAAACCCATTTCATTCGTGCACCAATGCCCCTGCCACCCACTCTTTGCCAGCGATAGTTCAGTCCACTGCATGGGACTTGTGTGGTAAATTCGGCCCGCCAGAAAAAACAAGTTGTGCACTCTTAGTGAAACCTATTGTGCTAACAATTGCACTTCTGGTTCCATTAAAGTGTGGGGGATCAGGGGGTGTTTCTTCGGACACTTTACAAACTCTTTTTCATGTGTATATTTATTTAGAGTGAGTCACCTTATAGTTATTCTTATCGTGATGCACATTATTCTTGTTAAATAAATACCTTTATACTTTTCAGTGTATTAATTGGTCTCCCCTGTAAGTGATCTGTTCTCTATGCCAGTGTCCAACCCACTTAAAGAGGAAGACCAGCTGCTCAGTCATGTCTACCAGGGAGAGTTTGGTCTTACTTGGTGGCAATCCTGCATGGTCTCTCTAAACACCACACCAGCAATGTTTTGGAAAAACCCTCCTGACAGAGATCATGCAACAGAACCGCAAGCAGGGAGTCTATCGGCAGCAGCCATAGAACAAATCTAGAAGAGAAATATGGCATACCTTCCTGCCATCACTGGCAGCCTTTTATATAGCACTGGGTCCATATGACGATTAAGAGGTATGCTGTTACCATACTGGATTGGGATACTCTAGTCATGTACATCGGCTAAGGACCAATGTGATAAATATCGGCAGACATCTTGGAACGGTCTATTACTTCTGCCTTTCACAATGCCACTGCACACTAGGCCCCAGCCGCCAGGGAACATGAGGACGTGATGGTGAGTGTACATGACACATATCAATGTATTTCATATGTGATGAGAGCGGCAGAATGCGTTCTGGGATATGTAGTCCTCTGTGGGCATCTTTACTATGCAAGATAGAAATTATTGGTTGACACGTACGGTATTCCTGTTTTTGTATTAGCATCGAGTGGGGCAGAGTGTATTCTAAGATATGTAACCCTTTGGGGCCTGTGCGATGGGCTCACCACACCACATTGGCAGGCAGGTGTATGTGTACTTAGTGAGGGAGAGTGCCTTCTGGGGCATGTCAACCTGTGAGGGCTACTGTGTAAATTCGAGAGTGCTCACTTTCTTCAATGTAGTGTGGGTGCTCTACATTGAGTGAAGATGGTTGCAATCTTGCTTTTTTGTCAGGGGTACCCAGTGTTGGAGGTGTGTCCTGGCCCCCATGCGTGCCCGTGAGCCCCCACACTAGACAGACCACACACAACACACGTCTATCTAGTTCGGGCTCCCCGGTCGCTCTGGTGCGTCCGGGAATGCCCCGTTTATTTAAACTGCACGCGGCAACGTGCAACGTCACGCCGCCGCGTGCGTGTCCCACACGGGGCAGCGCCACACTCCTCCTTTATCGGGAGGAAACACAATTGCTTTTATTAAACACTGCAAACCACACACACAAATAACACCAGTATGATGAGCCCATGCCCCTTTAATGTCAGCCGGCCGGATCCCCTCACTCCGGTTGATTCTCCACATGTCCCAACACGTATTCGCTGAGATAAGCGGGTTTCCCTCGCCCAGCCCTCTGGGGGTACCTCCCGCTTACCTCCGGCACGGGAAGTCCATCAGCCACAGCTCCCCGGACTGGAGAGCTCTGGGTGCCCACAGGGACTCCAACGTCCTCAGGCACCTCCGCCATGTCAGGGTCCAGGGGTGGTTCAGTCCGGGAATCGCCCAGCTTCTTAAAGAAGCTGACGTTTCGGGTGAGCGCAGATCTTCCATCCGATGCCGTCACCATGGACCCTTTCACAGCCACCACGTCCAGTGGCTCCGGTTCGTAGGGGAGCGAGAGCTTCCCATGGGGGTGTCTGTTTCGAATGAGCACCTCATCCCCCGGTTCCAGCCGCTGGGGACGAAGTCCCCTTCGCAGGTTCTCCTGGTCAATCCTGGTCCTTCTATCGGCCTCAACCTGCTGATTGTCGATCACCCCGGGCTCCTTCTCCCAGACCTCGGGCAGTAGACCCCGGGGGCATCACCTGAACAGAGCCTCCACAGGGGCGACCCCGGTGGAGGCATGTGGAGTGGTGCGGTACACCCGCAGGAATTGATAAAGGGCGCGTTGGAGGGGCTGCCCTTGTCTCTGAGCAATCCTGAAGGTCTTATTCAGGGTCCACATCAGCCTTTCGGCGTCTCCATTAGCACGAGGCCACAACGGGGATATCTTCTTGTGCTTGACTCCGCAGCTCTCCATGAACTCCGAGAACCGCTCACTTTGGAATGGCGACCCATTGTCCGAACACAGAGTCAAAGGGAACCCATGGGCCGCAAATATCTTTTCCACCGCTACGACCACATGCTCGAAGGCCACCAACTCCACCAACTCCACCTCCGGGTACCGTGAGTACTCATCAACAATTGCGATGAAGTGGGTTCCCACGGACGTTGACCAAAAGTCCACATGGACGACCTCCCAGGGCCGGGTCCCTCGGGGCATCGCCTCGATGGTCGGCTCTCACTGCATGGGGGAAGCCGCCTGGCACCACACACACGCCGCTACAAAGTCATCCACCCTTCTTTCCAATTCCGGGAACCAGACCTTCAGCCGTAGCCTCGCCTTGGTCTTGGCTGCACCCTGGTGTCCATGGTGGGCCAGAGTGATCACCTCCTGTACCTTGGACTGGGGGACAACGATGCGATCACCCCGGAGCAGCAAGCCCGACGTCGAGAAGGACAACTCGTCCTTCACCTTCCACAACTGCTCGAGTCCAGTCTTGGCCTCCTGGGTCCGCCCTGCCAGATCCTCCAAGATGGACTTCCAGGAGCCGTGCTGCATAGAGTTCTTAAAGATCTGAAAGCACTCATCCGCTGCCGCTGCAGCCTCCTGCTCCGACAGGGGCATCGCATTTTGCGTGGCCCCTTCCACCACCATCCGGACATGGTCATCGGCCTCCTCTGCACAGGTGTCATACTCCTCTCCCCCGCCCACTCCGGGATGTCGGGAGAGGTAGTCCACTGCATTGTTGGCCCCCGGCCGGTACACCAGGGTGACTCCATACTCGAGCAGGGTGAGCATCCATCTCTCAATCCTGGCCGGGGGCTTCGAGGATGATCCAGCCAGAATCGGGAGCAGGGGCTTGTGGTCAGTCACCCCGGTCACAGGATGCCCCAAAACATAGAGTTGAAAATGTCTGCATCCCCAGAGGACCGCCAGGGCCTCCCGCTCAATTTGGGAGTATCTTTGCTCCGTGTCCAAGAGCGCCTTACTGGCATACGCCACTGGGCGAACGCTCCCATCCCGGTCCACCTGAGTCAGAACCGCCCCCAGGCCAAATGGACTTGCGTTCACAATGACCTCCGACGGCAGCGCCGGGTCGAAAAAAAACGCCATGGTGTCCTCCGCTGTTAGTGCGCTCTTGATGTCCTCAAAGGCCGACTGCTCCAGTGGGCCCCAGTGCCAGACTGTCTCCTTCTTTGTCAACGCCCTGAGCGGCTCGGACCTTGAGGCGAGATTTTGAATGAAGCGCCCGCAGTAGGTCACCATGCCAAGGAAGCTTCTCACGTCCGACACCGACTCCGGGGGCTGCGCCTTCTTAATGTCCTGGACCTTCCTTGGATCTGGTGACACCCCCCCTCCTTGAACACGAACCCGAAGAACTCAATAGAGGGGCGCAGAAACTCACATTTGTCCCTGTGAAGGGTGAGGCCCAGCGACTGCAGCCTCTCGAAGGTCTTTGCCAGCCTCCTCAGGTGGTCCACCTCTGTCTTGGCAAATACCAGAATGTCATCGCTAATATTGAGGACACCCTCCAGGTCGGCGAGGGCACCCCGTATGATGTTCTGAAATACTTCCGCAGCCGATGACACCCCAAAGCTCAACCTCTTGTACCTGTGCAGCCCCCGGTGGGTGGTGAACGTGGTTATGTACCGGACTCAGGGTGGAGGACAACCTGATGGTATCCTGCTCGTAGATCTAGCTTGGAGAAAAATCGGGCCCCTTGCACCTCGGCGATAATCTCATCGATAGTAGGGGTGAGATGCCGCTCTCTCTTGATGGCCATGTTGGGCAGCCTCATGTCCACACAGATACGAACAGAGTCAGGTTGTTTCGGTTTCCTTGCCACAACAATAGGGGATACCCACGGCGTCGGGCCCTCGACTTTCTCAATAATATCCAGATTCACCAGGTTGTCTAGCTCTTTGTCGACCTGCTCCCTCAGATGAAACGGCACCCTCCGGTGTTTTAGGGCAATGGGTTGTACAGACTCATCGATATGCAGCCTGACCGGGTCACCAGTCATCATCCCAATGCCGTTGAAGAGGGCAGTGTACTTGTCGAGCAGGTCATTGATGTCCTCCAAGTACACCGAGTACGCGAAAGTGACAATTCCCAGGGCCTCCGCAGCAGCACGACTCAGGAGAGTGTTGTTACTCACAGGGGTGACATAGAACCGAGCCTTGATCGTCGAGCCCTCATGCTCCACCTTCGCCACAAATGCACCGTCCAGCGGTATAGGCTCCAGTCCTCCAAAAGCAAATATGCGGGCTCTCGGTGTGGCCAAGTCTGGTGGCGGGTCCATGGCATCGTAGTGTCCCCTCGCCATTACTGACTGAGGCCCTCGTGTCCACCAGCACCGGAACCGGTGAGTGGTTCACCTCCACCACACACCTTGGCTGCCTCCTGCTCTTCCCCTTCAGGACCCCCACGCTCGAAACAAAGAAAATGTTCTCTTCCTCCTCTTCCTCTGCCTCATCCACCTGGTCCTCCTCCTCACCTTGGTCTACCTGGGCCACATTTGGTGGTCGGCTCTGGCGCGGATTCCACGTCCGGGCCGGACCTCTCGGTACCATCACCGGCAGAGCCGCTCTGCACACTCTTGAGAAGTGGTCCGGCAGGCCGCACCGGCCGCAAACCTTCCCCGGGCACTCTGTCGGGTGGGGGAGGTCATAGCCACACTTCTGGCACGACTCCCCTGATCTTCCTGCCTTGTCCCGGGGTCCTCCACCAGGTCTTCTTGTTCCTCTGCCACCCCGCCAGACAGCACACACCTCCTCCGACTTCATCGAGCGTGACCCCGCTTCCATCGGGTAAAGCCTGGGGTGCAGGCGCCTGACCCCCTCCTTGCGGGGGCTGCTGTGGGGCCTGTTGAGGCTGTGCCACTGCTTGCTGTCCTAGAAGCACTGGAGGCTGTAGGGCCTGCTGAGGCTGTGCCACCTGGTCACCGTCCTGAGGGTCTTCAGCAGCTGCGGCGGCTCCACCCTCCGGATCATCAGAGTCACCCATGGGCTTGAGCGCACAGGCACCCCCACCTTGTGTCCTGGGGGGCGCAACTCAATTACCCCTCAGCACCACACCAACAGACCTCCTCCCCCTCTCCAGGCACACTGGGGGAGAGGTGATGATGACTAGTCCGCAAGCTCACCTGGGATAGCTTCCAACCACGAGCCACCAGAAGAGAAGAAGAGCATCCACTGCAGCCAACCTCGTGATGATGAAGGAGACAAAGAAGAAGCCACAGCGTCCTGATGATGAAGGGAACAAAGAAGAGCCGTGTCTCCACCTTGCTGCAGGCCACAGTGGTGTGGATGTCCCAAAAATTAAGCTAAGATGGTCGAGTGGACTAATCCGGCCCAGCCATTTTAGTCCTTCCCCTAGCTTTCACTCGACGTAGGAATCCCAAAACTGGAGTAAAATACACAAACCAGGCATGGGCATGCAGGTTATACTGCCTTCAATCAGAATATCCAAAAATTGGACCTGGATCGCTTTCACCCTCCGAACCGTAGCCTGGTGAAGTTCCACGGCCTCATGAACAAAATGGCCGCCAGCCCGTGTACGGTTCGCAGCCACGGCGTGAAACGAAACACTCACGAACGTTCCGTATCATGGAGAAAAATTTCGGAATGCCTTTCACCACCGGGCCCGGGCATCCATCTGCACTCGTCGCCACTGTTGGGGGTGTGTCCTGGCCCCCATGCGTGCCCGTGAGCCCCCACACTAGACAGACCACACACGACACACATCTATCTAGTTCGGGCTCCCTGGTCGCTCTGGTGCATCCGGGAACGCCCCGTTTATTTAAACTGCACGCAGCGACGTGTAACGTCACGCCGCCGCGTGCGCGTGCCACACGGGGCAGCGCCACACCCAGCATATGATGGCAAACCTGACATGTTATTGGAGTACTTAAGCATGTGTAGCTGTCCCTAGCATGTGAAGCTTCATCGGGCCATGGAGGGACGTGTACAGGCTAAGTTTAGAACTCACTGTTCGGGAGAAGCTAGCATTGCCCTCCACTGCGCACACACACACCATTGACTCATTATTCAGGGGGCATGTGCTCTCTGGTATTAACAGTGATCATCAGCAGCATGGGATAAGTACTCACTGCACCCAAACACATAGTTTTAGTACTCATTGGTTGCAAAGTGCCTTCTAGGACGAGCAGTTATCTGTTGGTTGGTGGTCCGATGGCCAGGAACGAAAGACCAACTGTTAAGGCTGTCCCCCATGGTCAGTTTTGTGTTCCCACCCCCGCCTCCTTCTCCCAGTCCTTTTCGGGCTGCTCTCGCCCCATCCCCAATGCCGCCCTTGGCCTGTCAGTTACTTGAAGCCCAATGGATGCGCGTCACACTTCCTGACAAGGCGTTTAGTGCTTTGTGCTTCTGGGGTTGCGGCCCTAGAGCGCACGCCTATCTATTGCAGACAGCCTCTGCTTTATGTTCACTGTGCATAGGCCGCAAGCGGTTCGTTCTCGCATCTCGGATACAGTCTGGGATTGGTACTTGGCGCTCACAGACAGACTTGGAAGAAATGTGGGTTTAGTCATATAACTCAATCTTGTGTGGCCCCAGGGTGGGTGAAAACACACGCTTTTGTTTTTGGCGAGTGAAAACCCATTGACTTCTATGGGCGTACAAGGGGTTTGGCAGGTGACGCCCGCCAAAAACCTGCGAGTTGAGTGGTATGGTTCAGAGGCAGTTGGAGATTTGCCCTGTAGGTCCCAGAGACTAAGGGATAAGTACTCACGCTTCAAAAACAGAACGGATTAGTAGTTACAGGGGCCTGCTACTCACGATCTTGTGGCAATTTCCCACCATTCCCAGATATCCAGGTTAGTACTTACCTCTCGCTGGCAGCCTCGGCTGTTGTCCATCCTCAAGCTTCACAGACAGCGCGTCCAAATGCTCAGCAGTCAGAGAAAGCCTGGGGTTAGTACTCACAGTTCACAGATGTCCGGTGGATAGTCTTCAAAGCTGCTCACAAACATCCTAACGTTAGTACCAGTGGAGTAACTTTGCTGAAAATGTTGGTGGGGGGACATGACAACTGAAGGAAAGGGGTGGGATGAAAGGAGGGCGGATGGTGGCCCTGAGGAATGGTTTTGGCCAAATTGTTTAAAAAAAAGTGGTGGAATGGTAGATTTGACCGAATTCGGTCACCACCATTAGTTTGAAGCTGAAGATACCGAACATGAAGAGCAGCGGTTGCAGGGGTGGCCCCCTCAGCCCATGTTTGGTATTTGTGGCTTTGGCAGTTGCAGGGTTGTCCTCTGCTTCCTCAGCATTGGTGGCAGGGGACCCAACAAAAAAAGAAGACAAGGGACGCTGTAGTGACAGATCTGACCCATGTTAAAGGGATGGATCTGACGCTGCAAGTTACAGGACAGGCAGTGGATGGAGAAAAGTTAAGTCAGGAGGATTATGGGTGTACTGGTGCTTTGAGGGGACATGGGTTTGGTTTTTTGTAGCGAGGTAAAAATGTATATGCAGCGAAAATTACTACAATTAATTCTGCTGTGATACGTCGGTCAAACAACCTAAATCCCTGAGGGATAACACTAAACTACTACACCACAAGAGTCGATTGCTGATGCTCTGTTATAACTTTCATAAGACTGGTGGCTTCTCTTTAAAATTCAATTGGGCCCCCACACATCTTCAGCCGGCCTGCCATGCACTCAGAGACACAACATAACATTCACAAACTTACTTCAACTAGAACATACAAAAAATGCATTATTTATCATTCATTCAGACACAAAAGTCAACACACATATGCTTGCACACACTCACTCACAAACAAATGCACCCAGCACCTCTACTGACATACACTTTGTGCACACAACATTTATA